>NC_087368.1:6433122-6772409 GCF_030014295.1 Loxodonta africana
AAGTCAAACATTGATTATGGCAGTAAAAAAGAATCAGATAATCCAGGTGTTTAGATTTGGGTTGTGTTAGGTTTTTCAGCATTTTATCTTGTTATTTGGTTTTTATTATTCTAGTCTAACATAACATTGATATTTTGTGAATGTACTCTGGGGTGAAGTGACCTTGGAAAAATGCTGTGTGTCTGGACAGAGTAGTTTGGGATGAAGTCTTTTTGTTTTGGATAATGTTCCCGGTAGACGGCCACATGAAATCAAATCACTCACACAGTAATACTTCTGATTCAAAACAAAATTTAATGAAATCTCCGGTTACTAGTATGTTGTGTGCAAATATAAAGTTAGAATGATTACAATTATCATACACTTTTTAGTTTTTATTTCCACCATTCCCCATTCTTATTTATATGATAACTATCCTCGTTATTTGAAGCTCATTTAAAAAAAAAAGAAAAGAAAAAATTACTAACATTCTTCTCTGTATTTTCTGATTGGCATAGAAAACAGTCTGGATGCAGTTATTACTTCACAGCTTTAGGGAAAAGGCCACTTAATTTATTAGTTTATTATCAACTTAAAAGTCAATCTTTTGTACTTGTAAGGATTTAAGGCCACAGATAACATTAAAACATGCAGCATAGGATAATTAAAATATTGAAAAAGTAAAATCAGGTAAGAAATATTTGTTCTAAAACTTAGAATGAGAGTTCTTATAGTTGAGCACTGCATTTAACTTTATTTCCTGTTATCTAAGGTATATAAAAAAAAGAGATTGATTTTATATTTTATAGTATAAAAAATAAATAATTTTTCTTTGTATATTTTATGTTTTTTTAATATTTTATAGTAGGGAGCACAAATTACTTTGAAGAGGTAGCCTTTTCCCTTGCATCAGTTTCTGGATTGAAAAATTTGATCACTTTTTCTTTTTTAGATAGCTTTATTGAGATATATTCACCTACCATATAATTTACCAATTTAAATTATACAGTTCAGTTCACAGAACTGAACAAGTATCGTTACGATCAATTTTAGAACATTTTTATCATACCAAAAAGAAACCCCTCACCTCTAAGCTGTCACTCCCTAAATCCGTATCCTCTCCAGCTGTAGATGACCACTGAACTGTTTTTGTCCCCGTAGATTAGCCTTTTCTGGATATTTTGTATAAATGGGATTAAATAACATATGTCCTTTGTGATTGTCTTCTTATCTTTGCAGATGTATCTATTAAGATCCTTTCTTCATTTTTTAATTGGGTTATTCGTCTTTTTATTATTGAGTTGTAGGAGTTCTTTATATATTCTAGATAGAAGTCCATTATCAGATACAACATTTATCAGATTTTTCTACCAGTCTGTAACCTGTCTTTTCACTTTTGTGATGGTGTCCTTTGGGGCATAAAAGTATTTAATTTTGATGAAGCCCAATTTATTTTTTCTTTGGTTACTTGTTCGTTTGTTGTCACATCTAAGAAATATTTGCCTAACTCAAAGTCATGAAGAGTGTAGTGGGTTGAACACTGGTCCTGAAAAAGACATGTCCAAGTCCTTACCTGAGGATCCTGTAAATGTGATCTTACCTGGACAGAGGGTCTTTGTAGATGTAATTAAGGTAATGATCTCGAGATGAGGTCATCCTGATTAGCGTGGGCTCCAAATCCAGTGGAATGTCCTTGTAAGAGATAGAAAAGGAAAAGACTGAGAGACCTAGAAACACATGGGAGAAGGCAATGTGAAGATGGAGGCAGAGACTGAAATCATGTACCCTCAAGCCAAGGAACGACTGGAGCCTGAGATGCTGAAAGAGGCAAGAAAGAAGTCTCCCTAAAACCTTTGGAGGGAGGGCAGCTGTGTGGACACCTTGATTTTAGACTTCTGGCCTCAGCTGTGAGAAAATAAATTTTTGTTGTAAGCTACCAAGTTGTCATTTGTTATGGCAGTCCTAGGAAACTAGTACAAAGAGTTGTACAGTTACAGCTCTTATGTTTTGGTCTGTGATCCATTTTGAGTAAGTTTTGCATATGCTATGAGGTAGGAGTTTAACTTCATTTTTTTGTGTGTCTAGACTATTCTTTTCCCATTAAATTGTCTCGGTATCCTTGTCAAAAATCAACTGACTGTAAATGTGAGGATTTATTTCTGGCCTCTCAATTCTGTTCCACTGGGCTATATCAGTACCATACTGTCTTAATTACTTGTAGCTTTGTAAGTTTTTTTTTTTTTTTTTTGTAGTTAAGTTTGGAACTGAAAGGCATGAATCCCCCAACTTTATTCTTCTTCTTCAAGATTATTTTGGCTTTCCTGGGTTACTTGCATTTCCACATAAATTTTAAGATCAACTTGTTAATTTCTGCCAAAAAGGCTGTTGGACTTTAATGGGAATTATATGGAATCGGTGGATCAGTTTGAGGAATACTGCCATCTTAGCAATATTGTCTTTCAGCCCATGAACATGGGATGTCTTTCCATTTATTTAGTTTATTTTTTTATCTCTTTCAATGAGTTTCTTAATTTTATTTTCAGATTGTTTATTATATATAGAAATACAGTTGTCTTTTGTATATTGCTATTGTACCTTGCAACTTTGTTGAACTTGTTTATTAGTACTAATAGTTTTGAATGGATTCCTGAGCATTTTCTGTATATGAGATCATGTCATCTGTGAATAGAGAGAGTTTTACTTCTCTCCAGCCTAGCCTTTTATTTCTTCCTCTTGATGAATTGACCTGAGCAGAATCTCTAGGACAGTGTTGAATAGAAGTGGTGAGAGTGGACATCCTTATCTTGTTCCTGATCTTCTGGGGAAAGCATTCAGTCTTTTATTTTAGTATGATGCTAGCTGTGAGTTTTTCATAGATGGCCTTTATCAGTTTCAGGAAGTTCCCTTCTATCTCTAGTTCGTTGACTGGTAGCTTCTTATACATGGATAAGAAATTCCCACCTTGGGTCCATGATGTAGCCATATAACTAGAAGGAAAAATCTCCTGGCTTTAGCCAAGGTCATATATTGTCGGAACTTGTCCATTCTCAAGACTTCTAAATATTGCTTTTTTATTAGTGATTCTCAAATTTGTGATTCTGGTTTTGAATTTTCACCTAAGTTCTAATCTCTCTGACATTTGCTTATTTGATAATTCCAATTAGCTACCAGTCTGCCATTCCAAATTCAGCACGACTTTATTCATGCATTCATTTGATTGATTCATTTATTATACATTGAGTGCTATTCCAGACTCCAAAGGATACGAGAATATGTTTGGAGAAATGTCTGGGGTAAGAATGGCTCTAACACAGAGGACCTGGTGTGTCAACAGAGGACCCGGCGTGTCAACAGAGGACCCTCTTGGAGATATGCAGGGGCCGTATCACGAAGATCCTGTGAGCTAAGTTCTAAGGAGTTAGAACTTTATTCTGAAAGTAGTAGTGAGCCACTGAAAGATCTGAAGCAGGAAATCAGTGTCAGATGTGAATCTTGAACAAATCATGAGGAAGGAGAGCTAGTGTAGAATATATAGATTGATGTTGAAAATGAAGCTGGAGGTTGGGGAACTGGTAGTTCTATCATTTGAAAAGATAAGAAAGCCTGAAATAAGACAGTGGCAGTGGAGCTCTGGTGGCACAGTGACTAAGAGCTACAGTGTGCCATGGCTCCTAACCAAAAGGTTGGCAGTTCAAATCCACCAGCCGCTCCTTGGAAACACTGTGGGGAAGCTCTACTCTGTCCTATAGGGTTGCTGAGTCAGAATTACCTCGATGACAATGTTGGTTTTTTGTTTTTTAAGTGGGGATAGATGGTAGATTTTTAGGAAGTCAAAAATGGATAGCACTTGGTAACTGGATTATAGAGGCTGAAGGAGCAGGACAGTACCTCCATGATTCCTATGGTTTTGACTAGGCGGCCTAGGTGGTTAGGGAACAAACAGAGGGAACTGGTTTGGCAGGAAGATGAATTCATATTTGGATATGTTGGGGTACTAGCAGGACATCTACATTGGAGAAGTGTTATAGTTGTTGTTAGTTGCCATCAAGTTGATTCCAACTCATGGCGACTCCATGTGTGCAAAGTAGAACTGGGTTTTCAAGGCTGTCATCCTTCATAAGCCGGTCATCAGGCCTGTCATCCAAGGCACATCTGGGTGAGTTCAAACTGTCAACCTTTTTTGTTAGTGTTCAAGTGTTTTCAGCGTCTGCACCACCTTGGGAATCCTAGGTGGTTAAATGTGAGGCTGGATTCAGAGAAAAATGTTTTAGGTGATAATTAATGTGAATGAGGTCACTCAAGGAATGAGCAGAGCTCGTGGTCAATGAGCATATAATGGAGACTATAGGATGAATAGAGGAAAGGAAACCTGAAATTAAGCTACAAGAGGTAGGAAGAAAGCTACGAGAGGCTGCTGTTACAGGCCAAAGTAGGGAAGAATTAGCTCAATTTTTCATTATCCTTTAGTTTTCCTTTTATCCAGTACATTGTTTTAAACTTTAACGTGAAATTTTTTTTGTTTTGCTTTTCCCATTTGCCTCATGCTCTTTACTACCTAAGCCAGTGTTTCCTAACTTGGACATATATCAGAGTCACTTGGTGAGATGAAATGCAGGTTCTTTGGGTCCTGGTAGACCTACTGAATGAGAATCACCTGGGATGATACCTTAGAATCTGTATTTTTTAAAAACTTCTGTGATAAAGACTTGCTCTTTACCAAGCTTGTTTCTTTTTATCCCTGATGCCAGCTAACCTATATTTACTAGTCCCTTTGCTGTTTTTTTTTTTTTTTGCTGTTGGGGACGGCCATATGATTGAGATCTTTCCATAGGAAATTAAGCAGAAGTGTTGAGTGTCACTTTATCCACTGCAAATACGAAGCCCCCTTGATCGATCCTCTCTCTTCCCCACCTGCTGTCTGGCAGTTGTATGTATGACAGAGCAGCATTGGAAACGAGGGGTCAAATAGAGCTGAGCTTCTGTCAGCCTGCGTCGTCTCCACCCTCCTCAAACTGATCATTAACACTGATTTTGGCCTTTCTGTATGCATGGATTAAAAATAAACTATTGTGTTATGCCACAGTTTTGGAATTTACGTATTATACCATCCATTGTTACATTAGCCAGTATGGTTTCTTAGATTACTATTTAAGGATCAGAGTTTGGGAACCATGGCCCTTTGCCTATGCCATTTGTATTTTTAAACTCATTTGTATGGTAGGGTAGTCTTCAGTTTCAAACAACGTATTGCGTTAGGCAAATCTGCTGCAAAGACCTCTTTAAATTATTAAAAAACAAAGATGTCACTTTGGGGACTAAGGTGCACCTGACCCAAGCCATGGTATTTTCATTTGCCTCATATACATGTGAAAACTGGACAATGAATAAGGAAGGCTGAGAAAGAATTGATGCCTTTGAAGTACGGTGTTGACGAAGAGTATTTAATATACCGTGAACTGACAGAAGAGCAGACAAATATGTCTTGGAAGAAGTAGCAGCCAGAATGCTCCCTAGAAGCGAGGAAGGTGAGATCGTGTACTTCTGGCATGTTATCAGGAAGGACCAGTCCCTAGAGAAGGATATCATGCTTGGTAAAGTAGAGTGTCAGCAAAAAAGAAGACCCTCAACAAGATCAGTAGACACAGTGGCTACAACAGTGGGCTTAAACATAGCAAGGATTGTGAGGATGACACGGTTACTGGGCAGTATTTCATTCTGTTGTACATAGGGTCACTGTGAGTTGGAACTAACTCGATGGCACCTGACGACAGTAGTCTTCAGTTGTTGACTTACAGGGACTGTAGGTAAATATTGTATTTTTTTTCTGTAATAATTTTAATGGAAATGGTTTTGTTAGCACCCTGATAATTTTACTAAATGACAAACATTTGCATGCTTACTGCCTCCTGGTCTTTGATGCTGGAGATACATCTATATATAAAACAAAGGGTCTGCCTTCTGGTATGGAATAAGGTGGACTCAGATAAGGGCAAGTGTCTTACCTGTACTTTGGAGCGCCAAGGGAGAAGTGGCTAATTGAACCCAAGGTGGAGTCCTTCTTGATGTTTATATCCCTTTTGTAATATTGTTCTCTTTTATACTTGTTGGACAGGAAACATACACAACCTCATTAAAATATCCCTTTAAACGGAAAAAACCAAAACTGCTTCCATTGAATCAATTCCAACTCCTAGTGACCTTATAGGACAGAGTTTCTAAGGAGCGCCTGGTGGATTCCCTTTAGAAGATCGAAAACCACAAGGACATGTTTGGTAGATTTGTGTTCCGTGGGGTGTGCCAAACATGTGCCTTTTCTTAATCTCCATCACTAAGAAAATTATTTAAGAGAACTATAAATTTTAGTCTTGATGCAGATTATATTGTTAAATGTTGCCTGCAATTAACAAAGAAAAAAATGTAAAGAAAACCTTATTGATGATATTTACTCTTTCCCTCTTCCTTTGCAGGGAAATTTTGGATTGGGAATGGTGAAAGTCAGAAAGAACCTACTTTCTTCATAAACATGGTATGCGAAATCTGTGTAAGTTCCGTAGGGTAAAATCACATAACTAATCAAACAGGACTTGGAAAGATCTATCTATCTGTCTTGCCAAACCCATGGCTGTCCAGTTTCTGACATGACGACTCCATGTGTGTAGAGTAGAACTGCACCCTGTAGGATTTTCTCGGATGTAGTCTTTATGGAAGCAAATCGCCAGGTTTTTCTTCTGTAGTGCCACTGGGTGGGTCCGAACCTCTACCCTTAAGGTTAGTAGCTGTGTGTGTGTGTCTGTGTGTGTATATGCACATGTGTGTGTAGACGGGTGCATGTGTATATGAATAAACAAGAGTCTTCTATATTGCATAGTCCTCTAAATACTTAGGGATTTCCCCCAGTTTTGAAAGCTTACACGCTAGGCAGTGTGTGGTTGCAGTGTCAAACTGGATCGTTACCAGCATGTGGAAAGTGTTCCCAGGAGAACTATAAAAGGCTGAGCAAATGAGAGCCACAACCTGGAGAAATAGGCGTGGCATGTTCTTGGAGTTTGTTGGACTTGTTTGTTAACAACAGTTGGCTTTTAAAGGATATGTAAGCGACTGCAGCGTCAGTAGGGTTGAAACCAGGTGACTAGATCCAAGTAGCAAGTGTAATATTGGTTAGGCAAGACAGATAATTAGCCTAATCCGGGGTACGAGCAAGTAGTTAGAAACTAGCGTGTCTGTGAGAGCCTGCAGGATTCAAATAGGGAAGATGTCTGGGATCAAGAGACTTGAGTAAACGAGGCCAAGGAGCTATGCAACCTTGCAGACATTTTCATGTGATCTTGTAGCAGGGACACTGAAAGAGAACCTGGTTAGAGTATTTCCTAATAGAGAAGCTAGTCAAGGGGGAAAATGAAATATGGGCCGTATGTCCTATAGAAATGTTTCTGTGTGATTGTGTATATGTTCAGTAATGGTGAATCTACTCACTTAACAATGGATGAACTTGTTATTTTAAAGAAACTTACTGTAAATGATTTAAAATATGAAGTCCTTTAATAGAATAAGTTATCTTTTAGCTTATCTTTTATCATAAAACTGAATTTCTGTATATCACCTTCACTTAAATTTAGGTGCTCTGACGGTTTGACTGTTACAGTTGATCACTACAGAGACTATTTTGCATGTTCTCACGAATTACTGGAGTCCTGGTGCCATAGTGTTTAAGAACCCAGCTGCTAACCGAAAGGTCAGCAGTTTGAATCTACCAGCCACTCCTTGGAAACGCTGTGGGGCAGTTCTGCTCTGTCCTGTTGGGTCGTTATGAGTCAGAATCGACTCGACAGCCTCAAGTTTCAGGTTTGGTAAGTTACTGGCTTTAGAACCACCTATGTATTGGCTGTTGAACTGTTGCTTTTTAAATGTTCGTAATTAACTCGTTTGTATTTTCTCCTCACTGACAATATTTCACCTTCTAAGGCTTACAGATTCAATTAATTTTTTTTTTTTTTTTAAGGCTTACAGATTCAATTAATGTCAAATGAACTCCTTACCTGCTCACCTTGTGCCTCTCTTTGCTCCTTGGAGCCGCAGTTCTGAACTTGAAATTTCTTTTCTCTGACCATAGTTTCTTTCATTCTTGGTTCTTCCAGTGAACCTGAGCTTTGCTGTATTAAACCTACTTCACTTAGTCGCTCGGTTCAGTTTGGCCACAAACTGACCTCTGGAGAAGCTTGACCTTTTGATTTGCACAGTTCTGGTTAGAGCAGTGTTTTTCAAAGTGTATGCACTGCTAAAGGGGCAAGGTGGGCAAACCTCACCTTTGTCATTTCCTTGTCACCACTTACATTGCACTTTGTCTCTCTTACCCTTACCACCCAGAGTTAAACTAGACCTCATCCCTGGCCACCTAGGGCCAGGTCATTGGGTACCAGCCGTAGGCTCAGAAGTCTGCACAACTCCCATCACTTCAGACCAGCTGGCCCCTCTCTCTCTCTCTCTCTCTCTCTCTCTCGTACCCTGGGACTAGCCTGTGCAGCCTTTCTCTGTCACCCAGCTGCCCAGATCTGGGTCTTCACAAATCTCTGTCCTGCTAGCCCCTGCTGGCTTATTGCCCCCTGGGTTTGCTAATTCTCTATAACTTCTTATAAAATTCACAGAAACTTTTTAATTTGTTGTTGTTGTGTGCTGTTGAGTTGATTCCAACTCAGAGCAACCCTTTTGACAGAGTATAACTGCCCTATAGGGTTTCCTAGGCCATAATCTTTACGGGAGCAGATTGCCAGGTCTTTTCTCCTGTGGAACCACTGGGTGGGCTCAAACCACTGGTTAGCAGCAGAGAGCTTAACCATTGTGCCACTAGGGCTCCTTTACTTGTACCTACATTTACCCATTTGTTATAATAAGAAAGAATACAAGCAAAGAAAGACTTCAGATAAGGTCTGGGAGAGGGCCTTGTGGCGCAGCGCAGAGACAGTCTCTGACTTTCATCTTTATCCTCCCATCTTGTCAGCTGGGGATTATGTGCCTGATGATTTTATACATGGTGTTAGTTGATGAGGACTGAGGAGGGATGGCAGGAGCTGAGACTAGGGGAGGAAGAGTATATAGGGGCAATTCTAAACTAAGGGGCTTGAAATTTATTCTTACAGCTGTGGGGTGGTAGCCATTGGAAACGTTTATTTAGAGTTTTGTCGTTCAATTTGAGCCTTTAGGAACCGACTTTGCAAAGACTGGGCTCTGAATGCTTAGAGATGGCAGTGACAAATCACAGGTTCAAAGAGGAAGGTGAATCTGCCTTTTTCTCTGGAATTGGTCCTTCATTCTTTTGGGCAGTTAAAAGCTGTTTGTATCCAAGAAGCTACTTCATTGCAAGCACGAAATATTTACAAATTTGTGACAGAGTGATGTGGAGAGGGAATCATGAGAGCTCTCTGTGAGGTTTGTACAGCAACAGTTTGAGAAAACCGCTATTATGGGAGTCCCCGGCTGGTGCAAATGGTTAACGTGCTCAGCTCCTAACGGGAAGATTGGAGGTTGGAGTCCACCCAGAGGTGCTTTGGAAGAAAGGCCTGACAATCTTCTTACAAAAAAAACAGCCATCGATAACCCTGTGGAGCACAGCTCTGCTCTGACATACGTGGGGTTGCCATGAGTTGGAATTGACTGGACAGCAACTGCTGTTTTGGTTTGTTACAGGCTGAACAGATTGCTTATTGTTTGTGTATATGGAGTGGGGTGTGTACTGAAAGCCTAAACATCCTCTGGCATCTTATTTATTTTTGACTGTTCAAGGAAGGCTGGGCTGATAATAGCAGTGCCTTTTAGTAGTTGACATAACAGGGAAGTGTTTGGCCTTTTACTTCCCTGGAACCCACAGCTTTTTTTGTTGTTTTTTTTTTAAACCATAGGTAAGCTAGGTAAGAGGCTTTGTACTTGCTTCTTAGAAGAAATTTAAGAGCAGTAAATTGACTGCCTTCAAATTTTTGCTACCAGTTCTTCACAGAAGTACAAAATGCAGAATCCTGCCTGATTCCTTTGTAAACAATCCTTGTGATTGTCAGCTTGCCAAGGGATGCTTTTTTCTTTTGAGTAATTTCTGGGGAATACCTTGCTTTGGATCACCCTTAGTTATTGCCCAAAGTTGCCTTCGGAAATACAGGTGCTCTTTTCCCCGCTTATTCATAAAACCATTAAATTCTACTGTTTTCAGGAATTTAACATTGTTTTCATTGAACTGATGTAAGTTAAAATTGAAACGGTGAGAGAATTTACCTATTTAGTCTTGAGCTTAAAATTTCCCAAAGAGTAGGAGCCATAGTTTTGCCCACCACCAAACATAGAACAAGTAATTTTGAATGTATGGACATGATTATGTCATGGCCTTTCTAAATACAAAAATACAACTTTCCCTTAGAACATTGAGTACTTTGATAACATCTTTACTGATATTGGTGAGAATGTAGTGAAATTGGTCCCATTATAGTTTTTTCTATCTGCCTTTTTTTTTCAGTTATGTTTTAGGTGAAAGTTTACAGAGCAAATTAGTTTCTCATTAAAGAATTAATAGACAAATTGTTTTAGGACATTGGGTGCCAACCCTTTGATGTGTCAACACTCTCCCCTTCACGCCGGGTTCCCTGTTTCCATTTGTTCACTTGCCTGTCCCTTTCTGCTTTCTTTATCTTTGCTTTTGGGCTGGTGTGTTCATTTAGTCTCATAAACATGGTTAAATTATGCAGCCAGTCCCTCAGGTGTGTTATCGTCTGCCATATAGACTTGTCTCATCTTTGGCCTAAGAGGGAGCCTCTGGAGTACTTTTGTACCAAGTTAAAAGGGTATCCGGGGGCCATAGGCTTGTGGTTTCTCAAGGTTCTGTCAGACCAGCAAGTCTGGTGTTTTTTTGTGTGTTTGAATGTGAATTTTGTTCTACATTTTTCTCCTGCTCTGTCCAGGACCCTGTATGGTAATTCCTGTCAGAGCAGTTGGTGGTGGAAGCCAGGCACCATCTAGTTTTTCTGGGCTCAGCCTGGCAGAGATTGTGGTAGCTGTGGTCCATTCGTCCTTTGGACTAAACTTTGCCTTGTGTTTTGTTTTTTTAATAGACTGAGGTAATCCTGTTTATTTGTCTACATGTTTATGGTGTCTCCCTGTACTGGAATGTGAACTTTAAGAGGACAGGGACCATGTGTCTTTTATATATTGCTGTATCCCTGTCATGGATTGAATTATGTCCCCCTCAAAAATGTGTGTGTTTACTTGGTTAGGCCATGATTCCAGTATTGTGTGGTTGTCTTCCATTTTGTGATTGTAATTTTATGTTAAAGAGGATTAGGGTGGGATTTTAACACCCTTACCAGGTCACATCCCTGATCCAGTATAAAGGAAGTTCCCCAGGGGTGTGACCTGCACCACCTTTTATCTCTGAAGAGATGAAAGGGAAGTAAGCAGAGAGTTGGGGACCTCCTACCACCAAGAAAGCAGTGCCAGGAGCAGAGCTTGTCCTTTGGACCCAAGGTTCCTGTGTGAGATGCTCCCAGACCAGGGAAAGACTGATGACAAGGACCTTCCTCCAGAGCTGCCAGAGAGAGAAAGCCTTCCTCTGGATCTAGCGCCCTGAATTTAGACTTGTAGCGTACTAGACAGTGAGAGAATGAATTTCTTTTTGTTAAACCCGTGCACTTGTGGTATTTCTGTTACGGCAGCACTAGATGTCTGAGACAATCCCTATCACCTATTACAGTGCTTTGCGTATAGTGGACACTCAAGTAATTGCTGAATGAATTCTGATTTGGTGTGGCTTAGATGGTATCCTGACATATATTAAAAAAACACCTCAGGTTATTTTGATGTGCACTCCCATGGTTGAGAAACCTTGGTCTATCGTCCCTCTCCAATGCACGTGAGATATAGAAGATATCACTCTTGAAATTGGTAATCTCATTTCCCTAGTAGGAAAAGTTTAATTTGGGAATGTTATTCAGGTGTTGTTTGTAGGTGGGACTCAGAATGAACAATTGCATTCCATCATCAAATAATTAAGTTTAGGAAAGGTGGGAAGATAGACCTAAAATTGAGTTTATTCCTTTTTTTGTTGTTGTTAAAAAAAAAAAAAAAAACAGTCAAGGTTAGACTTCCTAGGTGGTTTTCCTTCAAAACACTACTTCTCAATGTTGGGTAGGATAGGATTTTGCTTCTGGGGGACATTTTGACGTCTGGAGACGTTTTAGATCCCTTGTGGTCAGTGGTTAAGCGATCAGCTGCTAACCGAGAGGTCAGCAGTTCAAATCCAGCCCCTCTGTTGGAGAAGGATGTGGTAGTCTGCTTCTGTAAAGACTAAAAAAAAAAGACTACAGCCTTGAAAACCTGATGGGACAGTTTTACTCTATCTTATAGGGTCACTATGAGTCGAAATGGTCTCCACTGGCAATAGGCTTTTTAGTTTTAATTTAAATATGCACATATCTTACATTTTAAAGACTTGTTTGTATATGTAAGTCAGTAGTTTTCAAAGTGTAGTCCTTGAACCCTTAGGAGTAAAACCTGTTCATATTAATACTAAAATATTATATGCCCTTTTCTCTTTGATGTTTGGATTAAAGATACAAAAGCAATGCTGAGTAAAACAGCTGATACCTTAGCAGGAAATCAAGGCAGTGGCACTGAATTGTCAAGTAGTGTGTATTCTTCTCTGTCATGAATACTTCACGTCATACAGTTAAAAAAAAAACCTCATTTTTCCTTCAGATTCTTTTTCAGTACAAATTAAATTTTACTCTGCTTGGCTCTAGAGTATCTGTGTGATAAAATGGGTATGTGCTGCAGAGGAAAAGAATTTGTGTGATTGAGTTGCTAGCTCAGCTACCCGCCTCCCCATTTTCATGTAATATCTTCTTTAATTGAAAGAACAACTGAAAAACCATGGTTATTCAGACTTGGGTATTTGGCAAACATTTCTTTGAAAATGAACAAAATGAACTTGTTACTAATAAAATTGGAGCTTTCAGGCAAAAAATTAGAATTTGGGGAAATCTGTATGGGCCACCTTGAGCTTGATAGCATTCTAGTAAAGACATTCGTGGTAATAATGATAGTAATAGTGATATTATATAATGAACTGTGTCAACATTTGGAAGAACTGAATAACTCAGTAAACCAACATTTTCCAGATGGCGTTATGAAATCACACGTAGGTAAAGATCCCATTCAAAGAGCACGTTAGACAAATGGATTTTGTATGTGTGTGTGGTAAAATACGTATAACAAAACATTTGGCATTTCAACCATTTGTATGTGTACAATTCAGTGACATTTATTACATTCACCATGCTGTGCAGTTGTCATCCCTATCCATTTCCAAATTTTTTTGTTATCATCCTTAACAGAAACTCCATACTCCTTAAGGAATAACTTTCCATTTTCCCCTCCCACCTGCCCTTAGTAAGCTCTAATAAGCATTGATCTCTATGCATTTGCCTGTTCTAGGTATTTTATATAGGTGGGTCATACAATATTGTCCAGTAGTGTCTGACTTAGTTCGCTCAGTATAATCTTTTCAAGGTTCATCCATGTTTTACCATGTATCAGAACTTCATATTTCTTCATGGCTGAATTACTGCATTGTATGGATTTCCCACATTTTATCCATTCATCTGTTGATGGATACTTAGGTTGTTTCCACTTTTTGGCAGTGGTTAATACTGCTTCCCCCACGTGTCTGTCATTTTGTCGTACTGTGGGGGCTTGCATGTTGCTGTGATGCTGGAAGCTCTGCCACTGGTATTCAGATACCAGCAGGGTCACCCATGGCAGACAGGTTTTAGTGGAGCTTCCAGACTGAGACAGACTAGGAAGAAGGACGTAGTGATCTATTTCTGAAAAGAATTAGCCAGTGAAAACCTTATGGATAGCAGTGGAACATTGTCAGAGTCTGTCCCAGAAGATGAGCTGCCTCCTCAGAGTAGAGTTAACTTAATGATGTGGATCGAGTCAAGCTTTTAGACCCTTCATTTCCTGATGTGGCACAACTCAAAATGAGAAGAAACAGCTGTGAACATCCATTAATAATCGGAACCTGGAATGTACAAAGTATGAATCTAGGAAAATTGGAAATCATAAAAAACAAAATAGAACACATAAGCATCAATGTCCTAGGCATTAGTGAGCTGAAAAGGACTGGTATTGGCCATTTTGAATCGGATAGTCATATGGTCTGCTATGCCAGCAGCAACAACCTGAAGAGGAATAGCATTGCATTCATCATCAAAAAACATTTCAGGGTCTATCCTGAAGTACAATGCTGTGGGTGATAGGATAATATCCATACGCCTGCAAGGAAGATCAGTTAACGTGACCTACTTTTCAAATTTACGCAGCAACCACTAAGGTCAAAGATGAAGAAATTAAAGATTTTTTACCAACTTCTGCAGTCTCCAATTGATTGAACATGCAATCAGGATGCATCGATAATTACTGGTGATTGGAATGCAAAAGGTGGAAACAAAGAAGGATTGGTTGTTGGAAAAGATGGCCTCGGTGATAGAAACGATGCTGGAGATGGCAGGATAGAATTTTGCGAGACCAATGACTTTTTCATTGCAAGTATCTTTTTCGAATAACATAAGTGGCGATTATACACCTGGGCCTCACCAGATGGAATACACAGGAATCAAATCAACTACATCTGTGTAAAGAGATGATGGAGAAGCTCAGTATCATCATCAGAACAAGACCAGGGGCCGACTGCAGAACAGACCATCAACTGTTCATATATAAGTTCAAGTTGAAGCTGAAGAAAATAAGAACAAGTCCAAGAGAGCCAAAGTAAAGGCTTGAATATATCCCACCTGAATTTAGAGACCATCTCAAGAATAGATTTGACACGTTGAGCACTAATGACCAGACAAGTTGTGGAATGACATCAAGGACATCATATGTGAAAAAAGCAAGAGGTCATTGAAACGACAAGAAAGAAAGAAAAGACCAAAATGGATGTCAAAAGAGACTCTGAAACTTGCTCTTGAACTTCAGGTATCTAAAGCAAATGGAAAAAGTGATGAAGTAAAAGAGCCGAACAGAAGATTTCAAAGGGTGGCTCCAGAAGACAAAGTAACCTGGAGTTAGGAAACCAAAAGGGAAGAACATGCTGGACGTTTCTCAAGCTGAAAAATCTGAAGAAAAAATTCAAGCCTGGAGATGCAATATTGAAGGCTTCAACAAGGAATATACTAGGTGACACAGGAAGCATCAAAAGACGATGGAAGGAATACACAGAGTCACTATACCAAAAAGAATTGGTCAACAGAACCGGTGGTACTGAAGGAAGAGGTTCAAGCTGCACTGAAGGTATTGGCAGAAAAACAAGGCTCCAGGAATTGATGGACTACCAGTTGAGATGTTTCAACAAACAGATGCAGTGCTGCAAGTGCTCACTTGTCTATGCCAAGAAATTTTGGAAGACAGCTTCTTGGCCAGCCAACTGGAAGAGATCGGTATTTGTGCTCCTTCCAAATAAAGGTGATCCAACTGAATGCAGAAATTATGCAACAGTATTATTAATATCACATGCAAGTAAAATTTTGCTGAAAATCATTTAGAATGAGCTGCAGCAGTATATCAACAGGGAACTGCCAGAAATTCAAGCCAGATCCCAAAGACGAGGTGGAAAGAGGGATATCATTGCTGATGGCAGATGAATCTTGGTTGAAGTCAGAGATAACCAGAAAGATGTTTACCTCTGTTTTACATTCACTGAGCAGAGGCATTCGACTGTGTGGATTATGACAAATTATGGATGATTGACAAAGATGGGAATTCCAGAACACTTAATTGTGCTCATGAGGAATCTGTACATAGATAAAGAGGCAGTCGTTGGAACTAAACAAGGGGATACTGCATTGTTCAAAGTCAGGAAAGGCGTGTGTCAGGGTTGTATGCTTTCACCATATTTATTCAATCTGTATGCTGAGGAAATAATCCGAAAAGATGGACCATATTAAGAAGAATGAGGCAACAGGATTAGAGGAAGACTCGTTAACAACCTGCAATATGCAGATGACAAAACCTTGCTTGCCGAAAGTGAAGAAGACTTGAAGCACTTATTGATGAAGATCAAAGACTACAGTCTTCAGTATGGATTATACCTCAACATAAAGAAAACAAAAATCCTCACAACTGGGCTAGTAAGCAGCAGCATCATAAACAGAGAAACAATTGAAGTTGTCAAGGATTTCATTTTACTGGATCCATAATCAACACCCATGGAAGCAGCAGTCAGGAAATCAAAGGACACATTGAGTAAATCTGCTGCAAAAGACCTTTTTAAAGTGTTAAAAAGCAAAGATGTCACCTTGTAGACTAAGGTGGGCCTGACCCAAGCCATGGTGTTTTAAATTGCATGTGCATGCGAAAGCTGAACAGTGAATAGGGAAGACTGAAGAAGAATCAATGCCTTTGAATTAATGGTGTTGGCGAAGAATATTGAGTATACCATGGACTGCCAGAGGAACGAACAAATCTCTCATGGAAGAAGTACAACCAGAGTTCTCCTTGGAAGCAAGGATGGCAAGACTTCTTCTCTCATGCTTTGGATATGTTATCAGGAAGGATCAGTCCCTGGAGAAGGACATCACGCTTGGTAAGGTGGATGGAGGGTCAGTGAAAGAGAGGAAGACCCTCAACGAGGTGGTTTGACACAGTGGCTGCAACAATGGGCTCAAACATAGCAACAATTGTTAGAATGGCACAGGACTACACAATTTTTCATTCTGTTTTCCATAGGGTCACCATTAGTTGGAACCAACTCGATGGCATCTAACAACAACAACAACAACAATAATAATGCTCCAGTGAACATTGGTAAGCAGAAAACTAAGACCCTGAGTCTTAGGCTGGGTGTTCTAGAGAAGCAAATCCAGTAAAGCGGATAAGTACATATAGAGAGAGATTTGTGTGAAGGAAATAGCTACTGTGGTCGTAGAGGCTGGAACATCCTAAATCCGTGGATCAGGCTGGAGGCTTCTCATGAATCACATAGCGGCAGGGCTGGGGAACCCAAAATGGGCAAGGCAAGATGGCAGGTAAGCTGCTAGCTCAAGTCCCAATAACTGGAGGTCAGACAAACAGGAGCCACCTGCAGAGTCCAGAATGAGCAAAAGTCCATGAGCCTTGCCAGAAAGTCTACCTATATTGGTTGCAGGCCACACCCCCAAGGAAACTCCCTTTCAACTGATTGGCTACTCACAGCAGATCCCATCATTGAGATGATTACATTATATCAGATCTTATCATGGAAGTGATTACATCATTATACGACTGCCAAACCACTGAGAGTCACGGCCCAATCAATCTGAAACACAACCATAATGATCACACCCTGCTTTCAAGTCTTTTGGGTAGGTATATACCTAATATAGGGTTCCAATTTTTCCATATCCTTGCCAACACTTCTTATCTTCCATTTTTCTGGTAATAGTTATCCTAGTGAGAGTGAAGTGGTATTGTGGTTTTGATTTGCGTTTCCCTAATGATTAATGACGTGTCAAGCATCTTTTTTTCCCTTAAGTTAAAATATTTTTTTGTTTATTGTACTTTGGGTGAAGATTTACAGAGCGAACTAGTTTCTCATTTAACAATTAATACACATACTGTTCTGTGACATTGGTTGCCAACCCCACGACGCGTCAACACTCTCCCCTTCTCAGTCTTGGGTTCCCCATTACCAGCTTTCCTGTCCCCTGCTGCCTTCTTGTCCTTGCCCCTGGGGTGGTGTGCCCTGTTAAGTCTCCTTTTTTTTTTTTTATGGGCTTGTTTAATCTTTGGCTGATGGGTGAACCTCAGGAATGATGACTTTATTACTGAGCTAAAAGTGTGTCTGGGGCCATACTCTAGGGGTTTCTCCAGTCTCTGTCAGGCCAATAAGTCTGGTCTTTTTTTGTGAGTTAGAATTTTGTTCTGCATTTCTCTCCAACTCTGTCTGGAACCCTCTGTTGTGATCCCTGTCAGAGCAGTTGGTGATGGTAGGCGGGTACCATCTAGTTGTGCTGGACTCAGTCTGGTGGAGGCTGTGGTAGTTGTGTTCCATTAGTTCTTTGAGTTAATCTTTCCCTTGTGTCTTTGGTTTCCTTTATTCTCCCTTGTGTTGAGCATCTTTTTAAGTGCTTATTGACTGTTTGTATGTTCTTTAGAGAAATGTCTGTTCAAATCCTTTGCCCATTTTTAAATTTGGTGGTTTGTTTTTTGTTGTTGTAGGGTTTTTTTTTTTTTTAATATTCTGGGTACTAAACCCTTATCAGATACATGGTTCCTAAATATTTTCTCGGATTCTGTAGGTTGTTTCTTAACTTCCTTGATAAAATCCTTTGGAAGTTTTTACATTTGGAGAACTGGATTTATCTGTTTTATCTTTTGTTACTAATGCTTTTGGTGTTATATCTTGGAATCCACTGTCGGATACTGGATCCCAAAGCGTGTTTTATTCTTAGCATTTTAAGCTTTTAGTTCTGACATTTAGATCATTGATCTATTTTGAGTTAATTTTCATACATGGTGTGTGGTATGGGTCCAATGTCATTCTTTTGCATTCTTTTTCTCAGCACCATTTATTAGAAACTATTCCCCAATTGAATGCAATTGGCACCTTGTAAAAAAATCAGTTGACCGTAGAAAATGAATTTATTTCTGGACTCCCAATTCTATTTAATTTGTTTATATCTTTGTCATTATACCAGCACCAAATTGTTTTGGTTTCTGTAGCTTTATACTGGTTTTTGAAATAGAGAAGTTTGAGTCCTCTTTGTTTTTATTTTTCAGGGTTGCTTTGGCTATTCAGAGCCCCTCGCAGTTTCATATGAATTCAAGGATTGAGTTTCCCATTTCTGCCAAGAAACTGTTGGAATTTGTGTAAGGATTGCATTGAATCTGTTGATTGGTTTGAGTAGTATTGACATTTTAACAATATTAAGAACGTGGAATGTGTTTTCATTTATTTAGGTGTTTAATTTCTTTCAGCAATGTTTTATGGTGTTCAGTTAAAAGTCTTTGTCCTCCCTGGTTAAATTAATTCCTAGGTATTTTATTCTTTTAGATGTTTTTGTCTATAAAATAGTTTTCTTTTTTTTCCTTGCCTCTTTAAAATAGTTTTTTTGTTGTTGTTGCTGAGAGTATATGCAGCAAAATATATACCAGTTCAACACTTTCTGCGTGTACAATTTAGTGACACTGATTACATTCTTTGAATTGTGCAAGCATTCTCACCCTCCTTTTCTGAGATAATCCTCCCCCATAAGCATAAACCCTAAGACTCCTACATAGTCTTTTGAATCGTGTTGTCAGTTTGATCCCACATAAATAAGTCTTCAAAGAACATAATGCTCAAGGCATTCTTTACTAGTTAAGCTAAAGTATTGTTTGGTTTTAAGAAGACTTCAGGGGACATTTTTGGTTTTAGGTTTAAAGGTTATCTTGGGGTAGTGATTTCAGAAGTTTGTCCATCCCCCATGGCTCCACAAAGTCTGGAGTCTCTGAGATTTGAAGTTGTGTTCTGCATTTTTCCCACTTTTGATCAGAATTCTTCTCTAGAATCTTGGATCAAAATGTTCAGTAATGGTAGTCAGGCACCGTCCAGTTCTTCTGGTCGCCTGGCAAATGAGAGAGTTGTTCATGGACGCAATTATCCACACATTCCATTTCCACCTCCTGTGCCTGACTCTCCTTCTTCTCTTTCTCCTGGCAAATAGTTACCAGTTGTTGTGCCTTGGATGGCAGATTGCAAGCTTTGAAGACCCCAGCCACTACACAGCAAACAGGAAGGTAGAACAAAAGCACTGAACACAGTATTAGGCCAGTTAACTTGGATGTCGCATGAAACCATGACCCTAAACTTCTGAACCAAGGAACCAAATCCCAGGAGGTATTTGGTTGTACAGAAGCAGCCTTAGCAGCTCCTCTCTTTTTGTTGTTGTTTTGTTGTTTTTGTAAACATATCTGTTGCACAACTTTTGCCAATTCAGCTTTTTACAGGTGTGCACCTCAATGACAGCAGTTTCATTAATTGGCTGTGTAACCTTGACTTTAACGAATATAATTTTTCCATCACCGTAACCCAAACCTTGGTTCCTTATAAGCAGTAACCCTCTTTTTTCCCCTGCTTCCTGCCCCAGTAGCCACTAAGGAACTTTGGTCTCTATGCTTTTGCCTTTTCTTATCTTTTTCTGTAAGTGAGGTCATACAATATTTATCTTTTTATGATCGACTTGTTTCAATCAGCATAATGTCTTTAAGCTCCATCCATATTAAAGCATGTATCAAGACTTCATTTCTCTTACTGACTGAATGGTATTCCATTGTGTGTATGCACCACATTTTTGTTTATACATTCCTCTGTTGATGGGCATTTAAGTTGTGTTGGCTGTTCTAAATAGTGCTGCAATAAACACTGGTGTACAAGTCTCTCTTTGAGTCTCTGTTTTAAAGTCTTTGTGGTATATGCCTAGGGGTGGAATTGCTAGGTTATCTGATAGTGTTTTGAGGAACTGCTACATTGTTTTCCACAGTGGTCCTACCATTTTGCATTCCACCAGCAATGGATAAAGGTTCCAATTTCCCCACATCCTTGCCCTGCCCATATTTTTTACTTTGGCTTTTTTTTTTAAGCCAACCTAAACAAACAAAAACCCGTTGCCTTTGAGTAGATTCCAACTCATTGCAGCCCTATGGGACAAAATAGAATTACCTCATAGGGTTTCCAAGGAGCAATTGGTGCATTCGAACTGCTGACCTTTTGGTGAGCAGCTGAGCTCTTAACCATTATGCCACCAACCTGACGGAAGTGAAGTGCACCCTCACTGTGATTTTGATTTGCATCTCTTGATGACTAATGATGTTGAGTATCTTTTCATGCATTTGTTGACCATTTGAATGTCTTTTTTGGTGAAATGTCTATTCAAGACCTTTGCCCATTTTTTGATTGGGTTGTCTTTTTGTTGTTAGATTGTTGAGACTTTATATGTATTTTGGGTTTTAGATTCTTCTCAAATATATGGCTTCCGAAGATATTCTCCCAGTCGATGGCTTGCCTTTTCACTTTTTGGTAAAGTGTTTTTGATGAACAGAAACCTTTAATTTTTATGAGGTCCCATTTATCTATTTTACCTTTTGCTGTTTGTGTTCTTGTTATTGTTTAGGTAATCCATTGTTGAAAACTAGGCCCAACAGCATTGCCTCTGCATTTTCTTGTAACAATGTTATGGCTTTAGTTTTCACATTTAGGTTTTTACTCCATTTTGAATTTGTTTTTGTATATGGTGTGAGGCGTGGATCCTGTTTCGTTTTTCTGCATATGGAAATTCAATGTTCCTAACACCATTTATACAGGAGACTTTTCTTTCCATATCGAATGGAACTTAGTTAGCAGCCTTATCCAAAATCAGTTGATCACAGATGTGTGGATTTATTTCTGGACTCTCAATTCTATCCCATTGATTTGTGTGTCTGTTGTTACACTAGTACCAGACCGTTTTGATTGCTGTAGCTGTATAATATGTTTTCTATTGGTCAAGTTTTGATGTCCTATCAAAGAAGAATATCCACAATCTGAAAAGGCTGTTTCGTGTGAGTAGAGATTTTCTGCATGTTCTTGAATGAAGACAGTTTATTTCAACACATTAAATGAAGAAATGCCTATGAGACACCAACTTTTTTCTTTTCAGACATTAAAGAGTTTTTTAAAAATGTGAAACTGTGCTACTCTTTTCACAAAATTCTTTTGAAGGTAATTCTTTTCATAGAAAATTTATTTCTGTTAATAGGTAAATATTTTATTATGAAATGAATTTGAAAATAGTTTAAAAAAATTTTTAGTTTCAATTTGGAGTACAGTAAACATTAGTAGATACAACCCACATGAGCAAACTTCTTTGAGGAACTCAGTAATCTGTACATGTGGAAGGGTTCTCTTAACAACCATTTTTAAACCAGATAGTCTCCTAAGAGTTGTCCCTCAGATACTGTTGAACATCAGTTTGTGTCTCTTGTTAGGCTAGTCTGCCATAGATGAGGCGATTGAATTGGGCTTTGAAGGAAAGTTTTGGCCTTTCATTTAAGACTTGAATATACTTTTAACGTATAAAATACATGACGGAATTTAAATTGATGGTTACATTTTGACTTCATATGGCTAAAGAAAGTATTACCTGCAGAGCAAATGAGTGGATAATTATATCCGGAAGAAAAAGAAAAGAATTTCAGAAAATGATGAATAAAAAGTACTGAACTGTGAACTGCAAATAATTATGGAACAAGCATTGTCTGAAACTGTTGGATTCTGGCTCATAATGACCCTAAGCATTATCTTAATGGGAATCTTAATTAGACAAACAAGATTAGGTTTAGTAAACACCTTAAATGAAAGAGATTGCAAAGTATAAGTGGGGGTACAATAGGAGTATTTTAATTACTGATAACACTACAGATTTACCCAACCATAAAGAAATAGAAGTAATAGTTTATTTGTTTCTATGAACTAACTCTGTGTTTGAGTAAATTGTTGGTAGGTACTATGAAAGTTAATTGTGGGGAACATTTATGAGAACCTTACTGAAGGTAATTTAGAGAAGAGACTTCACAGATTTTTTTTTTTATCTGTATAAAATTAATCAGGATTACCTTGACTTAAGGAGTCCCGATGGTGCAATGGTTAAGGACTCAGCTGCTAGCTAAAAGCAATGAACAATCTGACAAGGAAATTTAGAAAACAATTCCATTTTCAATAATATCTTAAATAATACAATACCAAGGAATTAATTTAACCAGGAAGGTGAAAACAGTGTATGCTGAAAACTGTAGAAAAACATCATTGAAAGAAATTAAAGAAGATCTGAATAAAGGGAAAGACACTTCTTGGATTTGGAGGCTTAATATTGTTAAGATAGAAATACTACCCAAAGTGACCTAGAGATTCAACATGATTCCTATCAAAATGCCAATAGTCTTTATTGCAGAAGTAGAAAAGCCAATCCTCAAATTCATATGGAATTGCAAAGAGCCCCGAATAGCCAAAGCAATCTTGAAAAAGAAAAACAAAGTAGGAGGACTCACACTTCTATTTCAAAATATACTATAAAGCTATAGTAATCCCAACAGTCTGGTACCAGCATACAGACAGAGATATAGAGCAACAGGCTAGAATTGGGAGTCCAGAAATAAACGCATGTATCTGTGGGCAACTGGTGTTGAACTAGGGTGTCAAGTCCCTTCAGTGGGGGAAAAAACAGTCTCTTCAACAAGGATGCTGGGACCGTTGGATCTCTCTATGCACAAGATTGAAGTTTGACTCATAACTCATACCATATATAAAGATTAAACCAAAATGGATCAATGACTAAGTGTAAAAACTAAAACCATGAAACTCTTAGAATAGGGATAATGCTTCAGGACCTAGTTTTTGACAGTGGATTCTTACATATGACACCAAAAGCATGAACACTAAAAGATAAAATAGATAAATTGGACTTCATCAAAATTAGAAGCTTCTGTGCATCAGAGAAATTTATCAAGGAAGTGAAGAAACAACCTACAGAATAGGAGAAAATATTTGGGAAGCATGTAATATCCAGAATATATATTAAGGCACAGTGGTTAAGAGCTAAGGCTGCTAACCAAAAGGCCGGCCATTCGAATCCACCACTTACTCTTTGGAAACCCTGTGGGGCAGTTCTACTTTGTCCTATAGAATCGCTATGAGTCAGAATCAACTTGATGGCAACGGGTTTGGGTTTTATCTGTGGTGACTCAGTGGTAAAATTCTCAACCTCGATGTGGGAGACCCCTGTCTGTCAGTGGAGATTTGCTGAATATGATGCCGAATAGGTTTCCGTGGAGCTTCCAGACTAAGATGAACTAAGAAGAAAGGCCGGTGGCAATCTTCTTCTGAAAAATCAGCTAATGAAAACCCCATGGATCACAGCGGTCCATTCTGCAGCCGATCATGTGAGTGGTGTAGGACTAGGCAGTATTTTATTCCGTTGTGCATGGGGTCTCCATGAATCAGAGGCGGACTCAACAACAGCTGACAGCAAGAACAACAGCAACAACTCAACAACAAAAAGATGAACAATTCAGTTAAAAAATGGGCAAAGGACTTGACTAGACATTTCATCAAAG
The DNA here is from genome assembly GCF_030014295.1 of Loxodonta africana. Lineage (NCBI taxonomy): Eukaryota > Metazoa > Chordata > Mammalia > Proboscidea > Elephantidae > Loxodonta > Loxodonta africana. The sequence continues at coordinate 6,457,243 of NC_087368.1, forward strand.
AACTATCCAAATGGGCAATAAGCATATGAAAAGATGCTCAAAGGCCATTAGTCATGGTTGTTAGTGGCCATTGAGTCAAGTTGCTAGCATTCCACCCTGACTTGTGGAGACCTCATCCACAGCAGAATGAAATGCTGCCTGGTCTTGTGCCGTCCCGTCCCCATGATGAGTTGCAGATCGGCAGGCTTTTCTTCCTAGTCCATCTTAGTCGGGAAGCTCCACTGAAACGTATTCAGCATCATAGCAACACACAAGCCTCCGCTGACAGACAGGCGGTAGCTGCACATGGGGTGCATTGGCCTGGAATCAAACCTGCGTCTCCTGCATGTAGGGCAAGAATTCTACCCCAGAACCGCCACTGCCCCCTTACAATGTTTCATGGTATCTTCAGATTTCATGTGCTTGAAATTAAATTTATCGTCTTCCTTTCCCCGAAAATTCTGTTACTCTCTGTGTTTGCCTCGTTGGTGAATGGTGCTATCATCTGCTCAGTTCCAGAAGTCATAAATTCAAAAGTCATTCTTAACTCCTCCTTCCATCACCCTCCCATAGTCACTTGATTACTAAGTTCTGTTAATTCTGTCTTAATATCCTAGAAATCGTTCCTCTGCTTTCATCCCTTCTGCTATGGTTCAGGTTCTTATTTGAACCATTGACTACTGCATCAGCCTCTTAATTGCCTTTCTGGACTTTAGGCTGACTCTTTGTTCTTTCTTGTTAGTGTATTCAATTCTTAATATTTCTGAGATACAAATTTGAAGAGTCACACCCATGGTTAAAATTTTCGATTATTGACCATCACCTTCAAGATAATAGTGGCATTAAATGTAGCTAAGTGCATAACTTATTGTGGTGCAGTGAATAAATATGGCCCTTGTAGCATGGTCTTTGTAACTCCTACCAAATGACTGGGTGAGACTATGTGAATGAGGTGCTTGTGGCCCACCAAAGGGATTGGCAAGTTTGCTAATAATATAAATAAAGTGCATGGCACCTTGTGGGGGTACAACCATGCAGATAGGTGTATGCAGCCCTAATGAGGGGATTGGTCAGTTTTTCCATCTGACTAGGCTTAAAATGAGCCATCCCGGAGGTGGGAAGAGAGGATTTCAACACCACCAGGAAAGAAGAGTCAAGAGTGGAGTGCATCCTTTGGACCCAGGATCCTTGTCCTGAGATCCTCCTAGATTCAGGAGACAGACAGAGAGCTGTGACACCAGAGATGGTGAGAAACAGCTGCAGAGAAATGGTGGCAGCAGAGGCAGCAGAATCAGGAGACTGGCAGGAGACGGCGAAGTGGGCTTCCCAAGCCACAGAGCAAGAGAATTGAGCACCTTTGGACTGGAGGCTTACTGGCAGAGTGGAGTGCCTCCGGCTACTTATCGGCAGAGCTAAAAGAGCTTTGTAACACTTACCTGAATAGGGCAGAGGCCAAGGGGCCAGAGAAAGATGTGCCTGCAAAGACACTGAGAAGCGGCTGTCCTGATCAAAGAACTGTATTCTGAGCATTCCTGAACCTGAATTGTAACCTGTTAAAAAAAAGTTACTTCCCTAATAAACTCCATAATTATGAATATTGTCTGTGAGTTCTTTGTGGTCATTGCAACAAATTATTAATCCCAGCAGAGGAGTAGAGAGTGCCGTGGGAGGGACGCTTGGTGTCATAATTGGTGAAAAGGTTGAAAGGTGGAGGCATGTCTGATTCCTGCCTTGTAAGAACCAGCGTGGGCTGTTGATTTTGATTCTCCTTTTCGTATGTGAAGTTAGAGGAGGTCAGATGCCTCGCCATGCCATATTTACACTTGTGTTGTCTGATTTTATTCTTTGAACAGTCCTTTGCTACTTTCCTGGTTGCACAGATGAGGAAATTGAGACCTAGATTTAAACCCAGGACTGTCTGTCTTTAGTTTATGCTCTTAGGCACTTTCTTATGCTACTTATGTAGGACATTCCAGACCCCTTGTGTTGTGGCTCTTACCCACTTGTCTAGTGTCTACTTGACATTTTTTAAGGTAACTTCCTTGAGGGCAGAGATCATATCCCACGCCAAGCATTTTCTTAAAACATAGTTCCACTACCCACTGCCGTCGAGTCGATTCCGACTCATAGTGACCCTGTAGGACAGAGTAGAACTGCCCCTTCGAGTTTCCAAGGAAATATAGTAGGCACTTGGTAAATGTTTGTTGAATGAGTGTTAAGCAGTGATGAATAACGGGGGACAGTGAGACTAGCCCAGTGTAGAAAGACATGAAAGAGACATCTGAAGAAAAGGATTCCTCTGGCTGGCCATGTTCATAAACGGTCAGCCTTTGGGTTAAAGCAAAATAGTGAGAGGTAACCAAATGAGGGAAATGAAATCCAGAAGGGGTGATTAAAAGAGAGAAACTTTCTGTTTTTAACTTGAATGAATGATGTCCTAGGGTTGTAAGAACCTGAAAATGAAGCCTCTAAATACCCTTTTATGTTTTTAGGACTTGTGGAATTAAAAAGAGAGACGCCTGAAAACTAGAGACAGAGAAGTATATTTTTCAGAAAGGGGAAGAAGGAAGACTATAGAGCTTGCTATGGCCCTCAGGTGAGAATCTAGAATAAATTACTTAAAGGATAAATTGTTTCCAGGAGAGGTGAAGCACTAATCATTAGGAAATAGCCTGAATTCATTAAGAAATAAACAAAACAGCGGAACCTTCTTTTTGCACATGGAGCCTGTTGTTTTCTGTCCGTTGGATGAGATATAAGGTTTACTCATCAAAAGCACAGATGGCACAGATCATGGGAGGGAGAGGGTGTTAGCTAGGATGGGCTAGATTCTGCTGTAGTAATAACCTCAAATTTTGGTGCTTAAAAACAAAAGAGATTTATTTTTTAAATAATATATTTTTGGTGATTCCAATTCAACAGGTTTCACACATACTACTTAATGACATTAGTTACATTCTTGTTTTTCCCCCCTATTATTGCATAGGGTGTATTTGTTTTTACAAAAGTAGAATGACTATAACAACACCGATCTACCATGCCTGATATGGTCAGTGTGCCCCATCCATACTTCCTGGGACCACAATATCATTTTTTAAATTTTATGTTGTTGTTGAGAATATATACAGCAAAACATACACCCATTCACCACAATTCAGTAACATTGATTACATTCTTCAAGTTATGTAACTCTTCTCACTCTTCTTTTCGTTTCTGAGTTGTTCCTTCCACATTAACATAAACTCACTGTCCCCTAAAGTTCCTATCTAATCTTTTGAGTTGCTGTTGTTACTTTGATCCCATATAGTCCTTCAAAGAGCACAATGCTCAAAGCAGACATTTTTTTACTAGTTAAGCTAGACTATTGTTTAGTTTTAGGAAGACTTCAGGAGATTTTTTTTGGTTTAAGGTTTAAAGATTATCTCGGAGCATTAGTTTCAGGGATTCATTCAGCCTCCATGGCTCCAGAAAGTCTGGATTCCATGAGAATTTTAAATTCTTTTCTGCATTTTAAATTTTAAATTCTTTGCTGCTAACCAAAATGTCTGTGGTTCAAATCTACCAGGTGGTCCTTGAAAACCGTATGGGGCAGTTCTACTCTGTCCTATAGGGTCACTATGAGTCAGAATCAACTCGATGGTAACTTTTTTTTCCCTGCATTTACCCTGTTTTGATCAGGATTCTTCTATAGATTTTTTGCTCAAAATGTTTGGTCATAGTAGCTGGGCACCATCCAGTTCTTACAGTCTCATGGCAACCGAAAAAAAAAAAAAAAAAAAAAACTCTGTTGCCCTCAAGTCTATTCTGACTCATAGCAACCCTGTAGGACAGAGCAGAACTGCCTCATACGGTTTCCAAGGAGTGGCTGGTAGATTTCAACTGCCAACCTTTTTGGTTAGCAGCTGAGCTCTTAACCACTGCCCCACCAGTTATTCATGGAGCCAATTAGCAACACATTCCATATCTCCTCCTGTTCCTTATTCTCCTTCTTCCTCTGTTGCTCCAGGCGAATAGAGACCAATTGTTGTGCCTTGGATGACCACTTGCAAGCTTTTAAGAACCCAGGCACTATGCAAGGAACCAGGAGGTAGAAAAGAAGCACTAAACATGTTACTAGGCCAATTAACGGGGATGTCGTGTGAAACTGCGACTCATGATGACCCAGTATATGCAGAGTAAAACTGTTCTCCACAGGGTTTTCAAGACTGTGGCCTTTCTGAAGCAGATCACCAGGCCTATCTTTCAAGGTACCTCTGAGTGGGTTTGAACTGCCAGTCTTTCAGTTAGCAGTCAAGCACTTAATCGTTTGCACCACCCAGGGACTCCTGAGACATCGTACCCACTGTTTTTAATGACCTCAGGAGATGGTGAATTTTATCTCTCTGGGTAATCTCTCTGGCATTAGCCAGAATTTTTTTTTTTTTTCTTTAGCTTTAAGGCCGTACAACCCACCATACATTGGGCCACCTCACAGGAAACTGATCAAGAGAACAGGAGACATTCAATGAGAGTTTTCTTTCTTGGTGTTTCAGGAGAACTAGAAAGAGTGACAGCCTTTCCTTAATGTTGATGTATTTATTGAGGAGGAAAGAAATTATGTAACAGGGAAGTGCGGGGCACTGTTTGAGAACTTGGTCTTACCTGGCTAGTTATGGAACATTCTTATGCCTTGTTTAAGGATTTCTTTTTTATTTTTCAGGATTTGTTTTCAGGAAGACAGGAGGAAAGGAAGACATCTCAGGATCCCATTTCGAGTGTCCTTTGGCTACATTTCCACTGTCAGAACATTTTCTCCAAGAGTCCTGGGCCAGACACCTGGATTTCCAGATGGGTTTGTAGTCAAGGAGATTTTAGAGAGGGGAGGTATTTCAGTTATGTAGAAAAGTTCAGTTATCTAAAGAATTTATTTTATAAAATACCATAAATCTTTGTGACCTAAAACAACAGCAATTTTTACTTTTCATGATTTTGTGGACTGACTGGTATCAACTGAGTGGTTTTGTTCCGCATGGTATAGCTGAGGTCACTCATGGGCTACATTTAGCTGGAAGCCCGACTGGGACTAGGACATCTAAGATGGCCTCTCATCCTCTAATACCTCTCACCATTTGGCAATGTAGCCCAAGTTTCTTCATACCATGGCATTTAGCTTCCAAGAAGGAATATTTCAAGAGGACAAGCCCCAATATGCAAGCACTAATCAAGCCTCTGCTGGCATCATTTTGCTAATGTCTCATTGGCCAAAGCAAGTCACATGATCAAGTCTAGAGTCAGTGTGGGAGGGGGCTACACAAGGGTGCAAACACCAGGAGGTTTTGTTCACTGGAGGCCACCACTATAATGATTTACCACAAGTGAGCAGGGCAGTTTTGCACACTGGATCCTCAGTTGTCAGTGCTTAGGTATGGATGCGTAACCTAAGATCTGGTCCTTGACTTTGCAGTTCCAGAAACTCTATGTGACTAGGAGTTCATGCTTAGCCCCGTGCGTTTATCTGAAATTGCTTCTCATCATCACTCGAAGACGTGAATTTAGGCTGTCATAGTTTTATCTCAAGATTCTGTCGTCTTGGCCACAGATGGTTGAACCAGAGTGGACACCCGACCTATGACTCTGTTGGCTGAGCTGGCCCAATTGGACTTTTTCTTAAGACTCTGGAATGGGAATACTGAGAGACTAAGATCCAAACTGGTGAAGAGATTATAGAAAATCTCGTAGATAGTCTAAAACGAGTTCAGAAATATATCTAAACTCCTGAGATGACTAGAAAATGAGACTGCTAAACCATAGTTTAAGTGGTTAAGTGCTATGGCTGCCAAACAAAAGGTCGGCAGTTCGAATCCGCCAGGCACTTCTTGGAAACTCTATGGGGCAGTTCTACTCTGTCCTCTAGGGTCGCTATGAGTCGGAATCGACTCAGCGGCAGTGGTTTTAAACCATAGTTATTAAGAGATTGGCTGCTAACCAAAAGATTGGCAGTTTGAATCCACCAGCTGCTTCTTGGAAACCCTATGGGCAGTTCTACTTTGTCCTATAGGGTCGCTATGAGTTGGAATCAACTTGATGGCAACAGGTATTCACTAGTGGATATATGTTTCTGCTCATTCTCTTATGCTCCATGACAATATCTAGCTGCAAGGGAGGCTGGGAAATGTCATCTCTAGCTGAGTAGCCATGCACCCAACTACTATGGAAGAAGGAGAAAGTGTATTTTAGTGAAGACTTAGCTGCTGCCTCTTTCCCCCCACCCCCTCCCCACACAGCATAGTGTTCAATTCCTGGTTACCTTTCAGGAGGGAGAAAGACAAGAGTGTATTTACAGGGAGTAAACAGGATGATGAAGGCCTCAAAATCAGGCCATAAACAGATTGGTTAAAAACTTGGGGATCGTTATACTGAATATTTAGGAAACGAAATGGCTACTTTTGAATGTTTTACGTGCAAAAAGAGATAAATGTTATTCTGTAAAGGCTCCAGGAGTAAATATAATAAGAGGAAGCTAAGCAGTAACCAGTTGCCATCAAGTCAGTTCTTGACTCAGGGCTCAGAGAAATGTATTTATGTTCATTATAAGAAAAGAAGATTCTAGCAGAGTTGTCCAGAATGATTTACACCTCAGGTACATTGTGAACTAGAAGAAGAGACCAAAAAAAAAAAAAAAATTTTTTTTTATTGAGTACCTATTATGTGCTCAACACTATTGAGGTTGCTTCCAACCCTGAGAGTCTGTTGCAGCTCCACGTACTTTTCTCCAAACCCTATTTTTCGTGACTCACTGACAAGCCTGCAAAGAGCATATATGAGTTAAATTTGTGGGGTAGAACATCCTAGGGGATAAACCCTGGAGGGTGTTGTGTATGTTCAAGTTGTGAGTTCTGTGGTAGATGGAGAAGTTGGCCAGGGTGCAGAAAGAAGGAAGCATATCACTTAGTTATTTTCTGATTCTCAGCAGCAACCTGAGATCTTCCAGAAGGGGTTATATAGTCCTGACCAGCATAGCTTTGTGGCGGCCCTCCTGTCTGCCGTATTAGCACACTGGTGAGCCCAGAGAATGCTGCCAAGAAGTATGAGAGGGCTGCTTTGAAAGCTCTGTCCAATGTACGAATGTCCATTGTCTTCCATATAGCTCCTGTGGGTACTGGTGGGAGACAAGATGCCTTTCTTGATATGAGTTCCTGGTTGTTTACTGGAGTCGACGAGAGTGTTTTGTCATTCCTTGTACTTCTGGATCCAAAGATCTAAGAGAACAGAGGGGCCCCCAAATCTGCAATTCACATAAACAAAGTGACAGAGTAACAGGAAATGGGCCAGGGCACAGAAACAAAGACATTCCCCAGAACAATGGGGCAGGTATCAGAAACTAGCCCATGAACTTCTTTAAAGTTGTCTCTCAGAAGCAACCAGATGAAACGAGCCCCAGAGACATGCGTCGAACATCCACCTGTGACCCCTGTGTGACCTTTCACCAGGGGCTGTGAAGGGCAGCAGCCGCAGCTGGGGAATCGAACTCAGAGTGAGAGACTGCACAGGCATGACACCCCATAAGTCCTACTATGAATTCCAGAGGCCTGTGGGACAGGAGCCATCTTAGAAAGCAGCTGCGCGTGCACCTTCGGTAGCCTATCCCCACCCAAAACTGGCTAGTTACCGGAAAACCCCGCCTGTGCCTCTGAATAAACATGAATCTTTTTCACACTCAAGTATTTAAAAGCCCGTGCAAGTCCTTTGTTCTGTGAGAGGGGCGGTAAGCATTGCCTAGGCCTTCCTTACCTCTGCTTGCAAGCCTCTTCAGTAAAGCTTTCCTGGTGTGCCTTACCTGCTCATTCTTGACCAGTGAGAGGCAAGAACCTTATTTAATTAAAGGCATAGAGACTCTGGCAACAGTTCTGAATGTCCTCAATATTTCTGCTTGTTTCTCTTTAATTGAACACTCACCTCAGTCAATCCTAAGCTCTAATGTTATGCTGGTCTACCAGTGTGGACACTTAAGTGACAAAGTTTTAGGAAGAGACCCTAAAACTTTAAACCTCCTTGAAGCTTGTGATAAACTTTATGTGCCCGCAAGTAAGAATTGCCACACTTCCCTGGGAAGTTGGAGGAGAGCTAAGAGATTGAAGTAGAAATGTTTTTGGACATAAAAATATTTTAGTCAAGCTGTGAAGAAGCAGCACAGGGGATGATTTGAGGCCCCTGGAGCCATCAAGTAGCATGATTGGCAATACCGTTTGGAGAACAAGGGTGTTCTGTGTGAACAGTTTCTCACACTTACCCACACTCCACCTTCCAGCCCTGTCTCTGTGTCTTTTAAATCTAGTGCCTCAGATTTAGTCAGATGATAATAGACACTTGTCATGCCTGAGTGAAAGATTCCAAAGGGAGGTTGGAAGGGTCTTATAGCCCTGAGGAAGAAAGGATGTTTACAGTCGAGTTGAACCTATCCACCTAAAGACCTTTAGCCAGCTTCCTCCCAGTTCGTCTAATGGAAAGCACACTTCATCACAGCAGGTGACAATTTTTTCCCAAAAAAACACAGAAGGTAGACTCAAATGAGAAAGGCATATTTTTTCAATTGACTTCCTAAGGCGCTCTAACCTTTTGTCTTTAGCCTGCTTGTAATAAGTGCCATCAAATTAGCCAAGAATGACTCTATCTGAGCATCCAAGAGTAGGGGCCTGTCTAGAAAAATGAGTGCCTATGGCAATTAGTTTTAAATTGCTGAATGATCTCACAGCTGGCAATGGAAACTTCGATGGCCAATAGAAACTGCTCATTAGAGCCCTTCCTCAAGCAGTACTCAGGGTACACGTTCTACTTGCGATACCTTAGTTACACCTCTGTCAAGAGGAGTGAAACCAAAGAGAGTGTGGGTGGGTATGATGTCATTTCTCCTCATAAGGATTATTTCCTTGTTCTAGATTGCAAAAAGTGAAATTATGTTAAAAGATATGAACGTTGTGAAGGACCTTGATACGTGTTGCCAAACTGCCTTCTTGAAAAGTAGTACCAGATCACGACACTGAACTCAAGTTCCTTATAGACCCACTGCTGTCTTTGGACAATTTCTCATAGAAATACACAACGCTAAGGTACTAGGTATAGTACTAGGTTTAGTACCTTAGCATTGTGTATTTCTAAAGCTAATACTAGGTATAGTACCTTAGCGTTGTGTATTTCTAAAGCTAACAGCTGTACTATATTCCTGAATCTTACTACCAGCTCCCATTCTTACAATTTAACCGTAACATTGATACTTAGAACTCTTTGCCCCACTCACTCTAGGGACTGAGTGTACTTGAAAAATTAATTTTAGAGTAAGTCCTTATATGTAAAGCTCCCATTCCAGGATTATACGAGCCTGAATATATACCCACTACACTAGGCATACTCTCCACATGAGCTTGGCACATCCACTGTCAGCATTTTGTTGGAGAAAATAAAGACATGTTCCTAAGGAATCTCAGGGTGCCTCCTACACGTACTTTTAAAAACGTGCTTGTCATTAAAGTATTTGCATTGTGTGTAGTCCCTTGATGCGGAAATAGACAAAGGAAAAAGGGAGAGAGACTTTGTCACTGTTGTTCATTGCTGTATTTCAACACCAAAAACAATGCCTGGCACGTAGTAGAAGCTCAATAAATATTTGTTAAATGACTGAGTGAAATTTTCCTTCTTTTGTTGAGAAGTTGTCTCATAGGGCATTTGTTTGGATGGTCTAAGGGTCATAAAAAGGATGCCTTTTGGGGTTTCTTCCTCATCCACTTTTCAGGGAATCAGCCATCCATTTGATACCAGCTGTGCAGTCCCAGGAACCTTGTTTATATAATATGTTGTAGCCTTGCTATAGATGATTGGCTCAGATATACTTTCTCTTATTTTGGAATTGCACTAAGAGATTTCTATTTGTGACTGTACTGGTCTTTGGAAAGACCTCTCAGGAAGTGGGAGTGAAGTCATGGTCTCTTCTAGGTGGAGATGGAGAGCCGAGAAAGGCCATTTGCAGAAAGAGACAACAGAAAGGAGTAAAGGAGAAGTACAGTAAAAATGAGCTTAGATTCCACTGTGTACCCACTAGAATTGCTAAAATGAGGGCAGACAATACCAAGTGTTGGTAAAAATATGGAGCAACTGGAACTCACTGCTAGTTGAAATGTAAAGTGGTACAACCACTTTGGAAAACAGCAGCAGTTTCTTACAAACGCACACTTGTCATGTAACGCAGAAACCCTACTCCGTGTATATTCACAACATACAGATTTCGTCCAAGATATACGTGCTGGAATGTTTCCTGAAGCACCATTTTAAATAGTCCCAAATGGGAAACAACTCAAATGCCCAACATTAGCAGTCTGAATAACTAAATTGTGGTATATTCACAGAACGGAATACCCCACAGCTGTAAGAATGAATGAATTACTGTGACATATGGATGACATTAATGAATCTCATAAGTAGAATGCTGAATAAAAGTATAAAAAACAATCAAAATTAATGTGTGCTGTTAGATGTCAGGACTGTGGCTAGCCTTGGGGAATGATGAGTGGAGGAGTGGGAGCTTCTGAGGTGCTGGCAATGCTCTGTTTCTTGATCTGGTGCTGGTTACATTGCTGTGTTTAGTTTGTGAAAATTTATTGAGCTGTGCGCTTATGACGTGCACTTTCCATATTCATATTTCAGTAAAAAGATTTAGGAAAAATTTTCATCTAAAATTTTAAAAATGAGTCTAGAAACAGAGATGAATGCCTGCTAATGTCAGCAGCATTCCTTAGATTCCATGAGAAACCTGAACTGTTGTTTAAAATTCCTTTTCTGGATGTAAGGTATCTTGTCTGGGTTTCTTCAGTCTGGGTATCCAGCCATTGATTCCCAAGCCTCTTCCACTGGACGGAAGCTCTCCTAGTGACATAGATTTTTGGCCCACAAATATCCCTTTCCCCTCCCCCATCCTGGCCATCTTCGAAAGTAGATGAATCTGTTCTCTGCAGGAAATTAAGTACATAGTCATCAAATAAACAATTTGCAGATGTTTAGTCTAAACTAACCCACCAAATCTGCTTCCCAGAAAGGAAGCAGCATTTCCTATCTGCCTGGGATGAAAGATGGAGAATGCTGGCAGCCAGATCACCAGCCAACAGTCTTGGGACACAGTCTGGGATGTCTTGTAATCATCAGAGACACTACGATTGTGGTTAAAACTATGCTCAGAAGTTTGGTGATTTATCCCCCAGCTCAGTTCCCTAGATGGTTTCCTGAGAAAACAGAAGCCAACTCAGTCCAGTTCCTCCCACACAACTTCAAAAGGACAAACACCTAGCCCATGAAGTGGAGGTTATGGAGCAATGAGGTGCTCGCAGCTTAGTAAAGATTGGGCACTTGGCACTGAGCCCTAATCTTCGCCACATGGCTCATCTACCCAGCTCTAATTCAAACCTAGACAATGGAAGTAGCATCTTTATCTAGACAGGCTCAGATTTTTCCAACTTCATTCAATACAATAAAGGATCATTGCAAAGCCAAAGTTCTGGATGCCAACTCTTTACATCTGTTCAGTGTCTTCTGTGACTATTTTCCCTCTGACCTTTCTTCTTGGATTGAATGGATGACCTCACTTGCTTCTAACCACAATGACTAGAACTCAAAGATGATGTCTGCTTGGAAATAAAATTTGGCTTCGGTAGCAACTTTCTGCCTCTGTATGGTTTAGACATCTCCAGACTTTTTTGTACCAGAAGACAGAAGAGGGAGATCTGGCGATTGGGCGCTTCTGGAAAGCCTGCTTAGTGCCAGTGCAAAGTGAGAATTTCATTCATTTACCCAACAGATGTTTACTGAGTACCTGTTATGTCCATGAATCATCTTATGTAATGACTGAGAATACAGCCATAAGCAGGATAGATAAAAATCTCTTCCCTCACGGGGTTTATATTCTAGAAGAAAGGAGATAGACAATGAATGTATAAAAGGATAATTTCAGATAGCCATAGAGCTATGAGTAAAAGTGAAAAAATGTGATGAGAGAAAGAATTGCTAAGACTAAGATGGGAGCAAGCTGCTTTGGTAGGGTGGTAGGAGAAGACCGCTCTGGGGAACATTACATTTAAGCTGAGACTTGAATAATAACATGATTTGGGGAAAAGAGTATCCTGGACAGAAAAACCAGCAAGTACAAAGTCCTTAAGGTGGGGACAAGCTTAGTTGTTCAGGAACAGAAAGGACAGTGTGGCTGGAGTGAAAGAGAAAGGGATTTCAGATGAAGCCAAAGAGGTATGCAGGGGCTAGATCATGTGAGATCGTAGGCTGTGATATGGAATAAAATTTGCTTGCCTGATGTAGACAGATGATTCAAATTCTTGGAAAGCCTCAAAGGGAAATAAAATACAGTAGTAATTGTGGGAGAGGTAGTATAACCTAGTGGCTAGGGGTTTAGACTCTGGAAACAACTCTCTGGGACTACATCCCAGCTGTACCACTATGCTGTGTGAGTTTAGCAAAGTGACTTAACCTCTCTGGGCCTTGGTTCCTTCACCTTTAAGGTGGGAATAATAATTCATCCTCACAGATACTATTTTGCATTGAGGATTAAATAAATTTATATCTCTAAGATGCTTAGAACAGGGCCTGGCTTTTACTATTTGCTTAAGTATTTTAGTTGTTGCATTGTTGTTGATGTTATTAATATTGTAGACTTATTACTAATGGGAAAAGGACTTTCAATGAGCTCTTCACTATGTTCTACTTTAGTTTTAAAAATGATCAGTGGAATTACATTGTCATAGATTGCTTTATCTGTCTCTAACTCTTCCCTCCCTTCTCCTGTCATGACCTCTCTGGGTGGAGTATATCTCCTTATTCTACTGACTTTGGGCTTGGTCATGGGTTAGAGATTGAATTGTGTCCCCCAAAATATGTGTTGGAATCCTAACCTTATACCTGTGGGTGCAATTGTTTTGGGAATAGGGTTTTCTTGTTAATGAAGCCATGTCAGTGTAGGGCGTGGCTTAAGCCTAATCACTTCTGAGTTATGAAAAGAGTAGATTAGACTCTTACAAAGCTGATTAGACTTAGAAGCAAGCACAGATGGAGGGAGGATAGATGCCACATGAAGATTGCCAAGGAACCAAGGAACACTGGGGCTACAGAGGCTGAGAAAAGGATCTTCCCCCAGAACAGCAAAGAGAGCCTTCTCCTACAGACAGCGCCCAAATCCATTCTCTGCCATCTTTGCTCTTTGCAGCTCTTGTTTTAGCTTAAAATTTCTGAGTGGGTACATCTTATTAAGTGAGCCTAAGTTGTGTGTTTCCGCTTTCAGGATAACCTGGGAATTGCCGCATAGTGGGCAGTAACATCTGTGACCACCAACCTTGACCTAGTGCACAGCTATTAATTCAGCTGAAACACAAGAATACAGCCAAACCAGCTGTTAAAATATTTCCATGCCACTTGTAAGTTATCACTACCCCTAGTCCCCCAAGTCCCCCACCAACATGCAGGAAATCCCAGCCCTCCCCCAAGACATCCTAGACCACTGCCTTGATTCAGCAACTGAAGGGTTAATGCTTGGAGCAATAAGGAGCCTTTGGGATTCTCCCCTAGCTGCTGTGGCAGAGAGTCAGTAATGCCAGTGATCTCTGGTTATGAAATATTTTGGTTCCCCCTCTGCATATGGGCCTTCTGCTACACCAGGTAAGCACTCTAGTGGGCATGGGGTAGAATGGAAGAAGAGTCATGGGTCTGGCCTTCCACATCATGCCAGGTCCCATCCATCCTGCTCCAAGATGAGACTGTTTTTCTGCCATCCCAACATCAGTACCTGCTTGTCAAGCTTGAGCCAAAATGCTTCCATAAGTCATGGCCATCTGTGAGTGGAATCTAACAAGGGGAAACCAGGACCATGGAGAAGTGAAGATCTGTGGTGCTTACTATGAAATGCATATGCCACAGGTATTTGGCTTGCAGTAATTTGTGTTTGAGATCCAGATCCAGTACCTATAAAACCCTGTACCTAGAGCCCACATGAAAGGAAAGCTAAACTTTGTCTTCTTTCTTGCCAGACCCATTCACACACAGGCTTATATGGGAAGGAACTGCGTGGTCTTTTCCATTCTGTGTATATTTTCCAGTATAGTCAGATGTAGAAGGAAAATGTATTTACTTCAGTGAGGGAGTTCAGTTTGTGAGAGAAAACTCCTGTGAGAGGGGGAAAGACTGACAAGTCACAGGGAATTAGACAAGCTCTCCAAGTCTGCAGAGGAGCTGCAGTTCCAGCTTCCCTTATGCTGTGGCCCATCTCAGGAAATAAAGTGGTCAAGTTCGTTCAGGGACCACTGCCCACACTCCATCACTGAAGTGTGGCCCAATGGTCAGGAAGGTTCAGGAAAGTAAGGACTGCCCCGACATGAGACCCCCATCCCTTCTAAACAGACTGCTGAGCAGTAAAAAAGTTCCAACATTGAGGGACTTTGTTTTTCATCATCACTTGTTGCCTGTGAACATGGGCTCGGCTGTAGTCATAAGGCCTCTGGGTGGGGTTATTCTACTCGAAGATGGACTAAAAAAGTGGGGGTGCCTGTATGTGTGCTGAGCTAAAAGAGAGAGGAAGGAGGGGAGAAAGACAATGTGGAAAAGAAAACGAAAGCAGTATTTGAGGCATATGAAGGGAGAAAGACTAAGAAATTTTCTTTCTTGGCTTAACTGAAACAATGAAACAGAGCTGAGCTTTCAGTACCCAAAGACCACTGTGTAAGGGGACCTCAGGGGAATCACTCGATGGTGATCAGTGAGGTAGAGCAACCCAGCCCGGGGTTGGGACAGAGGCCATGAGGCTCCTGTGTTGGCAACTTTCTGTCCTCTTTCATCTCTAGGTTGGACCTGATGACCAGCATCTAACACCTAGTGTTCCCTGACAAGCTAGAGATAGCCTGTTGTTTTTAAGTCTTTTTTTTTTTATTGTCATTTGTACTCAGACCTTCTGCAAAACACCTCTTTAAAGCATTAAAAAGCAAAGATAACACTTTGAGGACTAAGGTGTGCCTAAACCATGCCATGATATTTTTAGTGGCCTCATATGCATGCCAAAGCTGTACGATGAATAAGGAAGACAGAAGGAATATTTCAACATGCCCCACATAACTGGACACCTAGAAATTTCAGGCCTAGAATAATCCCTGAATTTTTGTGGGATTAATTTCCCACCCTATGGCATGCAACCATTTTTTTTTTTAACTTTTATTGAGCTTCAAGTGAACGTTTACAAATCAAGTCAGTCTGTCACATATAAGTTTATATACACCTTACTCCGTACTCCCATTTGCTCTCCCCCTAATGAGTCAGCCCTTCCAGTCTCTCCTGACAATTTTGCCAGCTTCAAACTCTCTCTATCCTCCCATCCCCCCTCTAGACAGGAGATGCCAACACAGTCTCAAGTGTCCACCTGATACAAATAGCTTGCTCTTCATCAGCATCTCTCTCCTACCCACTGTCCAGTCCCTTTCATGTCTGATGAGTTGTCTTTGGGAATGGTTCCTGTCCTGGGCCAACAGAAGGTTTGGGAACCATGACGGCCGGGATTCCTCTAGTCTCAGTCAGACCATTAAGTATGGTCTTTTTGTGAGAATTTGGGGTCTGCATCCCACTGATCTCCTGTTCCCTCAGGGATTCTCTGTTGTGCTCCCTGTCAGGGCAGTCATCGGTTGTAGCCAGGCACCAACTAGTTCTTCTGGTCTCAGGATAATGTAGTCTCTGGTTCATGTGGCCCTTTCTGTCTCTTGGGCTCTTAGTTGTCGTGTGACCTTGGTGTTCTTCATTCTCCTTTGATCCAGGTGGGTTGAGACCAATTGATGCATCTTAGATGGCCGCTTGTTAGCATTTAAGACCCCAGACGCCACATTTCAAAGTGGGATGCAGAATGTTTTCATAATAGAATTATTTTGCCAATTGACTTAGAAGTCCCCTTAAACCATGGTCCCCAAACCCCCGCCCTTGCTCCGCTGACCTTTGAAGCATTCATTTTATCCCGGAAACTTCTTTGCTTTTGGTCCAGTCCAGTTGAGTTGACCTTCCATGTATTGAGTATTGTCCTTCCCTTCACCTAGAGCAGTTCTTATCTACTAACTAATCAGTAAAATACCCTCTCCCACCCTCCCTCCCTCCCCCGCCCCGTAACCACAAAAGTATGTGTTCTTCTCAGTTTATACTATTTCTCAAGATCTTATAATAGTTGTCTTATCCAATATTTGTCCTTTTGCCTCTGACTAATTTCGCTCAGTATAATGCCTTCCAGGTTCCTCTATGTTATGAAATGTTTCACAGATGCCTCACTGTTCTTTATCGATGCGTAGTATTCCAGTGTGTGAATATACCACAATTTATTTAACTATTCATCCGTTGATGGACACCTTGTTTGCTTCCAGCTTTTTGCTATTGTAAACAGAGCTGCAATAAACATGGTTGTGCATATATCTGCTTGTGTGAAGGCTCTTATTTCTCTAGGGTATATTCCGAGGAGTGGGATTTCTGGGTTCTATGGTAGTTCTATTTCTAACTGTTTAAGGTAACGCCAGATATATTTCCAAAGTGGTTGTACCATTTTACATTCCCAACAGCAGTGTATAAGAGTTCCAATCTCTCTGCAGCCTCTCCAACATTTATTATTTTGTGTTTTTTGGATTAATGCCAGCCTTGTTGGAGTGAGATGGAATCTCATCGTAGTTTTAATTTGCATTTCTCTAATGGCTAATAATCGAGAGCATTTTCTCATGTATCTGTTAGCTGCCTGAATATCTTCTTTAGTGAAGTGTGTGTTCATATCCTTGCACACTTCTTGATTGGGTTGTTTGTTTTTTGTGGTTGAGTTTTGACATTATCATATAGATTTTAGAGATCAGGCGCTGGTCGGAGATGTCATAGCTGAAAATTCTTTCCCAGTCTGTAGGTGGTCTTTTTACTCTTTTGGTGAAGCCTTTAGATGAGCATAGGTGTCTGATTTTTAGGAGCTCCCAGTTATCTGGTTTCTCTTCGTCATTTTTGGTAATGTTTTGTATTCTGTTTATGCTTTGTATTAGGGCTCCTAACATTGTTCCTGTTTTTTCTTCCATGGTCTTTATCGTTTCAGTCTTTACGTTTAGGTCTTTGATCCACTTGGAGTTAGTTTTTGTGCTTGGTGTGACGTATGGGTCCTGTTTCATTTTTTTGCAAATGGATATCCAGTTATGCTAGCACCATTTGTTAAGAAGACTATCTTTTCCCCAATTAACTGACACTGGGCCTTTGTCAAATATCAGCTGCTCATATGTGGATGGATTTATATCTGGGTTCTCAATTCAGTTCCATTGGTCTATGTGTCTTTTGTTGTACCAGTTCCAGGCTGTTTTGACTACTGTGGCTGTATAATGGGTTCTGAAATCAGGTAGAGTGAGGCCTCCCACTTTCTTCTTCTTTTTCACTAGTGCTTTGCTTATCCAAGGCTTCTTTCCCTTCCATATGAAGTTGGTGATTTGTTTCTCCAACACTGTAAAAAATGACATTGGAATTTGGATCGGAAGTGCATTGTATGTATAGATGGCTTTTGGTAGAATAGACATTTTTACTATGTTAAGTCTTCCTATCCATGAGCAAGGTATGTTTTTCCACTTAAGTAGGTCCTTCTTTTTAGTTTCTTGTAGTAGTACTTTGTAGTTTTCTTTGTATAGGTCTTTTACATCTTTGGTAAGATTTATTCCTAAGTATTTTATCTTCTTGGGGGCTACTGTGAATGGTATTGATTTGGTGATTTCCTCTTCGGTGTTCTTTTTGTTGATGTAGAGGAATCCAAGTGATTTTTGTATGTTTATCTTATAACCTGAGACTCTGCCAAACTCTTCTATTAGTTTCAGTAGTTTTCTGGAGGATTCCTTAGGGTTTTCTGTGTATAAGATCATGTCATCTGCAAATAGAGATAATTTTACTTCCTCCTTGCCAATCCAGATGCCCTTTATTTCTTTGTCTAGCCTAATTGCTCTGGCTAGGACCTCTAGCACAATGTTGAATAAGAGCTGTGATAAAGGGCATCCTTGTCTGGTTCCCGTTCTCAAGGGAAATGCTTTCAGGCTCTCTCCATTTAGAGTGATGTTGGCTGTTGGCTTTGTATAGATGCCCTTTATTATGTTGAGGAATTTTCCTTCAATTCCTATTTTGGTGAGAGTTTTTATCATAAATGGGTGTTGGACTTTGTCAAATGCCTTTTCTGCATCAATTGATAAGATCATGTGGTTTTTGTCTTTTGTTTTATTTATATGGTAGATTACATTAATGGTTTTTCTGATATTAAACCAGCCTTGCATACCTGGTATAAATCCCACTTGGTCATGGTGGATTAATTTTTTGATATGTTGTTGAATTCTATTGGCTAGAATTTTGTTGAGGGTTTTTGCATCTCTGTTCATGAGGGATATAGGTCTGTAATTTTCTTTTTTTGTGATGTCTTTACCTGGTTTGGTATCAGGGAAATGGTGGCTTCATAGAATGAGTTAGGTAGTATTCCGTTATTTTCTATGCTTTGAAATACCTTTAGTAGTAGTGGTGTTATCTCTTCTCTGAAAGTTTGGTAGAACTCTGCAGTATAGCCATCCGGGCCAGGGCTTTTTTTGTTGGGAGCTTTTTGATTACCGTTTCAATGTCTTTTTTTGTTATGGGTCTATTTAGTTGTTCTACTTCTGATTGTGTTAGTTTAGGTAGGTAGTGTTTTTCCAAGAATTCATCCATTTCTTCTAGGTGTTCAAATTTGTTAGAGTACAATTTTTTGTAATAATCTGATATCATTCTTTTAATTTCAGTTGGGTCTGCTGTGATGTGGCCCATCTCATTTCTTATTCGGGTTATTTTTTTCCTTTCCTGTATTTCTTAAGTCAGTCTGGCCAGTGGTTTATCAATTTTGTTAATTTTTTCGAAGAACCAGCTTTTGGCTTTGTTAATTCTTTCAATTGTTTTTCTGTTCTCTAATTCATTTAGTTCAGCTCTAATTTTTATTATTTGTTTGCTTTTGGTGCCTGATGGATTCTTTTGTTGCTCACTTTCTATTTGTTCAAGTTGTAGGGACAGTTATCTGATTTTGGCTCTTTCTTCTTTTTGTATGTGTGCATTTATCGATATAAATTGACCTCTGAGCACTGCTTTTGCTGTGTCCCAGAGGTTTTGATAGGAAGTATTTTCATTCTCGTTGCATTCTATGAATTTCCTTATTCCCTCCTTGATGTCTTCTATAACCCAGTCTTTTTTCAGGAGGGTATTGTTCAGTTTCCAAGTATTTGATTTCTTTTCCCTAATTTTTCTGTTATTGATTTCTACTTTTATGGCCCTGTGGTCTGAGAAGATGCTTTGTAATATTTCGATGTTTTGGATTCTGCAAAGGTTTGTTTTATGACCTAATATGTGGTCTATTCTAGAGACTATTCCATGTGCACTAGAAAAAAAGTATACTTTGCAGCAGTTGGGTAGAGAGTTCTGTATAAGTCAATGAGGACAGGTTGGTTGATTGTTGTAAGTAGGTCTTCCGTGTCTCTATTGAGCTTCTTACTGGATGTCCTGTCCTTCTCCGAAAGTGGTGTGTTGAAGTCTCCTACTATAATTGTGGAGGTGTCTATCTCACTTTTCAATTCTGTTAAAATTTGATTTATGTACCTTGCAGCGCTGTCCTTGGGTGCATAAATATTTAATATGGTTATATCTTCCTCGTCAACTGTCCCTTTTATCATTATGTAGTGTCCTTCTTTATCCTTTGTGGTGGATTTAAGTTTAAAGTCTATTTTGTCAGAAATTAATATTGCTACTCCTGCTCTTTTTTGCTTATTGTTTGCTTGATATATTTTTTTCCATCCTTTGAGTTTTAGTTTGTTTGTGTCTCTAAGTCTAAGGTGTGTCTCTTGTAGGCAGCATATAGACAGATCGTGTTTCTTTATCCAGTCTGAGACTCTGTGTCTCTTTATTGGTGCATTTAGTCCATTTACATTCAGCGTAATTATAGATAAGTATGTGTTTTAGTGTTGTCATTTTGATGCCTTTTTATGTGTGTTGTTGACAAGTTAATTTTTCCACTTACTTTTTTGTGCTGAGACGTTTTTCTTTGTAAATTGTGTGTTCCTCGTTTTCATAGTATTTGACTTTATGTTTGCTGAGTCGTTACGTTTTTCTTGGTTTTTATTTTGAGTTATGGCGTTGTTATACCTCTTTGTGGTTACCTTAATATTTACCCCTATTTTTCTAAGTAAAAACCTAACTTGTATTGTCCTATATCGCCTTGTATCCCTCTCCATAGCAACCATTTTGTTTTTATAGCATGGAACCATTTTACCAATAAGTCCAGAGTCACTGACACGTCTTCCTTACTAGGTCCAGTCAGTGTAATGGACCCATGTGATAGCTTGTGGAAGGGAAAGGTGATAAAGTTCCCTGCAGTGTAAATTAGGATGTATGGCTGGAGAGTTGTAGCCATGAGGTAGGGAACTGAAGGTGTATTGGTCATGCAGTTGTTGTTTTGTGCTGTTGTTAGGTGCCATCGAATCGGTTCCAACTCATAGCGACCCTATGCACAACAGAACGAAACACTGGCCAGTCCTGCACTATCCTTACAATCGTTGTTATGCTTGAGCTCATTGTTGCAGCCACTGTGTCAATCCACCTCATTGAGGGTCTTCTTCTTTTCAGCTGACCCTGTACTCTGCCAAGCATGATGTCCTTCTCCAGGGATGGGTCCCTCCTGACAACATGTCCAAATTATGTAAGATGCAGTCTCGCCATCCTTGCCTCTAAGGAGCATTCTGGTTCTTTTGGCAGTCCATGGTATATTCAATATTCTTCGTCAACACCACAATTCAAAAGCATCAACTCTTCTTCAGTCTTCCTTATTCATTGTCCAGCTTTCACATGCATTTGATGCAATTGAAAATACCATGGCTTGAGTCAGGCACACCTTAGTCTTCAGGGTGACATCTTTGGTCTTCAACACTTTGAAGAGGTCCTTTGCAGCAGATTTGCCCAATGGAATGCATCTTTTGATTCCTTGACTTTTCTTCCATGGCTGTTGATTGTGGATCCAAGTAAAATGAAATCCTTGACAACTTCCATCTTTTCTCCATTTATCATGATGTTGCTCATTGGTCCAGTTGTGAGGGTTTTTGTTTTCTTTATGTTGAGGTGTAATCCATACTGAAGGTTGTGGTCTTTGATCTTCCTCAGTAAGTGCTCCAAGTCCTCTTCACTTTCAACAAGCAAGGTTGTGTCATCTGCATAATGCAGGTTGTTAATCAGTCTTCCTCCAATCCTGTTGCCACGTTCTTCTTCATATAGTCCAGCTTCTTGTATTATTTGTTCAGCATACAGATTAAATAGGTATGGTGAAAGAATACAACCCTGACGCACACCTTTCCAGACTTTAAAGCAATCGGTATCCCCTTGTACTGTCCGAACAACTGCCTCTTGATCTATGTAAAGGTTCCTCATGAGCACAATTAAGTGTTCTGGAATTCCCATTCTTCGCAGTGTTATCCATAGTTTGTTATGATCCACACAGTCGAATGTCTTTGCATAGTCAATAAAATACAGGTAAACCTCCTTCTGGTATTCTCTGCTTTCAGCCAGGATCCGTCTGACATCAGCAATGATATCCCTGTTTCCACGTCCTCTTCTGAAACCAGCCTGAATTTCTGGCAGTTGTAGAGATGGGAATGTCCCAAGTCCACGGGTCAGGAAAGAGCCCTCTGATTCACATAGGCACAGGAGCTGTAAACCCAAGATTGGCAGGCCGGACAGCAGGGCTCTTGCTCACAGTCTGTGAAAATGGGCACATCTCAAGATTGGCAGGAAGACCACAGGGAAGCTGCTAGCTCAAGTCCCAAGAACTGGAGGTCAGAGAAATGGCAGCCAGCTACAGAGTCCAGAATGAGCAAAAGCCCCCGAGCCCTTTTGAATGTCTGCCCACTCTTGATGCAGGCTACATGCCCAAGGAAGCTCCCTTCAACTGATTGGCTACTCACAGCAGATCCCATCATGGGGCTGATCACGTATTAAATCTCAATAGGGAAGTGATCACAACATTACAGGACTGCCAAAACACTGAGAATCATGGCCCAGCCAAGTTAACACACAATCTTAACCGTCACAGATCTTGATCTCCTTGCCCTTCCACAAGACACCACACTGGTCCCTTACATTGATGACATTATGCGGATTGGACCTAGTAA
The DNA here is from genome assembly GCF_030014295.1 of Loxodonta africana. Taxonomy (NCBI): domain Eukaryota; kingdom Metazoa; phylum Chordata; class Mammalia; order Proboscidea; family Elephantidae; genus Loxodonta; species Loxodonta africana. The sequence goes on from NC_087368.1 coordinate 6,479,430, forward strand.
GAAATAAGTATCAATGACGCTAAGCTTATTGGTAAGACATTTGTATGCTAAAGGGTGGGAAATTATTCCAACCAAAATTCATTTTCCCTATACCTCAGTGAAATTTCTAGGGCTCCAGTGGTATGGGGCTTGTCAAGATATTCCTTGAAAAGTGAAGGAAAAGTTGGTGTATCTGGCCCCTCCCACAACTAAAAAGGAGGCACAGCACCTCTTGGGCCACTTTGGATTTTGGAGGCAACATATCCCTCATTTGGGTGTGCTATTCTAGCCTATTTATCAAGTGACTTGAAAAGCTGGTAGTTTTGAGTGGGGCACAGAACATGGGAAGGCCTTTCACCAGGTTCAGGCTGATGTCCAAGCTGCTTTGTCACTTGGGCCATGTGATCTGGCATATCCAATGCTTTTGGAAATGTCCATGGCAGATAGAGATGCTGTTTGGGGTCTTTGGCAGTCTCCTGTTGGTGAATCACAGTGCAGACCCTTAGGATTTTGGAAAAAAGCCCTGCCATCCTCCACAGAAACTTGTTTCTCCCATAGCCAGGATTCATGGGTCCAGGAATCAAGAGATGGAAATGGAAGTGGCACCATTCACTATTACCCCTAGGGTCTCACTTGCAAAATGTTTGCTTCCTATCCCCAAGACCCTAGGGATCTTAGTTTCAAAGTGAGGAATGATCCCAGCAGGAGACAAAACACTGATCGAACTGGAAGTTAAGAATGCCACCTAGCCACTTGGGGCTCCTTGGCCTCTGGATCAGCAGGCAAAGAAAGGGGTTACCGTATTGGCTGGTGTGACTGATCCTGATTACCAAGGGGAAATCAGAGTGATATTGCATGATAAAGGTAAGGAAGAGGATTTCTAGAATACAGGAGATTCCTTAGGACGTCATGTAGTACTACCATGCCCTGTGATAAAAGGCAATGGAAAACTACAGCAACCCAATTCTGACATGATCGCTAATAGCCCAGACCATTCAGAAATGAAGGTATGATTCACCCACCAGGCAAAGAACTATAATCAGTTGAGGTGCTTGCTGAGGGTAAAGGGAGAACAGAAGGGGTGGTAGAAGAAGGTAGTTTTAAATACCAGTTATGACCACATGATCAGTTGCAGAAATGAGGACTATGATTGTTATGAGTATTTCTTCCTTGTATGTGTGCATCAAACATTTTTGTTTTCTTCACTTAAAAAATAGAAGATGTAAATGGTACTAGTGCAGTTAGACCAAGAGGGGAAGTGACTTTCCCAAGATCACAGCACCAGTACCCAGCCCTGTTTGAAGGTGTACTCCATGCATGCTGCTTCCCACCCCTGCTTGAAATTCTTCCATCTCTGAGTTTGTGCATTAGCTACAGGGGCAGATATTCCAAAAGGCAAGGTAAGCGTGGTGAACACCACACCTTTGATGTGGTGAAGCCTATGTGAAATTGTTCACTACAGATTCGTAAGTAAGCATAAGTAAACTTGTGCTTACCTTGCTTACTGGGTCATCTGCCCCCATCAGGGATTGTAAATTGAAAAAGAGGCTTTGATTCCGTAGGAGGTGCTGTGGGGTTGGGAGAGAGACAGATGCCAGCCATACCTAGAAGCAGAGTCTTTGATGTGGTGAAAAACTATGAAAATGTTCACTACAGATGATCTGGTAACCAGTAAGCCCTGTACTTACCTTGCCTATTGAATAATCTGCCTCTGATTAGCTAAATGCAACATCAGCCCGTGGGTTCTTATCTCACAAACACTTGCTGATATCCCTAAGAAGATGCTAGAATGATGCCCACTGTGTGGGTGGGGGGACTGGGGAGGCTCTGAGAAGCACAAAGACTTGTCTAGGGTTGCACATTGCTTAAGAGGGATGAGCTGTGTCTGAACCCAGCTCTGTCTGCTGCACCCAGGCCCTCCCCAGGTTCTGTGGGGGAAGGGGAGGGGGCTGTGTTAGTGTCACTGTGTACAGTTATGGAGATGGCCTGGGGAGAGGTGAGCAATCAGCAGCCCAGAGGAGACTTTGGGGAGGTCTCATCTGAGGTTGGGCCCAGGTCAGGGGACCCAGAACATGACCTCACTTACTTGACACCAGAGTACATAGAACTTGGAACCCTGGTAACCAGGCACCCACATTGTAAACAAAGCCCCCTACCCAACTCACTTGAGTGGAAACGCTTGAACTGAGAACCATGTTTTCTTGTTTCTCATCCCCTGTTGAACCAAAGCTTGAGAAAGCCAGGAGTTCGACCCTGTCCCGAAGGCTGAGACATGGTCTCATATCCCACCCCCAAAGGCTCTGGCCACTTTCCAAAAGGAACCCGAAGGTAACACAGGGTGGCCCAGAGCTGCCAGTCCAAGCCAGGCCACCACTGTGATCCCACCTGGGCAGCCTCACATCCCTCTCCCAGATCATACCAGCCCCCAGGCCATGCCAGCCCTTGTCCTCATGGGGTTCCTGGTAAACAGGGGCAGGGAGGAAATGTGGACAGAACTGATGAGACAGAAAGTTGTTGGATAAGGCAGGGTCCATTTGGGAGGGAGGAGGATGGGAGTCAGAGAAGAAGGGCCATGTGATCTGGGGAGATTTGGGAGGGGAGAAGTGATGATGAGGATGATGAAAATGGTGCTGTTGCTTGAGGGCAACCCCAAGCTCCAGCCCCACAGCCCCTCACCATCACTGGGTTCACGGGGCTGGGTCTGACCTGCAATGGGGTGGTAGCTGGGCCTAGTCCATCAGGTTGGGTGCCTTGGAGACTGGGAGCTGGGGCATCAAGGCAGAGACCTCCTTCAAGTCCCTGCCCCAACCCCACTGATCACATAGAACTGTCTGGAACCTAAGCCTGCCCAGAGGTCCCAGTTCAGACCAGGGCTTTAGGGAGGGACTGTCAGGGTCACAGACCGAGTCAGCACTCTCACCTGGGACTTCTCTGAGATGCAGCTCGCCTGAGTGGGCCAGTCAAATCACAGTCCTAACTACTGGAATTGCCTGGGCCACTGCTGACCCTATGCTAGTCCGGCTTCTCCCAGATCCTGCTGCAAAACTCAAAGGTTGATTTTTCTATCCGTGGGCTTGGCCAGGGCTGGATGGTGCACCTCTAGGCCAACCCACTCATCACATGGTGGCAGATGGGAAACTGGGAGCTCCTCCAAGGCCCAGGGGGCACAAGGGCCTGAAGGGGCAGAAAGTGAAGGAGGTGGCTCAGAGGGGCCCTTGATGTCTCCCGGGCCACTGCCACCACTGTCTCTCCAGAACCAGGTGCAGAAGATCCCCAAAGAAAAGGAGAATGGCATCACCCAGCCGGGGTCCAGGAAGGGCTGGTGTAGGCTCAGGGTAAGTGCAGGGGAGGGGTCTGGGTCCCTGGGTGGGACCCTAGATGACCAGAGGGTGCCTGGGGCCCAGACAGCACCCTGGAGACCCCCAGTTCTCTCCCAGGAGTTTCCCACTTGAGGGCCCCCAGTCCCCTCTCAATGAAATTGACCACCACCGTTTCCTGTCCTCCTACCCCCCTGCCACTGCCCTCCCTGCCCTGGCCAGCTACAAAGCCTCTTTTCCCATATTTGTAAGAATATCAGAAAGGAGTTTTTTATACTATCGTCCCTTCACATAAGCCCATGGGTCTTTTTGCATGTTGCTGCTGTTTTAGTGTTTAACTTCCAATCCCAGGGCCCTGGGCAGCAGTCGGCTGGGCTGTCCTTCCACACCTTCTCCCAGCCTCGCACATCGTCATGCTTAGCAGGCTTCTTCTACCCTAAAGTGCAGGGCTCAGGCTATGACACATCTTTTTCTGCCACTGCAAGCTCAAGAAACACATCATGTGACCCATCCAGTTCAGGAGCTGTGTCCTTACTACAGAATGTTCCAGAAGGGAGACCAGTCCCCACAGTGACATCTAGTGCAAGCTCACTCCTTCCCGGCTGGGGACAGTGCACAGAGCAAACACACCCATGAGACTGGCCCTGGACTGATTCCTTGTGCTGCCCTTTCAGCAGGGCTACAGGAATGCTTACATGTGTCCTCATACACAGACCCACTCAGGACAGACTCCCGGGAGTGGCATGCTGGGGGAAGGATGTGCACATTTCAAGTTAGGATCACTAGAGCCAGACTCCTTCCCAAAACAAAAGTCGCAGTCCCATGGCCCAAAAGTCTTGACAACGGCTGTGTCCCTACATCGAGCCAGTTCTGGGTCTTAGGGTTCTTTTCCATTTTGCCAATCTGCTGTCAGGGTGGCCAATGGAACTGCAGGGTGGCCTTGAGGTGCTTTTTGGCCCTGAGAAGCCAAGCCCCTTCTCAGTCCTTCGCTGGCCATTCAGTTTCACTCTTTCTGAGTCATTTGTTCACATCCTGGATCCTGTGGGGGTCTTTCTCCCACCCAAGGATCTCCAGGTTCTCACCCTTGGCTGGATCTGGGTATTCCATAGCTTCAGGTTCTCAAAACCCCCTTTGATGTACAGAAAGAAATATCCGTGTCCTGCTTATCTCATGGGTGTGTCTGCTCTGTGCACTGCCCCAGCCGGGAAGGAGTGAGCTTGCACTAGATGTTCCCCTCTGAGTCAGGAGCAGAGCAGGCCTTACGCAGCACAGAGGGAACATCACAGAGCCCTAGTGTTGGACAGTTCTGGGGGCTGACCAGGTGACTTTGAGGAAACACTGGACATCACCAAGCCTCTGTTTTCTCATCACTGGAATGGTGTGTTTTGTGAGGACTCACTGGAACACTGCTCTTCCTCCAGGGAGATACCATGGTTACTTAGTTAACAAAATAACTTCAGGTTCCTAATGTTTCTAATCATCTCTCCACCTACAAATGTGCTTGGAAAGCCCAGCCCTGTTTTCTGCTGAAGGCACTCATGTCCCACCTCCTGCCACAGGTCACTGAGGGAGAGGGAGTGCCTGGTCTGAGCTCCGTGGCCCTGACCCTCCTGGTGGTTCATGAGGCTGCCTCTGACAATATGTCCCTCCTCTGTCCCACCCCAGTGTGTCTGTGGTTCTGATGAGGACTTGGATGAGGCCTGGGTGATGAAAACCTTCAAGGCAGGCTCACTGGAGAAGCTGGTGGAGCACCTGGTGCTCGCATTCCTAAAGGGTAACTTCTCCTACATCAGAATCTTCCTGGGAACCTATAGAACCTACGCCACCACCCAGCAGGTCCTAGACCAGCTGCTCCAAAGGTGAGCGCCCTGCCCTCCACAGCCCAGTGAAGGCTCTGTCCCCTACCAGTTGTGAGTCTGCAGAATGTCACTTCACCACTCAGAGCCTGTTTGCTCCACTGAGAAGTGGGGTGATAAAGGACAAATCAGCTAGAATTACTGTCAGGACCCCGTGGGACAAGCCATGGAAAGTGTGTACCAGAGCCCAGCTCTTTGGTAAAGGGTGTTGGAGGGTCTGGGATGTTCACATTTATTATTTTCTTCTCCCCCATAAAGAAACTGTCTGCCTCAACCCTCACTCACTGTGTGCCCTTGAGCAAACTCATTTCCCATTTGTAAAGGGGAGGTTGAGATTCCATTTAGTGGCTCCTTTTCCTTGGTATTGCCAGAACTGGGATCTTGGAGGCTGGTAGAAGGGTCCCAGGACTCTCAGATACCTGGGAAGGTGCTGCTTGGGTTCACTCATTTACCAGTTGTCTATGAAGCCCCTACTGTTGCAGACACTGTTCTAGGCACTTAGCATCGTTCAGTAGATGAAGCAGGTAGGAAGCCCTGCCCTCCTGGACCTCCATTCTAGTCGGGGAGTCAGACAGGAACATTAGACATCTTAAGCAAGTAGTGTCCACAGTGCATTAGATGTGACACCCTCACACCACCTCTAGGTATGGATGTAACCACCCCTATTCTGCCCAGGATGCTGAACCCCAAGACCAGCTGAAAGGGTGAGTGGACTGTGGGTGGACAAAGAGGGGCTCCTTTCTATTCAGAAGGGTGAAGGCTGTACGGGGCCTGTGTCTGGATTGGGGCTGGGCAGACTCTGGACCCCCCACATCTGGATTCCACTACAGAAATGAGTTTAGAAGCACCTCCTGCAGGAGATAAGCAGTCATAGAGAGCTGGGGATGGAACCTGGGCATTCTGGGGAGCAGAGGGGAGGCTGGGGGCTCAGAGAGGCCCCTGAGAGAACCCATCCCCGCACAATCCCCTCACATTTCCATTTGCCCCCCCATATTGGGGGCCCAAAATAGGAGGTGCGGGGTGGGAGGGAGAGAAACCTGCTCCTGAATCTCAATCCCCAGTTGTGGATGCTCAGCTGCTATGCGGGTCCCCTGTCCCAGGGGAGAACAGTGTCAATGGGAGGAGAGACGATCACACGTGTGCAGAGAATCTGGCAGCATGGTGGTGCACACTCTCCAGAGGAGGGTACTGAGGGTCTGGGCATCTGGGGCAGGGGACAGCCTCCATGTGTCGCCCAGCATCAGATAATCCTGGAGCACTACTGTGTGCCAGGCTGTGAGATGAACATGCAGACACACATCTCCGTGCCCTTAGAGGGTTACTGCCCAGTGGGGAGAGGGCCAGGGGAGAGAAAGAGATGTAATTCAGGCTCCCCAAGGAGGGAGAGTTCTTTAGATCATTGATGGGGACCTCCCTGGGATGGAGGCTGTGTGCTAGCCCTCTGCTCAGTGACCAGGCCTGCCACTGCCAGGATAACCAGAGGGTGTGATGCAGGGTGGTGCTGACCTTTGGAAGGACGGGCACACCCTTTGCAGGGGTGCCCTGGGAGGGCAGTGTGTCAGGAAAAGCCAGGCCTCTGACCCTGCTCTTCACCACCCACCCCTAGTGCCATCTCTTTTATCCTGGGCACGTGGCTGAAGGAATACTCAGAGGATTTCGATCAGCCCCCAGACTTCCCCTGCCTAAAGCTCGTGATGGAGTATGTGCAGGTGAACATGCCAGGCTCACATCTAGAGCACCGTGCCCAACTTCTGTTGGCCCAGCTGGATCAAATGGAGGTCACTGAGACAGAGCCAGAGGGTGAGGAGGACTGGGCATGCCTGCACGTGAGCTTGTGAGGGGGACATGGGAAGACCCCCAGAGGCTGGGGTTGACCTATAGCGTAGAGTAACCTCAGACCCTCCTCTGGTGGGCCGTGGTCTGGGAAGACTTCCTGGGGTGGAAATCTTGGGAATGGGCTTCTCTTGATGGCAAAGAGATGTTTTTCATCATTGGAAAGGTATGAGGAAAGGCAGTCATATTGGTGAACATTTCTCCTCTTGCAGCCCCAGAGCCAAGGCCAGGGCCAGTTGTAACAGTAGCTCAAGATCCATCTTTGCCCCAAGAACTGGCTCCTGCACCATGTTCTGGGGTACATTCTGCTCCTGTACTGGCACCGGAGCTCCATAGCACACCACCTATTACATCGCCAGCTCCAGAACCTGCACCAGATGGAGAGCCGGCTGGAAGGGTGGATTCCCATCCAGGGTCACCTCCAGAACTGGCTCCCAGACCACTGGCTGATGTTAATCCTACTTCTGCTACAACACTGGAGCTCCATACCACGCCAGCTATTTCATCACCAGCACCTGTGCTGGCACCTGATGAAGAGCCAGCTGGAGGGTCAGAGTCTTATCCTGGGCCACCTTCAGAGCCAACTCCTAGACCACTGGCTACTGTCAGTCCTGCTCCTGCTCCAATACCAGAGCTCGGTGTAGCCCAGGCCCTCCTCCAGCTCCATCACCAGCATCCGATGGACAACTGGATGGAGAGGTGGATTCCCACCCTGGACTACTTCCAGAACCGGAACCTGGACCACCAGCTGATGTCGATTCTGCTCCTGCTCCAACACAGAAGCTCCGTGGAGCACCAGCTCTTCCATGATGAGCTTCAGCTGTGGCAGCAGAGGGCTAGCCCCATGGAGGTTCGGATTCTTAACCTGGGACACCTGCAGAGCCAGAGAATGGACAACCTGGTGATGTGGATCCTGGTACTGAACGGACACCGAAGCTCAATAGAGCATCACCAGCTCCAGCACTGCCACCACACGGAGAGCTGGATTTTTACCCTGGGCGACTTCCAGAACACATTCAAGGAAAACTTCATGAGTTACATTCTGTCCTTGCAGCAACATTGGAGCTGGGTACATCAACAGGTCCTCCAACAGCAAGTTGAGCAGACAGAGAGCCTGCTGGAAGATCGGATTCTCTTCCTCGGCCAACACCATAATGGGCTCCTGGACCACCTGGTGAGGTTGACCATGCTCCTGGACTAACACTGGAGCTCCTTAGGCCATCATCACGAGCTGCTTCACTGACACCAGATGAAGAGCCAGCTGAAGGGTCAGAGTCTTATCCTGGGATACATCCAAAACCTGCTCCTATACCACCTACTGATGTTGAACCCACTCTTGCACCAAAACCAAAGCTTCACTGGCACAGGTCTTTCTTCTCCATTTTCATCACTGACACTAGATGAAGGGCCAGCTGGAGGGGTGGATTTCCATCCTGGGCCACTTGCAACTGGCTCCCAGATGAACAGCTGATATTGATCCAGCTCCTGTTCCAACACTGGAGCCCCATACACCATTACATCCTCCATCTCCAGCACCGTCTAGGGCACCAGAGGCCTAACTAGTTGCCACATCTCCTCTACAGCAGCTCCTTATTGACAGCCAGGGAACATCTGCTCCAGAAGCAGACCCTTATTTCTCCTCACCTGAGTGGGCAGTTCTTGGTTTTGTTGTAGTATTTTCCCAGCTCAATTTATTCTGTATAGTTTATAGTATTTTAACTGGTAGATTTCTCATTAAATAAAGTTTTGTTGTAATAGCTTGCAAGTGTGTAATATAGTGGTTTTATGTACTTTTTCACAATTTTATTCACCATCGCCAGTGTCTCCTTCAGAACATTTTCATCACCACTGTGATGGTTAATGTTATGTGTCAACCTGGGTAGGCCATGATTCTCAGGGGTCTGGCTGACATTATGTAATCACACTCTATTTTATGATCTGATGTGAGCAGCCAATCAGTTGGAAAAGGCATTTCCTTGGGAACATGGCCTTCAAATCAATACATTTCCTGGGGTATGCAGCCATTAATCTGGCCAATGTCTTTTTCTCCATCCCTGTTTTGAAGGATCAACAGAAGCAGTTTGCCTTTAGCTGGCAAGGCCAGCAGTACACCTTCACTGTCTTATCTCAAAGGTATATCAACTCCCTAGCCCTATGTCATAATTTAATCCATAGGGACCTTTATCACCCTTCCTTTCCACAGTATGTCACACTGGTCCATTAAACTGATGACATTATGCTGATTGGACATAGTAAGAAAAAAGTATCAATGACTCCACAGTTATTGGTAGAATATTTGCCTGCTAGAAGGTAGGAATTATTCCCCCAAAATTCAGTTGTCTTCCACCTCAGTGAACTTTCTAGGGCTCCAGTGGTGTGGGCACGTCAAGATGTTCCTTGTAAAGTGAAGGATAAGTTGATGTATCTGGCCCCTCCTACAACTAAAAAGGAGGCACAGCCCCTGCTGGACGTCTTTGTATTTGGAAGCAACATACCCCTCATTTGGGTGTGCTACTCCAGCTTATTTATCAAAGGGCTGGTTTTGAGTGGGCCCAGAACAAGAGAAGACCTTGCAAGAGGTTCAGACTGATGTGCAAGCTGTTCTGCCACTTGAGCCATATGATCCAGCTAATGAAATGATGTTTGAAGAGTCACTTGCAAATAACGATGTTATTTGGGGTCTTTGGCAGGCTCCTATTGGTGAATCACAGTGCAGGTCCTTAGGATTTGGGAGCAAAGCCCTGCCGTCCTACACAGTTAACTACTCTCCTTTTGCGAAACAGTTTTTGTCTTGTTACTGGGTCTTAGTAGAGACTGAACTCTTAACCATGGGCCACCAAATGACCATGTGTCCTGAGTTGCCCATCATGAATTGGGTGTTGTCTGACCCATAGAGCCATAAAGCTGGATGTGCACAATAGCACTCCATCCTTAAATGGAAGAGGTATGTACGATACAGGGCCTGAGCATGACCTGAACACTCAAGTAATTTGTATAAGGAAATGGCCCAAATGCTCATGGTCCCCACTCCTGTCATATTACCTGCCCTCTCCCAGGCTGCACCTATGGCCTCATTGGGAGTGCCTCATGATCAGTTGCCTGAGGAAGAGAAAACTCGTGCCTGGTGTATGGACGGTTCTGCGTGATATGCAGGCACCATTTGAATGTGCACAGTGGCACCACTGCAGCCCATTTCTGGGACTTCCCTGAAGGACAGTGGTGAAGGGATATCTTCCCAATGGCAGAACTTCAGGCAGTGTGCCTGGTTGTTCACTCTGCTTGGAAGGATAAATGGCCAGATACGCAATTGTACACTGATTCATGGGCTGTGGTCAATGGTTTGGCTGGATCGGCAGGGACTTGGAAGGAACATGATTGAGGAATAGGAGTCAAGGAGGTACGGGAAAGTGGTTTGTGATAGACTTCTCCGAAGGGACCAAAGAACTCACATTAATGAGTCGGGGCTCCTTGTCCTTTGCCAGGGACCCCTGTTTCTACATTGGGCCTTTAGGGCAGACAAAAACCATTATTGCTTTAAGCACCATTGTGGATTGAAATTATCGTTGTTGGGTGTTTCATCCTGTGATCTGCTGAACTGGAATAATGAGGAGAGGCATAGTAATATGTGTAGGACCTTTCCCACTTATTAGCTGTGAGATCTTCAGCAAATTACTGCCCCTCTCTGACCCTTGGTTTCCTCAGCTTTACAATGGGAGTAATACTGTCTTCCTCACAGCACTATTGTTGAGGATTACATTGAAATATTGGTGAAGCGCTCAGAATGATGCCTGGCACATAGTAGGCAATCAATGAATGGGAGTTAAAGCAAGAGATACAGAAAAGGTGGCCTGAGTGCAGGTTTAATCTGGGAGTGCAGGGTAAAGTTGAGGGAAGGATTTCTTGTCACCCAGGGCATCACACTCCTTACTATAGAGTTGTCAGTTAGGTCCTTCCTGCCCAGGCCCCCTATCTTCAATGCCTGAAGAGGTCCATTTACTAGAGTCTTTCTTGGGACAAGTACAGGTTTGACAAGGAATGTCTGTACCCATACAATGAAGTGGGAATTATATACACCTTTTTTTTTTTTTTTTTATTGTGGTTAGCAAAATTGTGTAGTGGGTAGACCACCAGTAGTTTTTCCTTCTTCTTCAAGAAATGAAGCTGCCAAGTCATATTTGAGCAGATCTTGAGATCCACTTTTGCTATGCAGATGTAGGCCAAGGGCTTTTATGCCATGAATAAGACATTTGTATTTTACTAGGAAGGCAGCTCCTCTTGTAGCATGCAGAAGTCTAAGGAAGATTTGCACAAGTTACACAAGAAACTGGGGGGTCTCCTGGGAGAGAAGGAATTGATTGTATCTTATCACAACCAACCATGGCCAACATCAGCACCAACCATCACTATTACCACCACCACTACCTCCACCACCATAACCATCACCATCTCCACCATACAACCCACCACCACCACTTCTACTACCACTGTCACCACCATCACCAACACCAATACTACCATTTCCACCACCATCACACCACCAACCATAATCATCACCATAACCACTTCCATCATACAACCCACCACCATCATCACACCACTTACTGTCACCACCATCATCATGCTACCCACCACTGCCATCACCACCTCCCTTACACAAGTCATCACCACCATCCTTACCAGTACCACCATCACCATCACTCTTACCATCAATTTTACCGCCACCAGCAATGATGCCCCCTGTCACCAGAACCACCCCTGTTACTCTCAATATCAACATCATGAGCATCACCACCTCCATTACAAAACCTGTCACCGCTACCATTACCACCCTTACGTTCACCATTGTTCCTTCCCCCGTAATTCAGATCTCTAAGTCTGGAGAAATGAATTTTGGTCTAGGCCCATTGGCCCAAGACCCTAATATAAAGTTCTAAGAGAGAGAGAACACATGGACTTTCCTTGGCCCTAAAAGTGGAGAGAAGAAGGGGAGTGATAGTTTTCTTTTTCTTTTTGAGGCTATGGATCTTGAGATCTACTTGCACCCTGATGTATATGTGGGAAAAATAACACACAACTGGTTTGGGGGAATTCGGACCCTCTAAGTCTGAGAAAACAGAGTGTTATCCTTTCTTAAAGGAAAGTTGGGTCCATTAATCTTAATTCAGCCAGATCATTAAGCAAAAAGACTCCCAAAACTACCCCAATCTCACTGCGATGGGACAGTCTATCACCTAAGGAAACAGAGGGATGAGATAATCGTGGTGAAGGTGAGCCTTGAAGGTGATTAGACACAAATGTTGGACTTTCAGATATTCCCAGAAAGTGGACAAGGCTTGAGGGTTTCTCTCTAGGGCCTGACTGAGACATATTAATCCTACCTCAAATAATAAAACGAGAGCAAGAATGAGTCCAAAAAAAAGAGTAAGTCAGGAAGTGAAATACAAGTCAGAGACAATTTCCATACTATGTGGTCCTGGCATCAATCTCCAAAGGGACTCCTCACCTGGGTGTGGCAAGGACTTCTCTGTCCTGGTCCAATCTTTTCTTCTGTCACCAGGCTCTGCAGTTCTCACTGGTCCTCCTTTGTGTGCCACGCTGTTCCACATCAAGCTTTCAGGCATTAGGAAAGGGGCTTTCTTAAATAAAAGTTCTTTGCCTGTTTTGGCTTCTACACTGAGATTGCAGAGGATTCTCATTCTTTTCCAGCCTAAAGGTACAGAGCTTTATCGGCTGTATTCACATAGCTTTAAGGTCCCTGGGTGGCTGTGGAAACAGCACGGGGATGGTGAGTGACCTCCTCTAACCTCACAAGGGGGAAGAGAACCAAGATCAACGGCCCCAGCCTGGCCCCATGAGGTGGAGGCCAAGCACGCCTCCTCTCTCCACCGTCTTCACCAATTCTGACACCAACTGTCCCTCACGCAGTACTTTCTACTTCTCTGCTGGGTTCAATAATTCATTGCAGTGGCCACACTGAACTCACAGGCCATATTCATGATTATGGGTTTTTTTTTACGGAAATAACAGGTTACGATTCAGCCCCGGGACACTCAAGGATACAGTTCTTCCATTGGGCAGCCTCTTCCCAGCCATGCTCGCAGGCACAGTTCTCCCTGGCCCTAGGCCTCTACCCAAAGGCACTCCCTGTCCGTCAGCTGGAAAGCCCAATGCGCAGTCTCCCTGCTGCCGGGTCTCTGCTGCAGCTTCTCACTGCCTTTAGTGTTACAGTTCTCTCTCTCTCTGTCTCCTGGTTCCAGGAGCTTCTCGGCATAGGGATCCCAGGTCCAAAGACATGCTCTCCGCTCCTGGCTATTCTTCTTTGGTGGTGGTGGGATCCTCTCCTTCTGGCCTCTGGGGTGGCTCATTTCAAGCCCAACAGAATGGCAAACCTGACCAATCCCTTTGGTAGGCCACAATTACCATATCTGCACAGTCCCACCCAATCACTTGGTGGGAGTTGCAAGACCATGGCTAGAAAGGCCATACAAAAGTCATCTATCACACTACAGTGGCGCAAACTGTTTACTTTGGACTATGAACCAAAAGGTTGGGGATTTGAAACCATGCAGCAGTGCCACAGGAGAAAGGCCTGGCAATCTTCTTCCATAAAGATTACAGCCAAGTAAACCCTATGGAGCTTGATCCTACTCTGTAACAATTGGGGTCGCCATGAGTAGAAATTGCTTCAACGGAAACAGGTTTTGTTCTGGTTTTCATGTAGCTTTAACTTTACCTTTTGCTGTTAGGACATTAAGGGAATCATGCCTCCTTTTCCAAGTAGGCTGTGAAATACTGCTGCTGCCGGGTTCACTGGGAATGGCCGTGTACTGCCTGTACTGTTCGGCGTTCTGCCTCGCTCTGGCTTCTGCACCCTCTGATCTGTGTCGCCGGAGTATGAAGGGATCTTAAAGCCTGTGCTGTTAATTGGGTGGGAAGGGATTTAAACAGCCTCCAAAGCCCTCCCCTGTGTCATCATCAGCTCTGGGAGGACTTGGATGTTGCACTGGGAACCATTCCCCCTCCTCCACCCCCAGCAGCTACAGCTATCTGAGGTTTTTATTTTTATGTTTTGTTGTTTAACTATTTCCTGCCCTTCTATGCAGGCTGCCTAGGCAGTTCTCCAGCCCACACACTGTCCAGCTCAGGTGGGGCCCTGAATTCACCCGGGAACCAAGATAGAGCCAGAGAAACTGCCACCATGAGCACATATTAGTGACACAAAGGTCCCCAGACAGACTTGTGTCCCTCAGGCCCCCAGCTGTCTGGGGCTGTTAGCTGAGCTTGAGGAGTTTTTAAATTTTAAAGCACTTCAGTCACTAATATCAAAAGAGGTGCTGTCTAAAACATATAAGGTATATACATGGCAAGGGAATCAAATTCTGAACATTGGGACTGAGGGTAGTAGTTTTTTTTAATGTTATGAAGTTTAGCAAGAAACACTTTTGTGTTTATATAAATTTTGTATGCAGTAATACAGAAATTTGTATTTTGGGACAAAAACCCTGAGATTCATTGAAGGAAAAACACAAATAAGGACAGAAGAAATAATGCAGCAATGACAAGACCCCTTAGCAGTTACTCAGCCCATGTGGTAACATTCAGGGGGAAAATGTTCTAATTGTCCCATTCTGGTTCCAGCTGAGTCCTTCTCAAAGGACTGAGATAAAGTATATGTGTGAGTGGGTTAGAAAGAGAGACCAAAACCCTGCTGCCGTTGAGTCGATTCCAACTCATAGCGACCCTACAGGACAGAGTAGAACTGCCCCATAGGGTTTCCAAGGAGCGGCTGGTGGATTTGAACTGCCAACTTTTCGGTTAGCATTCGAGCTCTTAACCACTGCATCAACCAGGGTTTTAAGAAAGAGAAAGAGAGAGAGTGTAAATGTGAGTGTGCCAGTGTAAGTTGTGTTTGTAATGACGAGTGTAAATGTGAATGTGTGTGTGACTATGAATTTGAGTGTAACGTGTGTATTTGAACGTGAGTGTAAGTTGTGTGACAGTGAACATGAGTATACAAGTTTGTGAATATGTGAATATAAGTACCTCAATGTGTGTGTGTGTGAGTTGCATAAGTGTGAGAGTAGCTATGTGTGAGTAGAAGTTGTCTGGTGTGAATGTGAGTGTACAAGTCTGTGTGTAAGTGGGTGTGAGTGTGAATGTGTGTATGAGTGTAACTTATGTGAGTGTGTGCATTTACTATCCACCCAAAGATGTAACTTTTAGGGATCTCAACTTTGAAATCTCCATTATTTCTGAGCACGAACACCCCCTTGTCCCCAGCGAGGTTAGCTTGGGACTTGGTAATGGCTCTAAGGAGCCCTGGTGGTGCAGTGGTTAAGTGCTCAGCTGCTAACTGAAAGGTTGGTGGTTTGAACCCACCAGCCGCTCCACAGGAGAAGGATGTGGCAGTCTGCTTCTGTAAAGACTGCAGCCTCGGAAGTACTACGGGGCAGTTCTACTCTGTCCTACGGGGTCACTGTGAATCGGAATCCACTCAACGGCAACAGGTTATAACGTCCGTTCAGCCCTATTTGCCCAGGACAGAACTCATTTATGCCTGTTGTCCTGGCATAACTTTCATTTCTTTGCAGCCGTATTGATTTTTGTTTGAGGTATAACTCACATCAGTAAAGGACACAACTCTTAAGAGTACAGCCTGATGATCACTCCAGAGAAGTCTCCCAGGGTTTCTCGTCAGCCCACCTGAAAAGGGCGGATTTCATTGTCCACAAGCATTTTACTTCCCCTGTGGTCTTTGAGGAATACTTTATACATGCTGGAGAATCAAAGAAAATGGACTGCAGCTATTTGGAAACCAAGGAGGGTTTAAATTACATTGCCTTGACTCGATGGGCTTTAAGGATGTGTCGATTCTAGAAGGTGGAAATGATTAGAAACCTTCATAGAAGTTACCATAATTCAAAGCATCTGAACTTCCCTTTACCCAGTCACTACCAGTCTAGCCTTCCCTTGACAAACTTGACTTTGGTTAAAGAAATAAGTCATCCCATTGGGAATCACATAGGAACTGTGGGAAAGAGTATGGGATTTGGAGTCGGCCAGGCTTAGCTCTGCAGCTTGACTCTATTATTTGGTAGCTCTGTGTCCTTGGGTAAGTTGGTTTAACTTCTCTGGCCCTCAGTTTCCGAAACTATAAAAGGGGCAACAGGATTTACTTTGCAGAGTTGGGGTCAGGATCATATTTAACGAAAATATGGCGGCTGGTGCATGGGCACCAAGTAGATGATAGCTAATATTTAAGTCAGATTTAAGGATCAGAATAAAAGCAAAGTGTGGCAGATTATATTTTCCAAAATTGGCTGCAGCAGTATTTCCAGTTTCACTCATTCTTCCAGAATTTTGCTACTCCCTATCAAGAGGCAGGGTCTACTTCCCCTCCCTGTGAACCTGGACAAACCATGTGGCAGAAGCAATGTTACATGACTTCAGAGGCTAGATCAAAAATGACAAAGTAGCTTTTGCCTAGTCCTCTCTCTCTCTCTAACAAAATGCTTACCCTTGGAACTCAGCCACCCTGCTGTGAGGAAGCCCATACTAGTCTACATAGAAAGAAGACATGGAGAGGCCCACATGAAGAGGAACAGAGGCCCCCAGCCAATAGCCATTATCAACCACCAGACTTCTGAGTGAACGAGCCTTCAGATGATCTCAGCTCTCAATGTGTCTTCCAACTGAAGTCCCAGAAATTTCGAAGAAAATACAAGACATCCCTGCTGTGTGCTGCTCAAATTCCTGACCCACAAGATCCATGAGCATAATAAATGATTGTATTAGCTATGAAGTTTTGAGATAATTTTTTACATGGGGATAGTAATTGGAATTCAGTGTAATCAAGGTGTTTCAGATGAGGTTGACATTTCTCTCATACATCTGCATCAGGCTGTTTGCTTTCATTCATTCCAAAATCAAAGGTTAAGAGCCTCTTATACATATTTGTACTGTTGTTTATGTTTGTAGGAAACCCTGGTGGCGTAGTGGTTAAGTGCTACAGTCTGCAGTTTGAATCCGCCAGGCGCTCCTTGGAAACTCTATGGGGCAGTTCTACTCTGTCCTATAGGGTCGCTATGAGTCGGAATCGACTCGACAGCACTGGGTTTGGTTTGGTTTTGGGGTTATGTTTGTAACCCAGTGTAGAGGCTTCTTTTCACAAAATTAATTGGTTGTGTATTCAAACCCAATGTGGTCTTCTATATCCAAGCTCCTACACTCCTGTGTATTATTTAACACTGCCCGTTTACTAGCCTGTGGCAGGTGGAACTATAAAATAATGTAACCATTGTATAACCAAAGATGTGTGAAGTTGTATATCCAAATTACTGCTATCCCATCCAGACAGCAACTGTGGAAGAGTGAATCCTGTTCCTTTGTTTTCCATGCCACAAAGATGGAAACTTTCTCTAGTATTATGAATTCATTTGAGGAAGGAGAGAATTACAGTAAACTAGCAAGGCCTCAAGGAGCCCTGGCAGCTCAGTGGTTAAAGCACTCAGCTGCTAACCAAAATGTTGGTGGTTTGAACCCACCAGCCACTCCATGGGAGAAAGATGTGGCAGTCTGATTCCATAAAGACTTACAGTCTTGGAAACCCTATGGGAGACTTCTAGTCCATCCTTTAGGGTTGCCATGAGTCAAACTCGACTCAGTTGCAGTGGGTTGGTTTGGTTAGCGAGACCTCAGGTCATAGCCAAGGAAAATGAGGCCAGAAAGCTAAGGCAGCAGCAGCACCAGTTTTGCAGACGGGTCCAAACCAGAGAGAACGGGATCCATAGGCAGATCATGCGCATGAGAATCACACTGTGGTCTAGAGCAGTGGTCACAGCAGAGTGTGTAATAGAGCGACTAAAGCATGAGCTTTGGATCAAACAAAGCTGGGCTCACATCTGGTTTCTCCACATACTGGCTGTGTGATTTTGAGTGAGCTCCTCAATTTTGTCATCTGTAACATAGTACCTGCCCCTGGCAGAGGGGACTAAATGTTTTCCAAAGATATGCATTCCTCCTATATAGTGTAGTTGTGGCTGGGAAGCAGCTGCCCCGCATCTAAAATTGCTGTGTGACTAGACCTGGTTAATGAAATACGAGCAGAGGTCACGTCTATCACTTCTATGCTGAGGTGGCTAAGTATCCACTGCACGTTGCCCACACTAACTTCCCCTTTCCTGGTGAACTTGGAGGCTACGAGTTGAAGATGGTGACATCACAAGGTAGAGTGAGCCTGGATCCCTGCATCACCACTTGGAAGAGAACCACTCAGCCAAGAACAGACACACTGCACTTTGTGTGAGTTACTGTGTTAACGCACTGAAAATTGGGGGTTGTTTGTTATAGCTGCTAGCCTACCCAGACTCATACACTGTTAGATAATTGTTAACTGCATAATTATAGGGTGTCTTTCCTACTTGACTGGATGCTCCTTGAGAGCAAGGACTGGACCCTATTGACCCAGTGCCTTACACTGTGTCTGGTGCATACGTAATGGATTGAATTGTGCCTCTCCGAAAAATGTGTCAACTTGGCTGGGCCATGCTTCCCTGTATGATGTGATTGTCCACCATTTTGTCATTTGATGTGATTTTCCTATGTAAATCCTACCTCTGTGATATTAATGAAGTGGGATTAGCGGAAATTACGTTAATGAGGCAGGACTCAATCTAAAAGATTAGGCTGTGTTTTAAGTCAATCCCTTTTGAGATATAAAAAAGAGAATGGAGCAGGGAGACATGGGGACCTCATACCACCAAGAAGCAAGAGTCAGGAGAATAGCACATCCTTTGGACCAGAGTCCCTGCACTGAGAAGCTCCTCAGCCAGGGAAGATTGATGATAAGGACTTTACCCCAGAGCTGACCGAGAGATAAAGCCTTTCCCTGGAGCTGGCACCCTGAATTTGGACTTCCAGCCTCCTAGACTGTGAGAGAATAAACTTCTCTTTGTTAAAGCCATCCACTCGTCGTATTTCTGGTATGGCAGTACTAGATAACTAAGACAACATACAAGGCAGTGAGTAAAATTGAATTTGCAGCTTGATTAAGAGAATTAGAATCTGGGCTCTTTACCGAAAGGAGAAAGAAAAGGTGGATGTTTAAAAAAAAAAAAAAAACACTTCATAACTGAAAGTAGTTCTTTAAACACTTGCAAGAAGTACAAAAAAAAGGAGGCGGGGCCAAGATGGCGGACTAGGTGGATGCTACTGCGGATCCCTCTTGCAACAAAGACTCGGAAAAACAAGTGAATTGATCACATACATAACAATCTACGAACTCTGAACAACAAACACAGATTTAGAGATGGAGAACGAACAAATACGGGGAGGCAGCGATTGTTTTCAGAGCCTGGAGCCAGCGTACCAGTCAGGTGACCTTCGGAGCCCGATTCGGGGCAGAGCCCAGGGGGGCAGACGGCACAGACAAGGGGCCCAGCCCTAGCCCCCGAACTCATTCCGGGAGGGTGCCCAGCCGGTTGGCGCGAGCTGCGTGGTGGCGCAGCCGGTGGGAGAAGTCCCCGGGAGGCAGAGACTGGTCTTGGAGCGGGGAGAGCAGCGTCCCAGCTGGGGAGCCATCCCGCCGGGATTTTGGCGGGCGCGGGCGTGGTGTGAGCGCAGGCAGCAGCTACATCCCCCTGAATTGACCCGGGGGGGGCCCAGCCGGTTCGCGGAGGCGGCGCCCAACAGGTTAGCGGAGACAGCGCGGCGGTGCAGCCGGTGGGAGAGGTCCCCGGAAGGCAGTGATAGGTCTTGGAGCAGGGAGAGCAGCGTCCCAGCCGGGGAGCCGTCCCGCCGGGATTTTGGCGGGCGCGGGCGTGGCGTGAGCACGGGAAGCAGCTCTATCCCCCTGAATTGACCCCGGGGGGATCCCAGCTGGTTCGCGGGGGCGGTGCGCCACGCGGCTGGCAGGACGGGGAGTCCCCGGGAGGCAGCGACTGATTTTGGAGTCAGGAGTGCACCGTCCCAGTAGGGGAGCCTTAACCTAGGGGGTGGGGCTGACGGCGGAGGATCTGACCGTGACTCAAGCGGGCCAGACCCCCCGGGGGCAATCTCTACACAGCCAGTACACATAGGCGACGCGCCCCGCGGAAATCTCAGATATAATAGTCATTCCAAGCAAGACAAGCAACTCTGGCTATATTCTGAGGTGCTACTCTCCTAGCTCTCTGATCCCTCCCCCAGCATCCCCAGGCAGCTCCATTAACATCCGAATAGCCTGAGCCAGAGGGAGAACTCTGATAGGGATGAGACTGCATTTTTTTTTAGCAGATTTTCTGGAAAAACTAGTTTCCCAGTGATGGCTTGGAGACAGCAGTCCATATCAAACCACATAAAGAAGTAGACCACGACAGCTTCTACAACCCCCCAAACAAAAGAATCAAAATCTTTCCCAAACGAAGATACAATCCTGGATTTATCAGATGCAGAATATAAAAAACTAATTTACAGAATGCTTAATGATATCACAAATGAAATTAGGATAACTGCAGAAAAAGCCAAGG
Organism: Loxodonta africana; assembly: GCF_030014295.1. Classification (NCBI taxonomy): domain Eukaryota; kingdom Metazoa; phylum Chordata; class Mammalia; order Proboscidea; family Elephantidae; genus Loxodonta; species Loxodonta africana. Next base: position 6,499,920 of record NC_087368.1, read on the forward strand.
AACACACTGATAAAACAGTGGAAGAACTCAAAAAGATTATTCAAGAACATAGTGGAAAAATTAATAAGTTGCAAGAATCCATAGAGAGACAGCATGTAGAAATCCAAAAGATTAACAATAAAATTACAGAATTAGACAATGCAATAGGAAGTCAGAGGAGCAGACTCGAGCAATTAGAATGCAGACTGGGACATCTGGAGGACCAGGGAATCAACATCAACATAGCTGAAAAACAATCAGATAAAAGAATTAAAAAAAATGAAGAAACCCTAAGAATCATGTGGGACTCTATCAAGAAGGATAACTTGTGAGTGATTGGAGTCCCAGAACAGGGAGGGGGGACAGAAAACACAGAGAAAATAGTTGAAGAACTCCTGACACAAAACTTCCCTGACATCATGAAAGACGAAAGGATATCTATCCAGGATGCTCATCGAACCCCATTTCAGATTGATCCAAAAAGAAAAACCCCAAGACATATTATCATCCAACTTGCCAAAAACAATGATAAACAGAAAATTTTAAAAGCAGCCAGGGAGAAAAGAAAGGTTTCCTTCAAAGGAGAATCAATAAGAATAAGTTCAGACTACTCAGCAGAAACTACGCAGGCAAGAAGGGAATGGGTCGACATATACAGAGCACTGAAGGAGAAAAACTGCCAGCCAAGGATCATATATCCAGCAAAACTCTCTCTGAAATATGAAGGAGAAATTAAGATATTTACAGATAAACACAAGTTTAGAGAATTTGCAAAAACCAAACCAAAGCTACAAGAAATGCTAAAGGAGATTGTTTGGTCAGAAAACCAATAATATCAGATATCAGCACAATACAAGGTCACAAAACAGAACGTCCTGATATCAACTCAAATAGGGAAATCACAAAAACAAATTAAGATTAATTTTAAAAAATAAATAAATAAAATAATACACATAACAGGGAATCATGGAAGTCAATAGGTAAAAGATCACAATAATCAAAAAGAGGGACTAAATACAGGAGGCATTGAACTGCCAGATGGAGAGTGATACAGGCGATATAGAACGATACAAGTTAGGTTTTTACTTAGAAAAATAGGGGTAAATAATAAGGTAACCACAAAAAGGAATATCAACTCCATAACTCAGGATAAAAGCCAACAAAAAAGTAACGACTCAACTAACATAAAGTCAAACACTATGAAAATGAGGATCTCACAATTTAATAAGAAAAAAGTCTCAACACAAAAAAGTATGTGGAAAAATGAAATGGCCAACAACACACATGAAAAGGCATCAAAATGACAGCACTAAAAACTTATTTAGCTATAATTACGCAGAATGTAAATAGACTAAATGCACCAATAAAGAGACAGAGAGTCACGGACTGCATAAAGAAACACGATCCATCTATATGCTGCCTACAAGAGACACACCTTAGACTTAGAGACACAAACAAACTAAAACTCAAAGGATGGAAAAAAATATATCAAGCAAACAATAAGCAAAAAAGAAGAGGAGTAGCAATATTAATTTCTGACAAAATAGACTTTAGACTTAAATCCACCACAAAGGATAAAGAAGGACACTATATAATGATAAAAGGGACAATTGATCAGGAAGACATAACCATATTAAATATTTATGCACCCAATGACAGCGCTGCAAGGTACATAAATCAAATTTTAACAGAATTGAAAAGTGAGATAGACACCTCCATAATTATAGTAGGAGACTTCAACACACTACTTTCGGAGAAGGACAAGACATCCAGTAGGAAGCTCAACAGAGACACGGAAGACCTAATTACAACAATCAACCAACTTGACCTCATTGACTTATACAGAACTCTCCACCCAACTGCTGCAAAGTATACTTTTTTTTCTAGTGCACATGGAACATTCTCTAGAATAGATCACGTATTAGGTCATAAAACAAACCTTTGCAGAGTCCAAAACATCAAAATATTACAAAACATCTTCTCAGACCACAAGGCAATGAAACTAGAAATCAATAACAGAAAAACTAGGGAAAAGAAATCAAATACTTGGAAACTGAACAATACCCTCCTGAAAAAAGACTGGGTTATAGAAGACATCAAGGAGGAAATAAGGAAATTCATAGAATGCAACGAGAATGAAAATACTTCCTATCAAAACCTCTGGGACACAGCAAAAGCAGTGCTCAGAGGCCAATTTATATCGATAAATGCACACATACAAAAAGATGAAAGAGCCAAAATCAGAGAACTGTCCCTACAACTTGAACAAATAGAAAGTGAGCAACAAAAGAACCCATCAGGAACCAGAAGAAAACAAATAATAAAAATTAGAGCTGAACTAAATGAATTAGAGAACAGAAAAACAATTCAAAGAATTAACAAAGCCAAAAGCTGGTTCTTTGAAAAAATTAACAAAATTGATAAACCATTGGCTAGACTGACTAAAGCAATACAGGAAAGGAAACAAATAACCCGAATAAGAAACTAGAAGGACCACATCACAACAGAACCAAATGAAATTAAAAGAATCATTTCAGATTACTACGAAAAATTGTACTCTAACAAATTTGAACACCTAGAAGAAATGGATAAATTCTTGGAAAAACACTACCTACCTAAACTAACACATTCAGAAGTAGAACAACTAAATAGACCCATAACAAAAAAAAAGAGATTGAAATGGTAATCAAAAAACTTCCAACAAAAAAAAAGCCCTGGCCTGGACGGCTTCACTGCAGAGTTCTACCAAACTTTCAGAGAAGACTTAACACCACTACTACTGAAGGTATTTCAAAGCATAGAAAATGACGGAATACTACCCAACTCATTCTATGAAGCTACCATCTCCCTGATACCTAAACCAGGTAAAGACATTACAAAAAAAGAAAATTATAGACCTATATCCCTCATGAACATAGATGCAAAAATCCTCAACAAAATTCTAGCCAATAGAATCCAACAACACATCAAAAAAATAATTCACCATGATCAAGTGGGATTTATACCAGGTATGCAAGGCTGGTTTAATATCAGAAAAACCATTAATGTAATCCATCACATAAATAAAACAAAAGATAAAAACCACATGATCTTATCAATAGGTGCAGAAAAGGCATTGGACAAAGTTCAACACCCATTTATGATAAAAACTCTTACCAAAATAGGAATTGAAGGAAAATTCCTCAACATAATAAAGGGCATCTATGCAAAGCCAACAGCCAATATCACTCTAAATGGAGAGAACCTGAAAGCATTTCCCTTGAGAACAGGAACCAGACAAGGATGCCCTTTATCACCGCTCTTATTCAACATCGTACTTGGAGTCCTAGCCAGGGCAATTAGGCTAGACGAAGAAATAAAGGGTATCTGGATTGGCAAGGAGGAAGTAAAATTATCTCTATTTGCAGATGACATGATCTTATACACAGAAAACCCTAAGGAATCCTCCAGAAAACTACTGAAACTAATAGAAGAGTTTGGCAGAGTCTCAGGTTATAAAATAAACATACAAAAATCACTTGGATTCCTCTACATCAACAAAAAGAACACCGAAGAGGAAATAACCAAATCAATACCATTCACAGTAGCCCCCAAGAAGATAAAATACTTAGGAATAAATCTTACCAAGGATGTAAAAGACCTATACAAAGAAAACTACAAAGCTCTACTACAAGAAATTCAAAAGGACATACTTAAGTGGAAAAACATACCCTGCTCATGGATAGGAAGACTTAACATAGTAAAAACGTCTATTCTACCAAAGCCATTTATACATATAACGCACTTCTGATCCAAATACCAATGTCATATTTTAAGGGGATAGAGAAAAAAATCACCAATTTCATATGGAAGGGAAAGAAGCCCCGGATAAGCAAAGCATTAGTGAAAAAGAAGAAGAAAGTGGGAGGCCTCACTCTACCTGATTTCAGAACCTATTATATAGCCACAGTAGTCAAAACAGCCTGGTACTGGTACAACAACAGGCACATAGACCAATGGAACAGAATTGAGAACCCGGACATAGATCCATCCATGTATGAGCAGCTGATATTTGACAAAGGACCAGTGTCAGTTAATTGGGGAAAAGATAATCTTTTTAACAAATGGTGCTAGCATAACTGGATATCCATTTGCAAAAAAATGAAACAGGACCCATACCTCACACCAAGCACAAAAACTAACTCCAAGTGGATCAAAGACCTAAACATAAAGACTAAAACGATAAAGATCATGGAAGAAAAAATAGGGACAACCCTAGAAGCCCTAATACAAGGCATAAAGAGAATACAAAACATTACCAAAAATGATGAAGAGAAACCCGATAACTGGGAGCTCCTAAAAATCAAACACCTATGCTCATCTAAAGACTTCACCAAAAGAGTAAAAAGACCACCTACAGACTGGGAAAAAATTTTCAGCTATGACATCTCCGACCAGCGCCTGATCTCTAAAATCTACATGATTCTGTCAAAACTCAACCACAAAAAGACAAACAACCCAATCAAGAAATGGGCAAAGGATATGAACACACATTTCACTAAAGAAGATATTCAGGCCGCCAACAGAGATATGAGAAAATGCTCCCGATCGTTAGCCATTAGAGAAATGCAAATTAAAACTACGATGAGATTCCATCTCACACCAACTAGGCTGGCATTAATCCAAAAAACACAAAATAATAAATGTTGGAGAGGCTGCGGAGAGATTGGAACTCTTATACAGTGCTGGTGGGAATGTAAAATGGTACAAGCACTTTGGAAATCTATCTGGCGTTATCTTAAACAGTTAGAAATAGAACTACCATACAACCCAGAAATCCCACTCCTCGGAATATACCCTAGAGATACAAGAGCCTTCACACAAACAGATATATGCACACCCATGTTTATTGCAGCTCTGTTTACAATAGCAAAAAGCTGGAAGCAACCAAGGTGTCCGTCAACGGATGAATGGGTAAATAAATTGTGGTATATTCACACAATGGAATACTACACATCGATAAAGAACAGTGACGAATCTCTGAAACATTTCATAACATGGAGGAACCTGGAAGGCATTATGCTGAGCGAAATGAGTCAGAGGCAAAAGGACAAATATTGTATAAGACCACTATTATAAGATCTTGAGAAATAGTAAAAACTGAGAAGAACACATACTTTTGTGGTTACGAAGGGGGAGGGAGGGAGGGAGGGAGGGAGAGGGTTTTTTATTGATTAATCAGTAGATAAGAACTGCTTTGGGTGAAGGGAAAGACAACACTCAATACATGGAAGGTCAGCTCAATTGGACTGGACTAAAAGCAAAAAAGTTTCCGGGATAAAATAAATACTTCAAAGGTCAGCGGAGCAGGGGCAGGGGTCTGGGGAACATGGTTTGAGGGGACTTCTACGTCAATTGGCAAAATAATTCTAGTATGAAAACATTCTGCATCCCACTTTGAAATGTGGCGTCTGGGGTCTTAAATGCTAACAAGTGGCCATCTAAGATGCATCAATTGGTCTCAACCCACCTGGAGCAAAGGAAAATGAAGAACACCAATGTCACACGACAACTAAGAGCCCAAGAGACAGAAAGGGCCACATGAACCAGAGACCTACATCATCCTGAGACCAGAAGAACTAGTTGGTGCCCGGCCACAATCGATGACTGCCCTGTCAGGGAGCACAACAGAGAACTCCTGAGGCAGCAGGAGATCAGTGAGATGCAGACCCCAAATTCTCATAAAAAGACCATACTTAATGGTCTGGCTGCGACTGGAGGAATCCCGGCGGCAATGCTCCCCAGACCTTCTGTTGGCACAGGACAGGAACCATGCCGAAGATGACTCATCAGACATGAAAGGGACTGGTCAGCGGGGGGAGAGAGATGCTGATGAAGAGTGAGCTAATTAAATCAGGTGGACACTTGAGAGTGTGTTGGCAACTCTTGTCTGGAGGGGGAATGGGAAGATAGAGAGAGAGGGAAGCTGGCAAAATTGTCAAGAAATGAGAGACTGAAAGGGCCGACTCAATAGGGGGAGAGCAAGTGGGAGAAGGGAGTAAGATGTATGTAAACTTACGTGTGACAGACTGATTGGATTTGTAAATGTTCACTTGAAGCTTAATAAAAATTAATTAAAAAAAAAAAAAGAGAAGCCTCAGAGAGACACGGGGACCTCATACCACCAAGAAAGCAGCTCCAGGAGCAGAGCATGTCCTTTGGACCTGTGGTTCCTGCATGGAGAAGCTCCTAGTCCAAGGGAAGACTGATGACAAGAACCTTCCTCCAGATCCGACAGAGAAAGCCTTCTCCTGGGCCCGACTCCCTGAATTTGAGCTTCTAGCCTACCAGAGAGTGAGAGAATAAACTTGTTTGTTAAATAAAAAAAAAAAAAAAAAAAAACCCACTCAGCAGTAAAGTTATGATTTGCCAGTTGGCACTTTGATGCCAAATGGGATTGGAGAAATGAGTTTTCCCAATAGAAAGTTTTGGAAACCAAGGTTTCCTATTAGATTTTCTTCATAGTTCCACAAAGCTTTTAAAGGTTAACTAAATGATTGGGTTAACCACTGATTCATGTTTTTAGCATATGAAATGGAGTCATTTCGAGAAGGGAACAATTATGTAAATACAAACTTGGAAGCAAGAATTGTACCTGAAAATGATACCTTATTGGTAACATCTCAGTTTACTCTTTGAATTCTCAATGTGAATAAACATAACTTGCTTTCATACAGCGCTTTCTTTTTATCATTCTTGTGTGTTTTCACAACAATTCTGAGAGTTAGGACACATTTTACTGTCATTATTTCAAGATGGAAAATGCATGGAAGAGAGTTGTGATTTGGCCATGTTTTGTGGCTCATGTGAGAGTCAGAAGCCAGGTCACTTGACTCTCAGCATAGCCCTTTTTCCTCACCAGACCTCCCAGGTCGATATGTGTTCAACATGGTTGATCGTCCAGTAGGAACCAAATCAGACAATTTTTTAGCCCAATCTGGAGAAGGTCTTATGTTTGGGTGTCTTGTGGAATAAAAAAGGAAACTAGGACATAGGACTGTAGTCCAACTACAGCCCAGCTAGGGAGAAATAATCTAAATATGTGACCACTTAAAAAACTAAATAAAATATTAAAGTATTCATCCCTTTAAGTAACAGAAGATAGAGGATAGAGCATGAGGGGTTAAATGACAAGTAAGTAGCACATATCCAAGAAGTATGATAGCCATTCAGAAGAGAAGAGAGGCTTTGATAAGTGCCCACAATTGTCGAACACAATAGGAGGATCAAGAAAGTAAGAGAAAGCAGGGTCGCCACAGCCAGGGAAGCAAAGTGATTGACTAGGGAGAGGTTAAGCAGTGGTGAAAGGAGGCAGGGAAGCCAGTGAGAAGTTTGAAGAGAAAGTCTATTGAGACTGGGGAACAGGAAGTTATTGGTGAGCTTGGAGATGGGAGACTGTAACTGGATGATGGAGAGAATGATAAGTTACAGGTACAGGGATGCAGCAGATGCTGTCAACGCTCACCCACATCCCTTGGACTTCCTGTGGGTTCTGGCTGACTTTTAACTGGGAATCGGCATCTCTTTGCTTAGGAGATGTATTTGTATATTTATTGACCCAAAACTACTGGCCACTCTGCCGTGAGGCAGGTCAGATGGGATGGGGAATGAGGAGCCCCACGAATAGCCTTGTGACTCTCGGGAATTGGTGTATAAATACCCCAGCTCCCTTGCCTTACCCTTGCTTTGGGGTGGCACAGTCCTGAGGCATGCATTTTGTACCATTTCCCAGGATTTTCCTGCAGGATTAAGCTCCCAGGAGCCCACTGTGGTAGCTGGCTTAATGCTCTTGTTGTTGAGTACCATCGAGTCAATTTCAACTCATAGCAACCCCATGTGATAGAGTAGAACTGCCACAATAGGATTTTCTAGGCTGTAATCCTTATGGGAGCAGATCTCCAGGTCTTTTATTCTGAGGAGCCACTGGGTGGGTTTGAACTGCCTACCTTTTGGTTAGCAGCCAAGCACTTGACTGTTGTGCCACCAGGGCTCCTTATGTGTATTCTAGAACTGGCTTAATAGCACAACCGTTATTAGCTGCCTTTCCTTTCTTGTCTCACTTCCCCACTCTTCCACCAGCGTGTTTCCTATGCTTCCCAAATAAATTATCTGTACTTGAATCCTTGCCTCAGGCTCCTCTTCTGAGGGAACCCAAACTAAGACAGATGATCATGTAATTTATGGTTCAAAAATAGGACACCTGTGAGAGTGAAAGGGAGAGGGGTGCTGTTAATAATTATGGCAGAACAGCTAGTGCAAAGCACGATAGGAATTTCCAGGGATATGCCTCTCCTTTGAGTGGGACTAGATGAGAGAGAAGTGAAATTGAAATACCAACTCCTTATAATAACAGAGAGTAAATATATGCAGAGACTAAAGACGACTTTTATTTAGTGAACATTTGTGTCCTATGCCCCACTACCTGAGGGCTCTGGAAAGGAATATGTCTGCTCAAGAGAAGGAAAATATCTCAGGAGAAGAATGAGCCATAAGAAGTAGGTCAGTGTCCAGACCCCAGGAAAACAAGGCTGTGCGTTTCTAAACTCCCTGTGATTCTACCAGGGCACCAAGCCATCCTGTCAACCTTAGTCAATAAGACATTCATCCAAGCCATCACTGGGCACCTCCTTCCTCCTTCCTCTCGTTTTCCGTTAGTGATATGAGTGCAGTCCTCTCTGTAGCTGTTCAAACAGTCCAGCCTCTCTTGGTCTCACATTCACGGCCTCTTTGTTGGTCCCAGCAGCCCCCAGGATATTGTCTGGAAATGGATGCTTTAATACCCAAGACCTTTCTACTTCTTCCCTCCAAAAGGGATTTTTCCCCCCTCCCAGAAAATATTTCAAGAAAACAATTCCATTTTCTTGTGTGGCTGAAGAGGTGCTGCTGCTGCTGCTGCTGCTGAGGGGAAGAGCTCTCTGGATGTGATGGTGCTGAGAAGGACAAGAAGCTAACATTGTTTTTCCTTTTTTTTATACGCACACTGGAAACCCTGGTGGCACAGTGGAGAAGAGCTACATGCTGCTAACCAGAAGGTTGGCAGTTCGAATCCACCAGGTGCTCCTTGGAAACTCTATGGGGCAGCTCTACTCTATCTTATAGGGTTGCTATGAGCCGAAATCGACTCAAGGGCAACGAGTTTAGTTTTTATGCACATCTAGACTCCCTGGTGGGGCAAATGGTTAATGTGCTGGGCTACTACCCAAAAGGTTGAAGGTTGGAGACTACCCTGAGGCACCTCAGAAAAAGCCCTGGTGATCTAGTTCTAAAAAGTCAGCCTTTGAAGAATCCATGGGCCATAATTCTACCCTGACACACATGGGGTCACCATGAGTCTAAATCAAACTGGTAGCAACTGGTTTATGCACATGCTCATCCCATCTCTGGAGCCACGGTAGCTCAGTGGTTAAAAGCTACAGCTTTTACCCAGAAGGTCGGCGGTTCAAATCCACCTGGTGCTCCTCGGAAACCGTATGGGACAGTTCTACGCTGTCGTATAGGGTTGCTATGAGTCGAGATTGACTCAATGGCAACAAATTTGTCTTTTTTTGTTTTTAATCCCATCCCTGGATTCGAGATAGCAGTGCCCATGTGATGTCAACGGTGCGACCCGAGGTCTTTGGTAGGGAAGGGGCCTCTGCTCTCCAGCAACTAATATCGAGCTGGGTTGTGATGCTGCCTGTTTCTAATGGCTCCCAGGACCCCATTCCTGAGAGATGTGTCCCATCCCTTGGCCTCCCTGCTCTTGACAATCTGACTTGCAGTTGTCCCTTCCCCCTTGAGTTTGGAATTGATATGTAAATAAGTAGGTCGGTATTGCTGTGTTAAGCACCTTATAGCATTAAATCATTTAATCCTCACAAAAGCACTATGAATTAGATCCTGTTATTAATTCTGTTGAGTTTCTGAGAGTTCCCTGTCCATATACTGCTGCAGACATTTTTGAATTTTCTTCAGCAAAATTATATTTGCATGTGATATTAATGATGGAAAAAAAAAAAAAAAGCCCACTGCCATCGAGTCAACTCTGACTCACAGTGACCGTACAGGTCAGAGTAGAACTGCCCCATGTGGTTTTCAAGGAGTGCCTGGTGGATTCAAATTGCCGACTCTTTGGTTAGCAGCCATAGCACTTAACCACTGCACCAGCAGGGTTTCCAAAACAGAACAGACCACGGGATATTCCATTAGACCTAGAGATAAGGCTGGGCTGGCCCCCTGGGTTGGTTGAGGAAGGAATTGCTCTGATGGGTCTTAGTACCACAGAGTTCTCACTAGCTTTAATGGATTAGAATTCTGCCTGTAGCTTTACCCAATCTTAGAATTCAAGGCCTAGGGGTATGATCTACCAGAGACGGCCCAGGGAAGAGTTTATCGGAACTGCACGGACGCCAGATTGTGCGATGTTTCCAACTTGCAGCTCCTTCCTTTGCACTCAGCTTTATTGGCATTTTATCATCTGTTAAAAAGCACCCCAAATTTTGCTCTGTATCACAGGTCAAACTCATTACCTCCTCAGGAAAAACCCCAAAGACCTTTCTATTGAGACAGAGCCCCCACAGTGCTGTATTCTTTACTTGGCTTCCTCCCCTACAGTGTTACATGGAAAACTCGTTTTCTTTGCTGGGCTCCCTCCCTCCACCCTCTCCACCCCACCACTCCCTACGCCCCTACCCCCCCCACCCCCCGCTTTGCATTTGAATTCTGCGTTTGCACCTGAGTGGTATGATTAAGAATATTGCTGAGGTAACTTGTATGTATGAACTCCCCATTTGTAAACCCCTTTAAAACTAACTTGCCTGCCTGCCCTTGGCCGTTGGCCAGCAGTCTTGGCAGCACCAGCTCCGACTGACTCCATTTCCGGTTACAACGAAATAAAGGTGCCTTTCCTGTTCTCCTGGAGACACTGGTGACATGATGGTTAAGTGCTAGGGCTGCTAACCAAAAGAGTGGCAGTTCGAATCCAACAGGTGCTCCTTGGAAACTCTATAGGGAAGTTCTACTTTGTCCTATAGGGTCACTATGAGTTGGAATCAACTCGAGGGCCGTGGGTTTTGGGTTTGGGTTTCCTGTTCTCCCACCTTGGTCTCTCATTTATTAGCCAATACTAGTCATGCTGAGTAAGCACCTGGTGTTTCCACCCAGTAACACCATCCTCCCACAAAGAATGTCAGCTACACAAATGCCATCTCATTTAATCCTTAGCAGCCTGTGAGGTAAATGCTATTATCCGTCTTTCAAACGAAGAAACTAGGACTACCTCCTTGACCTTTCCTGAACTGAGCCTGAGTTTCTTCCAAATCTTTGAACTGGTTGGTTCTAGTTTGAACCCCTGATGATAATTTACATTTCCTCTTCTTTTATTTTTTTTAAGTTATGCTTTAGATGAAGGTTTATACAGCAAATTTGTTTCTCATTAAACAGTTAATACACATATTGTTTTGTGACATTTGTTGCCAACTCCTCAACATGTTAACACTCCCCACTTCTCAACCTTGGGTTCCCCATTTCCATTTGTACAGCTTTCCTGTTCCCTCCTGCCTTCTCATCCTTGCTCCTGGGCTGGTGTACTCATTTAGTCTCATATACATGGTAGAACTCTGTGTATTATTGTTGTTTTATGGACCTAATCTTTGGCTGAAGGGTGAACCTCAAGAGTGACTTCAGTACTAAATTATAACGGTGTCCAGGGACCATACCCTCAGGATTTCTCCAGTCTCTCTCAGACCAGTAAGTCTGGTCTTTTTTTGTGAGTTTGAATTGTATGTGTGTGCGTGTGTGTGTGATTTAGATGAAGGTTTACAGAGCAAATTAATTTCTCATTAAAGAATTAATATGTATATTGTTTTGTGACATTGGTTACCAACCCCATGGCATGTCAACACTCTCCCATTCTCGACTTTGGATTCCCCATTATCGGCTTTTCTGTCCCCTCCTGCCTTCTCATCCTTGCCCCTGCGTTGGAATGCCCATTTAGTCTTGTTTTGTTGTATAGGCCTGTCTAATCTTTGGCTGAAGGGTGAACATCTGGAGTGACTTCAGTACTGAGTTAAAAGGGTGTCCGGGGAGCCATACTCTCAGGATTTCTTCAGTCTGTGTCAGACCAGTAAGTCTGGTCTTTTTTGTGTGTGGGTTAGAATTTTGTTCTACATTTTTCACCCTCTATTGTGATCCCTGGTGGGGTAGTGTTTAAGTGCTATGGCTGCGAACCGAAGGATTGGCAGTTCGAATCTGCCAGGCACTCCTTGGAGACTCTGTGGGGCAGTTCTGCTCTGTCCTGTAGGGTCGCTATGAGTCAGAATCAACTCGATGGCAATGAGTTTGGTTTTTTGTGGTTTTATTGTTATCCCTGTCAGAGCAGTTGGTGGTGGTAGGGAAGGGAGTAAGATGCTCTCAACCTCTGCATCTCTCCCTCCAAGGACATCTAGTGAAAGAGCATGGAGCCCGATCCAGTCCAGGCTCTGCTGCTCTCGGCTGCACAGGAGGCAGACAGCACCCCAGCCTCTGCTAGTCCATCTCCAAGGCTTCTCCCAACTCCTTCTGAAAAAAACTCATCGCCCCCCTTCAGTCAAAGAACACAAGCTTTCATGCATATTGACTCAGGGAAAGACCCCCAGGAAGTCACCAACACAGCAGCTCCACAAATAGCAAGACTCCAAATCCCAGTTTGGGTTCACCTGGGACACCTGTTGTCTTTGTACTCACAGGACTTACCCATGGCCTAGCATGGTGGAGATCATAGTAAAGTTTGTGGAGCATGGATTCCTTCAAATGTATCCTCCAATTTCATCTTCACCCGACCCTGAGAGAATAAGGAAGAAGCGGCAGGAGAAGGCTGAGCCACTCACCTGAGGTTACCCAGCTGGTAAGCAGAGGAGCAGGGATACGAAGACACCACTTTCAAATGTTCTACCATCACGCTCTGCTGCCTTCCCCTGGTTGGATGAACAAATGGTGCCTCTGAGATGCAGTTTCCTCATCTGTAAAATGGGTTTGTTCTGATGTTTTGCATGAGTCAATGTTTGTAGAGAGCTTCACAGTACTCTGTAGTGGTAGGTCTTTTTCTTCCTTAAGTTTCCTCCAGTCATATAAGTGTGTGGAATGTGGAAGGAGATGCATATTGAGCAAGAAAACATTCATGAGAGTAAAATGTATGAAATGTATCCCCTCTGCTCCTAGCCTGCCTCGTTTGAATGCACTTTAGTGTTCTTTTTCACTGCCCACCACCCTCTGCTGCCCAGACATCTGTGTATCCTTCCCTCGTCATAGAAGGAAACACTAAGATGTTAATTCTCCTACAGCATTGGAAAATTATGCTATTTATCCTCTCTGGAGTATTTGCATTTTTTAAAAGGCCGTAGGGAGAAGAACGCTTGATCTAAAAGGCGTAATTACTTGTGGGACACCAAGTACAGAGGCATTTGGAGCTCTGTCATTTGTTGATGACCTATCATAAAGTTAACCCCAGAGCAGTCCTAAGCCCAAGGTATCACTGACCAAGAACTAGTGATGGGGCTCATTTGTCAGAAGTGCAAGTACAGATGGAAATGAGGGTAGAAGAAGGGCTGAATCCGTTTTCCTGTCACCCCCACTACCACTAAAGACTCCAGTAAGGAAGGGTAAAGTGGGACCAACCCTGGGCTATTAAACAGAAGACTTGAATTCAAGTTCTCCATGTGAGCCCAGTCACTGTTCCAGCTGACCAGTCTCTCCAGGCAGTTTCCCAAGAACATCTCACATCCAACATGTCCACAGTGAGGCTTATCTACCTCACCCTGTCACCACCTGAGTTGTTCCCCTTGCAGCAGGAGCACTCCCTCACCTGATCTGGAAATCCTTTCATCATCACTGGCTCCTCCCTACCCTTTGTCTCCACAGCTCCCACCCATAATGTCTCTTTCAAAGATGTCATTCAGTCATTCATTCAGTCAGCAAACATTCAACACAACTTGACCATAGTGGTAAACCAGACCAATGTGACCCTGCCGTCATGACACTTGCACCCCTTAGCTTTTGCTCCTGTCCAGGCCTCCCCATGACTTGCCTGGACTATCACTATTCTTGACCACCTGGTCTTCTCACTGTCACTCATTCTCCCTTCCTTCTAATCTGTCCCCACACAGCTGCCAGAGGAGTTTTTCTAAAGAACTGCTTTGATCCTATTCCTTCCTTCCTTTCTCTTAGCCCTGACCTTATCACCTGTAAAAATTCAGAAGAGTAAACTACCTCACAGAGTTGAGGAGAGGATAAAGGAGAACTGAGTCAGATCCATGGCACTTAACAACAATGACAACACGTGAAAACTCTAGCTACACAATAAGCATTCAAGAACGATTTGTGGAATTGATCTGGCTTGTTTGGCCAGGTTAGCTGGCTACTAGTAACCAAGGGCTTGCTAGGTTCCAGGTGCCGAGCCAGGCATTTTATATAGATTGTCCTTTTTTTTGTTCCTCAGCAACCGTGTAAGGACGGTTCTTTTATTATACCCATTTTGTAATTGAGGAAACTGTGACCCGAAAAGTTGAAGTGACCTGTCTATGGGTCCTTGAAGAGAAAAAGGCTGAGCTAAGATTCAAATCCAGGCCCTTCTGGTTTCAAAGTCTAGCTGTGATGCCATCGAGCCTCTCTCAGTGGCTTCCTTCTCTGTCAATATAATGTTGAGGGTCATCCTCTCCTCACAGAAATGTTTGGAGAATCAAATGAGTTATAAACCCAAAATGGCAGGCCTGGGAAGGGTCTTGAAGAGCACCGTGTCTAACCTCTTCATTTTATAGATGAGGAAACTAAGGTTCAGAGAGACAACTTAGCCAAAACCCAGCAGCTGATAAAAGAACCTGAAACCACAGGGTTCCTAATACCCCCTCCAGCGTTCTTTGTGGTTTTATTTGTTTTATTGTGAAAAATAGCATGCGTACAGAAAATAAAAAATATATGCACAGCTTAATGAAATACTAAAAATGAATGCCCTCGTAACTATCAGCCAAGTCAAGAAATAGAACATTCCAGTATCACAGAAACCCCCTCTCATGCTTCTTTCTCTTCCTTCCTTCAAAAAGTAGCCACTATCCTGACTTTTATGGTTATCATTTACTTGCTTTTTATTATAATTTCACCACCTAAGTATGCATCCCTAAACACCATGGTTTAGCTTCTCCTGATTTTGAACTCTGTCATATAACATCACAATATATACTCTTTCGTGACTGGCTATATGGCTGTTGCACGTAGCTGTAGTTCATTCATTTTCACTGCTGCATTGTGTTCCATTGTGTAGATCTGCCACAATTTGTTTATAAATTTACCAGTATTTACTGATCCATCCTGTAGTTGAGGTAGTTTGGATAGTCTCAGGTTTGGAGCTACTATGGGTAATGTTTCTCTGCTATTATATAATAAATATACCTCCATTGTACCACACTGCTACCTGAGTGGTAACGGTTCTGCAGCCATGGTCTGTTTCCTGTAATAAAACACACTCGGATGAAGGAGGAAAGGACAATAATGCAGTTGGCCAAAGCCCTACTGGTGATGCTTCCAGCTGCAGCCCAAACTCTTTAAAGGGTCCCCTGGCCTCTCTTCCCTGAGGCCTCTTCCATGCCTCCCTCCCAGCCTTGCTGTGCCTTTGACCCCAGCTATCACTTCTTTGTGAGATCTTCCCACTGACTTCGACTTTGCCCCTGCTTCTAGCTACAGCCTCTGACCTCCCTTTCAGTTCCTTTCTTCTTTTGTTGGTTGACTGGGTTTGGGACTGAACACTGATCTATTCTTTAATGTCCCCTGGACTCAGCCATAACATCTCAGACCAAAACTCCCTAACAATGGCCCTTCTTGCAAGGGGAGGTTTCTTGAAATATTTTCTCTCCACCTACCAGGAAATCCATTGATTCTAGAGAATGGCCACCCCAAGAATGGCGGGAGGCTGAAGGCAGGAACACAAGTCATCATGGAGCAGGAGAGGTGGATGGCATATGCAGTAGAAGCAGGGACACAAGTGCACACAGCTGCAACAGCATCTCCCAGTGACAAAGTTACAAGAGAAAGGAAAGAATGTGTCAACCACCACAGAGCTGAGGTAAAGGCTGCCCAGTCCTCAAGATGGGTCACTTCCTAAACTTCCAGGGCTGTGACTACGGTTGTTTTTCTGTCAAGCTTGTTTTCATTGCTACAATAGTATCCTGAGATGTACTGGATTACCTTTCTTTAAATAACAACATCCTCTTATTATGAATTCTGTGTTTCGTTTGGACCCGTCTTCATAGTGTTTGTATTACTCTGTACAACTCGTTCTTGGAAACTGTGGAAATAGCAATATTGAAGTGGATAGAATTCCTTTTTTAATTTAATTTTATTTTCATGGAAATCCTACTGCTTTGATATTGAAATCTGATGACAAATTTGTGGTTAACCCCACCTATTAGTATTCTGAAGCCAGGAATTGAATATTTTTTCTGTGGGGATTTCAACAGTCAATACGCATTCTGTGTTGTTCAAAGTCCTCCCACAGAAAAATTCTGAGAAGGTGGTGGGCGGGGGTATAGGATAGTTGAGAGCCAAAATGCTTAGAGTTTTGGCAAATACAAAAACTTTTAGAAGAACCGTGAGCTTTCAAATCATACCACAGTCTTATCTCCCAACCCATAACGTAATGGGGATGGGAGTATCAAGGCTCAATCAGGGAAGCAGAGCCACCATGAGTGGTACAGAAAAGCACAGGTTTATTCCAGGCATTAAACCTCGAGCAATGCTGTGAGCTGGTGAAGATGTCGACGCAAGGCTGTTACCTCTGGTGGGGTCAGCCCCGAAGTCGCTGTAGGCTGGCAGACCTGGATGGTGGGGTCAGCCCCGAAGTCGCTGTAGCTGACAGACCTGGCTGGTGGGGTCAGCCCCGAAGTCGCTGTAGCTGACAGACCTGGCTGGTGGCGTCAGCCCCGAAGTCGCTGTAGCTGACAGACCTGGCTGGTGGGGTCAGCCCCGAAGTCACTGTAGGCTGAAAGACCTGGCGGGTGGGGTCAGCCCCGAAGTCGCTGTAGCTGACAGACCTGGCTGGTGGGGTCAGCCCCGAAGTCGCTGTAGGCTGGCAGACCTGGCTGGTGGGGTCAGCCCCGAAGTCGCTGTAGGCTGACAGACCTGGCTGGTGGGGTCAGCCCCGAAGTCACTGTAGGCTGACAGACCTGGCTGGTGGGGTCAGCCCCGAAGTCGCTGTAGCTGACAGACCTGGCTGGTGGGGTCAGCCCCGAAGTTGCTGTAGGCTGACAGACCTGGCTGGTGGCGTCAGCCCCGAAGTCGCTGTAGCTGACAGACCTGGCTGGTGGGGTCAGCCCCGAAGTTGCTGTAGGCTGACAGACCTGGCTGGTGGCGTCAGCCCCGAAGTCGCTGTAGCTGACAGACCTGGCTGGTGGGGTCAGCCCCGAAGTTGCTGTAGGCTGACAGACCTGGCTGGTGGCGTCAGCCCCGAAGTCGCTGTAGCTGACAGACCTGGCTGGTGGGGTCAGCCCCGAAGTCACTGTAGGCTGAAAGACCTGGCGGGTGGGGTCAGCCCCGAAGTCGCTGTAGCTGACAGACCTGGCTGGTGGGGTCAGCCCCGAAGTCACTGTAGGCTGAAAGACCTGGCGGGTGGGGTCAGCCCCGAAGTCGCTGTAGCTGACAGACCTGGCTGGTGGGGTCAGCCCCGAAGTCGCTGTAGCTGACAGACCTGGCTGGTGGGGTCAGCCCCGAAGTCGCTGTAGCTGACAGACCTGGCTGGTGGGGGTCAGCCCCGAAGTCGCTGTAGGCTGGCAGACCTGGCTGGTGGGGTCAGCCCCGAAGTCGCTGTAGGCTGACAGACCTGGCTGGTGGGGTCAGCCCCGAAGTTGCTGTAGGCTGACAGACCTGGAAGTTTGGAAGGAAAGTGGAGGAGAATGAGGCCTAACTGGACCCTATGAAGACAAACAGGAAGACACAAACCTATAAAGACAAACTGGGATCCATGAGGACAAACTGAAGTCCACGAGGACGAACTGCAGCTCACATCTGTCTCCCACCATCTCCGACCGGGGTGACCTGTGAAGAAGCTGGGGCCCCTCATGATGGAGGTACTCACACACCAGGCCAGGACTCAGAGAAGCTGCGGGAGAGCCAGAGAAGTGGAGGAGCTGCAGGCCCAGCAGCTTCCCTGTGCCAACCAGGTAGGCCTACAGAGCAGTGACAAGCACGCCGCAGCAGCACCTGGTGCCCTGAGCTGACCTTCAGCGCGTGATGGCTGCTGGTTCACTACCGCCTTCCAAATCTCATGCAAATTTCTCTTACGCCCATCCTAGCCCAGAACCACTGGAACATGCTTGCTGCTAATGAAAAGGTTGGAGGTGCTAGTCCACCCAGAGGCGCCTTGGAAGAAAGGCCTGGTAATCTACTGAACAATCAGCCATTGAAAACTCTGTGGAGCAGAGTTCATCTCTGACACGTATGGGGTCACCATGAGTCAGAATCCACTCCACAGCAACTGATTTTAGAAGGAAGGGAATTCTGGGGAATGTAGTCCTAGTAGCTAAGTTTTCTATTTTTAATACACTTTCCCCCTTTCTGTGTGACCTGAGGGGCCCTGAGTGAATTTTCTCATGTGGGAATTATGCTGGTACGGTTGCATCCCTGTAATCCATGTGGAAAAGACGCCTATTTTCTCATCTTCTCTTCAGTCCAGGGTAAATTTCTCTGCCTAGGAAGAACGCCCCAGAGTATGACCTTGGTTCATTTGTCAAGGTCATGTAAGGAGCTGATTAACGGGGCAATAGTGGTTCAGTGCTAGAATTCTCATCTTCCATGCAAGAGACCTGGGTTCGGTTCGTAGCCAGTTCACCTCAAGTGCAGCCACTGCCCATCTGTGATTGGAGGCTTGCACGTTGCTATGATGCTGAACAGGTTTCAGTGGAGCTTCCAGACTAAGATAGACTAGGAAGGAAGGCTTGGTGATCTACTTCAGAAAGCCAGCCATTGAAAACCCTATGAATCACAATAGTCCAATCCCATGTGCATGGGGTCACCATGAGTTGGGGGCCGACTCTATAGTGGCCAACGACAGTAACAAGAGCACAGAGTTCAGAGCCAGATGTGAACTACCACTGCACTAGTCACTGGCTGAGTGACTTCAGGTAAGTTACAAGTAAGTTGGGCTATTATTATTATTATTATTTGTATCAGTCGGTTAGTTGTTGTGTAATAAATTAACCCAAAACTCTGGCTTAAACAAGTATTAATTCTTGCTCTCTGAGGGTTGGCTGTGAGTCTGCTGATCTTGCCGAGGTCGCTGGGCAGCTCAGCTGAATCCTGAAGGTCCAGCTGGACTTGGCTCCACACTGACGTAGAGCTCAGACCTGCTCCACGTTGTTGTTAGGAGGTGGAAGATGCCCAAGACAAGCTCTTCTTGAGGTAATGGTAGGGATGCAAGAGAGCCGAGCGGCCTCAGGGACTGCCTCTTAAGACCTAGGCTCAGATCTGCCATACCACCGCTTCTACCCTCATTCCACTGGCCAAGGCACAAGTCAAGGTCATGGAAGTACAAATATACATGGAAAATATAGATGGCAGAGGGTGTGGACAGATGGAGGGGGAGAATTGGGGAATATTCTATAATATTTAACAATATTATTAGTATTGAAAAACAAATAACTATCCTCAGGTTCTCCTTTAAATACATTTCTAGGTCTCAGAAGTTTAAGTTTCATAAGAAATGAAGTGATTAGATATTTCAGATTTGGATTACTGATAAAGCGGACGGCACTCTGTCATGGACTGAATTATGTCTCCCCAAAAATGTGTGTATCAATTTGGCTGGGCCATGATTCTCAGTATTTGTGATTGTAATTTTATGTTAAAGAGGATTAGGGTGGGATTGTAACACCCTTACTAAGGTCACATCCCTGATCCAAAGTAAGGGGAGTTTCCCTGGGGTGTGGCCTGCACCACCTTCTATCTTACAAGAGATAAAAGGAAAGGGAAGCAAATAAATAGCTGGGGGACCTCACACCACCAAGAAGGCAGTGCTGGGAGCAGAGTTCATCCTTTGGACACAGGGTCCCTGAGTGGAGAAGCTCCTAGCCAGGGGGAAGATTGATGAGGGCCGACAAAGAAAGCCTTCCCCTGAAGTTGACACCCTGAATGTGGAATTTTAGCTTACATTACTGTGAAGAAATAAATTTCTCTTTGTTAAAGAGAACTCCCAACTCCTCACAACTCCCTTATACCAGGGTTCTGAATACCATGGAAGTTTAGGAGATGTTTTGGTTCATTATTCATGCATAAAATCCCCGAAAAACTTAGAAATTTAGAGCAAAACAGTTTAGTGTTTCTCACAAACCTGTGTGGGTTGACCAGGTGTTCTCATGCTTCACTTGTGTTGGCTAGACTTCTGAGGTGGCTGAGAAGTTCAAAATGGCTTCATTCACATGGCTGACAGCTGTTGTTGGCTGGCACCAGGAGCTCAGCTAAGACTGTTGGCTAGGGGCTTCAGTTCTCCTTCATTTGGGCCTTTCGGGTGGCTAATTGGGCCTCCTGTCAGTATGGCAGCTGGATTCCAACAAGGAGTGTTCCAACAAGTGAAGGCGGAAGCTGCAGTTTTCTTACGTAGAGTATTTGTGTTGTGTTTTATTGGTTAAAGCCAGTTACATAGCCAGCCTGGATTTAAAGGTAGGGAAGATAGACTCCACCTCTAGATGGAGGAGAGGCAAGGACACATTGCATAAGAGCATACAGAATGGGAGATATAATTGTGAACATCTTCAGCAGAGCAAAGAACACGAGACAGAAGCAGCTATGTAGATAGCTGACTTCTACATGATTAGATATACACGGTAAAGTGTCAGACTCAGTATCCCCTGAGGAGGGTTCAGTGAGTAGCTAAGAACTAAATTCTTTTTAAAGAATTCGACTCATTACTTGGAAGGTGGTTGAATATATCCTTCCTGTAAAAATTCTTTCAGTCTCTTTAATTCCTCATACTCTTTAATTTTGGGCCAGTATATAACTGATCCTGAGGAAAGTAATCATCAAAGTTTCTGTCAAAGTAAGTTTCCAGGCTCTGGGTCATGAGACCCTGACCACAACTGCTTGAGCCAGGAACCTGGGATAGAGAAGCTGGACCTAAAGGAGACCAGGGGTGAATGAGAAGACCTAATCTGGAAATTCTGTCTAATAGGACCACTTCTTATTAAGTGGTGATTCAACAACACATTCAGATCCATACCCCTGGAAAATTTTAATGCAAAATGAATGGACAAAGGGATGAAAAAGTAGAAAGCTGATGGTGATAAAGCAAACAGGGACAGAAGCAGAGGCAAAAAGAAGCTGAGTCATGACGGTGACGGTCAACGGAGTAGGAATAAATGGACTTCAGTTCTGGCAGAACAAGATGTTTGAGATGTAAGAGCATCTGTTGGATTAATGGTGAACACATTGCAGTTTCTATTTTGAGTCTCCTAGTATTCATCCTAGTATTCATCCTTGCTTATGCTCCTGCCCCACTGGCTTTCTTTGTATTCCCGAAACTTTCCAAACTTCTTCCCACCTAAGGGCTTTGTACCAGCTGTTCCTTGTGCCTACAAGACTTACCCCCAGACCTTCTCAAAGCTGGAGCCTTCTGAGTTTTCCAGGCTTGGTTACAATGTCACCTGCTCAGAGGTCTTTCTGGACAGTGCAATTTGAAGTAGCCTCGTACGCTCTTCTCTTTTCTTTCTCTACTACTTCACTGAATTCTCTTCATACCACTTACTATCATCTGAAATTTTCCTGTGTATTATCTATCAGGCCTCATTTGAGTAGAAGCTCCACGCAAGCAGGAAGCTTATCTGTTTTGTTCACCACTAAGGTCCCTGGAGCCTTGAACACAGCCTGGTACCTGGTAGGTGCTCCATAAGCATTTATTGAATGGATGACACACTGCACTTGCTGAGTCTACTTTCTGTATCTTCTCACTTACCCCGTATATCTTTACAATGAATCCTCATTTTCAAAGTTCACCTGAGCATTTCCCTCCATCTTTTGCTAATTGAAAGAGCTTCACACCACCGAGTGAGGGCCCTGAAAACCTTGTGGTAGAAGACTTTGTGTTGAGGGACCCACATTCCCATGGCCAGGTGGCCAAAGTCATAGGAGAATGTGAGGAAGCCCTGATGAGTATTTAACTTCATCGTCAATATTTAAGTTCAAAAATAAAACAGAAACTATTCCCAAAGTAAAGACAAAGCTGAGGACATTTTTCTCCCTTTTAACTAACAATATTGAATACTTTTCATTTACACCCAAGGAGGAAATTCAGGATGACTCAAGTAATGTCTGCTCATTGGAAACTTTCAAGGATCTTCCTTTTCTCAACAGCCTGTCCCTTGCCACCCCCATCCCAACCCGACAAACAAACATTTTAAGGTGCTGCTTACAAATGTGTTTGGGTCTGCAGATGCTATGCCAAAGTTGTGTGCCTATTTTTCTGTGTCTGGTCCTCTAAGCAAACATTCAACGCCCATGGCATTTTAGCCACTGAGTTCTATAGTCAGAGTGTCTGAGGTAAAAACTTTTCAATGTCCTCAAAAATGCTGACACCGGAAAAAAAAAAATGATATTGTCTCTCAAAATAAGGAGATACAAAAATATAATTCAGTAAATGTTTAAATTAAATGCATGTTGAAACTTACATAATGTTGACTAGTCAACTTCCATGTATACGCTTCTCAGTGGGATTGAAGTGCATTTTAATATGTCTGGGGTGGTGAGATGCGGAGCATCTTAAAATGGCTCTCACACTATTTGGTGTCCCTAAGTCATGGTGTCCCTAATCATGTATTCATCTGTACGTGAATTCATCTCTATGGGAAATCCTTGCCATGCTGACAAGATCTAGAGGACTATAGGAGTAAACTGGTGTGTACATGATTTTTGAGGTAGGGTTTAGTGTGTGATCTGTGAACCAGATTCCAGATTCCCTAAGACAGAACCAGTCTCAAGTGTGTTGTGCCCCATTTTGCCCACAAGTACTCTTGTCCTTGTCAGAGCATATGTTCTTACTTTGGTTTAGAAAATATGATTAAGTATGGCAGCCACACCTTGGGGTGTGACTGGGAGAAGAGAAAGGGAAGTAAAGGGGGGCTCAGGGTCAAGGTCCCCTGCAGGCTTATGGTGACTGCCCCCCAGGCTCCCTCTCCTCTCCTACCCTCCTGCCTCCATGTTTAAGGACTCATCAAGGGAGCCTTCTGGAAGTCTTGGGAACTAGATTAGGCAGATGAGTAAGGAAGGAGACTTGGGAGAGAGTTGTGAGGCAGGTTAAAAATTCCCTTATATAACCCTAGAGAAATAAGAGCCTTCACACGAACAGATATATGCACACCCATGCTTATTGCAGCTCTGTTTACAATAGCAAAAAGCTGGAAGCAACCAAGGTGTCCATCAACGGATGAATGGGTAAATAAATTGTGGTATATTCACACAATGGAATACTACTCATCAATAAAGAACAGTGACAAATCTGTGAAACATTTCATAACATGGAGGAACCTGGAAGGCATTATGCTGAGTGAAATTAGTCAGAGGCTAAAGGACAAATATTGTATAAGACCACTATTATAAGATCTTGAGAAATAGTATAAACTGAGAAGAACACATACTTTTGTGGTTACGAGGAGGGGAGGGAGGGAGGGTGGGAGAGGGTTTTTTACTGATTAGTTAGTAGATAAGAACTACTTTAGGTGAAGGGAAGGACAATACTCAATACATGGAAGGTCAGCTCACCTGGACTGGACCAAAAGCAAAGAAATTTCCGGGATAAACTGAATGCTTCAAAGGTCAGCGGAGCAAGGGCGGGGGTTTGGGGACCATGGTTTAAGGGGACTTCTAAGTCAATTGGTAAAATAATTCTATTATGAAAACATTCTGCATCCCACTTTGAAATGAGGCGTCTGGGGTCTTAAATGCTAACAAGCGACCATCTAAGATGCATCAATTGGTCTCAACCCACCTGGATCAAAGGAGAATGAAGAACACCAAGGTCACAAGATAACTATGAGCCCAAGAGACAGAAAGGGCCATATGAACCAGTGACTTACATCATCCCGAGACCAGAAGAACTAGTTGGTGCCCGGCCACAACCGATGACTGCCGTAACAGGGAGCACAACAGAGAACCCCTGAGGGAGCAGGAGATCAGTGGGATGCAGACCCCAAATTCTCACAAAAAGACCATGCTTAATGGTCTGACTGAGACTAGAGGAATCCCAGCGGTCATGGTCCCCAAACCTTCTGTTGGCCCAGGACAGGAACCATTCCCAAAGACAACTCATCAGACATGGAAGGGACTGAACAGTGGGTAGGAGAGAGATGCTGATGAAGAGTGAGCTACTTGTATCAGGTGGACACTTGAGACTGTGTTGGCATCTTCTGTCTGGAGGGGGAATGGGAGGGTAGAGAGGGTTGGAAGCTGGCAAAATTGTCACGAAAGGAGAGACTGGAAGGGCTGGCTCATTAGGGGAGAGTAAGCGGAAGTATGGAGTAAGGTGTATATAAACATATATGACAGACTGACTTGATTTGTAAACATTCACTTGAAGCTCAATAAAAATTAAAAAAAAAATTCCCTTATATAATTAAATGGTGGGGAAGAGGGTTGGTTACTTAACAGAGAAAAATCATTTGAGTCCCTCAGAGATGGGTTTTGGATTTCCATTATTTGTGTCATGGATATAATCTTCCACATAAAGTTATTCTTGAAATTCCGTGTCAAATGTTAACTTCCTTCCTCCACATTGGAGATCCAGTGTCTGGGCTTGTTCAAAGCATCCTCAGTATGTGATTAATATCGTGCAGGCAATCGAAGAATGTAGGGATTTGTAACAAACCTAAAAACAGCTTAAAATCAACGGTTGGTGTAAATAAAGAGCTTTGCGGTTGTCATGTTTCCAGTTTTTTCACTGTTCTTCTTTCCAGACCATCCCACAGGGAAGAGAAGTCATTCTCTTTTTAGAGACCTCCAGAGAAGTGGATTCTGCTTTCTCCCTTCATAGTCTATTCTAGTATCAACAAGTCCTTGACGCTGGCAAGTCCTCCTTGGAATCTAACTAAATTCTGCCATTTCTGAAGCTTGGCCACCCAGCCATGGGAGCCAGAGCTCCCTTCTACCATCTTTGATATAATCTTCCTCAGGCCTTCAGGATGGTCAGTAAGCCTTTGGAGCCCTGAAAATCCTAATTTCCCCAGCCTCCTCCAGTGTTCAGAGAGTCTGGTCATGAAACTCAGTGTTGAACTTGCCCCTCACTGAAGTAATCTCACCACTCACCAGAGAGGAGGGAAACCAGCTCCAAGAAGCAATGGGAGCCTAGCTTAGTTTAGAGGGTGAGTGGTACATGACCAATTGGTCTAGGTCCCCACTCAGGCCTGCCTGCACACACTCCTGGGCCTACAAGCTGTGTCGACAGCGCCCCAGCACCCCGTTCTCTGAGGCGAGAGGTTGATCCTTCGCCCAACTGCAGAGCAACCTTGTGGCCTTCAAGGAATAGAGGCCAGAAGTGTCAAGGAAGCATGGCCTCATCCAAGAGGAAAAGGAAGCTCAAAAGCTAGGTCAGGGGGTGAGAAAGTGCTGTGTAATAGGATGCATCTGGCCCTCACGTTTCTGAGGTAGGAAAGGAAATCAAATCTTGGTGGCCTTCTGTATGTTGCCGGGCTCCTGAGATTTTTCCCACACATCTCTGTCCAGACTGAGGTTCAAAAGTGATTTAAGACTGTCCTCAACTCCTGTCATGACTCTAAGATAAGGCTACACAAGAAAGAGAATGGAAAGGCTAACTAGGAAGGTACTGTAAACCCCAGGTGTACTATTCACATAGGAAGGCAGGATCTGAAAACAAAGATTTGTGGGTAAAAGCTATGTGGGGGTGGACCCCTGTACTGGGAATTTGTCTCCATTTTTATGCACAGTTTAGAAGCTTACAATTGCCCCAAGACCTGGGTGCAGGGTGTCCTCCAGAATAAAATTCGGGCTCAAGTACACAGCTATAGGTGGAAAGAGCATGGGTCTTGAAGTGAGAAGCTGGCTTTCACCCAAGCTCTGTTCACTAGAGAGCCACTTGGAGTCTTAGGGGTTTTCTAGGCTAGATCATTAGTTTCCACTGAGAACTTCCATTTAGTGCCAAAAATTGCACTAACCCTCGCATGTGGCATAGCGTCTCTGTAGGGAGTTAAGTTCTAAGTAAATAAAAGCAAACTAGTGCTCATATAGTCAGAATTGACTCAACAGCAATAGATATTGCTCATATGGAGCCCTGGTGGCACAGTGGTTAAGTACTCAGCACTACCAAAATGTCCGCAGTTCAAACCCACGAGCCGCTCATGGGAGAAGAAGTGGCAGTCTGCTTCATAATGATTACAACCTTGAAAACCCTATGGGGCAGCTCTACTCTGTCCAATAGGGTCATTACGAGTTGGAATCAACTCGATGACAATGGATTTTTTGGTTTTATTGCTCATGTAAAGAGTCCTGATGGCACAGTTGTTAAGAGCTTGGCTGCTAACCAAAAGGTCAGCAGCTCAAATCCACCAGCCACTCCTTGGAAACCCTCCGGGGCAGTTCTACTCCGTCTTATAGGATCACTATGAGTTGGAATAGACTTGACAGCAACGGGTTTGGTTTGGTTTATTGCTCATATAAGAAGCCCTGGTGGCAGAACTATTAAGTGCTCAGCGGCTAACAAAAAAGTTGGTGGTTATAGCCCACCGGTGGCTCTGCAGGAGGAAGGCCTGGCAATTTGCTCCCATAAAGATTAAAAATATATATATATGGAGCAGTTCTACTCTGTCCCATGGGAGTCACTATGAGTTGAAATCAACTTGACAGCAACTAACAACAACATTGCTCATATAAAAATTCTCCCTTAAAATCCCATAAATTACTCACAGAGATACACTGTATTTTAACAAACATTTGTAAGAGCTGAGACCCACTGAGGGGCAGCAGTCATATCTACCGTGGGATGCTTAGCCCAGGGTATCTCCTCACTGAGAGAAATGGTGGCCAAATTGCCAGAGCTATTAAATGGTTGTGAATTTAACTTTTCTTTTCTGTTTTTGAGTTAGTTTGTTAAGCCCATATAGTCAAATCTGCATAGTTCTACTTGCATATGATGTCACTCTATCCTAAATGTATTCCTTAATAATCACTGATTAAAAAATACACTATGAGGGAGGCAGGTCCAAGATGGTGGAATAGACAGACACATCTGGTGAGCCCTCTTTACAACAAAGACCAGAAAAAAACAAGTGAAACGAGCATATTTGTAACAACCTGTGAGCCCTGAGCTTGAAAAGCAAGCTTAGAAAATGAACTGAAGGGTGGGGGAGGAAGAGGCCGTTCAGAACCGGAGAGGAGTTACCAGACCTGAATTGCAGGGAGCCTTCAGACACCATTCCCTGAGCGGCGGCGGGCTGCTCCTAGCCTTAGGCTACAGTTTTCTCAGGGAACTGGGGAGAAGCAGCCAGCCACACCGCCCACTCACACCTCCGGAAGCTGAGGAGAACGGCGCTCTTGGCAAAAGCTAAGTACTTGCATTATATTTTACCGCGCCCCTCCCCACCCCCAACCCAGCTTTAGCAGATGAATCCCTAGGCCTGAGATAGACCCTGGTGAGCACCTAGAGCCATCCTCCCAGCCCTTGGGGAAGGAGAAAATTTACAATTGGGGGAAAAGATAATTTGCTAGCTCCATTAACCAGGGCAGCTCAGGACAGAAGCGCTCCTGTTCAGGCATAAACCGTCTGTGGATATTGAGCACCTTTCCCTTCTGCATGGACTTGTGTGGGCCTATTTTGGGAGAATAGACCCTTGTTAGCAAACTCCAACCATTTCAGCTGTGCGGTGGAGAGGTGGGTGTTTGATGTTTGACATTGCTTTGCCTATTAAACAAGGTCCTCACCTACCCACATCAGGGACCTAAGGACTGGTAGCTCCACTCAGGTCACCCCAGTCACCCGCGACAGGGGTCCACAGATAACTGGTACCTCCCAGTCCTTACAACCAAACACTTTGGGTGCCCAAGGTCCCCTCTGCAGAACCCACCCACCTGCACACTCTAGGTAACAGGGATGCGTTTTCCCTCAGAGACACTCAGGGGTTGGTTCTCAGCCCCCTGCCTTGTTCAGAGCATGACCCCCTGCTGCAATCAGATACTGGTATATACACCAATCACCCCTGCCCTCTAAGACTGTAGGACAGAGCCTGTACCACACACTTGATGATCAGCGACCTGGAAACCTGAGCTGAATTCATACAAGAAAACTGAATGGACTCCTAGGCTGATATACCGATAGCAGCTCTAGCCAGCTGGGGACAGGACATCAGAGCTCCAAAGGCAAAAATAATCAAGCTAGCTCACTCAAGCAACCAATAGGGGTATACCAAAACAAAACAAAGTAAGAAGCTACGACACAGCAAGCAAGCATAAACTAATACAATAACTTACAGATGGCTCGGAGACAACAGTCTATATCAAGTCACATAAAGAAACAGACCATGATCACCTCAACAGGCTCTCAAAACAAAGAATCCAGGGATCTTTTAGATGAAGGTGCATTCCTGGAATTACCAGATGCAATACTATCTCTCTATGTATACAGAACCCTTCAAGACATCAGGAAGGAAATGAGGCAATATACAGGACAAGCCAAGGAACACACAGATAAAGCAACTGAAGAAATCAGAAAGATTATTCAGGAACATAATGAAAAGTTTAATGAGCTGGAAAAATCCATAGACAGACAGCAATCAGAAATTCAGAAGATTAACAATAAAATCACAGAATTAGACAACTCAATAGAAAGTCAGAGGAGCAGAATCGAACTGAGCAAGTAGAAGCTAGAACTTCTGAACTCGAAGATAAACCACTTGGCACTAATATATTTGAAGAAAAATCAGATAAAAAAATTAAAAAAAAATGAAGAAACCTTAAGAATCATGTGGGACTCTATCAAGAGAAATAACCCACGAGTGATTGGAGTACCAGAACAGGGAGGGATAACAGAAAATACAGAGAGAATTGTTGAAGTTTTGTTGGCAGAAAGATTATAAAAAAAAAAAAAAACAGCCTCAAAACAGGGTAACAGTGATGTTATTATATAAAAGAAGACAACGTTAAAATAATAAAGAGGGACTAAGAAATGTAATCATACAGCTTCCATATGGAGAGAAAGATACGGTGATACAAAGAAATAAAACACAATAAAAGCTATTAAAAAAAAAAAAAGACCAAAATGGATGTCAGAAGAAACTCTGAAACTTGCTCTTGAATGTTGAATAGCTAAAGCAAAAGGAATGATGACATAAAAAAAAAACTGAACAGAAGATTTCAAAGGGCAGCTCAAGAAGACAAAGTGAAGAATTGTAGTGACATGTGCAAAGAGTTGGAGATAGAAAACCAAAAGGGAAGAACAGGCTTGGCATTTCTCAAGCTGAAAGAACTGGAGAAGAAGTTCAAAAGCCTCGAGTTACAATAGTGAAGGATTCTATGGGGAAAATATTAAATGATGCAGGAATCATCAAAAGAAGATGGAAGGAATACACAGAGTCATTATACCAAAAGAATTGGTCGATGTTCAACCATTTCAAGAGGTAGCATATGATCAGGAACCGACGGTGCTGAAGGAAGAAGTCCAGGCTGCTCTGAAGGCATTGGCAAAAAACAAGGCTCCAGGAATTGATGGAATATCAATTGAAATGTTTCAACAAACAGAGGCAGCACTGGAAGTGTTCACCTGTCTATGCCAAGAAATTTGGAAAACAGCTACCTGATCAACCGACTGGAAGAGATTCATATTTATGCCTATTCCCAAGAAAGGTGATCCAACCAAATGTAACAATTATCGAACGGTATCATTAATATCACAAGCAAGTAAAATTTTGCTGAAGATCATTCAAAAGCAGCTGCAGCAGTATATTGGCGGGGAACTGCCAGAAATTCAGTCTGGATTCAGAAGAGGATGTGGAACTGGGGATATCATTGCTGATGTCAGATGGATCCTGGCTGAAAGTAGAGAATACCAGAAAGATGTTTACCTGTGTTTTATTGACTATGCAAAGGTTTCAACTATGTGGATCATAACAAATCATGAATCACACTGTGAAGAATGGGAATTCCAGAACACTTAATTGTGCTCATGAAGAACATTTACATAGATCAAGAGGCAGTTGTTTGGATAGAACAAGGGGATACTGTATGGTTTAAAGTCAGGAAAGGTGTGCGTCAGAGTTGTATCCTTTCACCATACCTATTCAATCTGTATGCTGAACAAATAATTCAAGAAACTGAACTATATGAAGAAGAACCGGACATCAGGATTGGAGGAAGAATCATTAACAACCTGCATTACACAAATGACACAACCTTGCTTGCTGAAATTGAAGAGGACTTGAAGCATCTTACTGATGAAGATCAAAGACCACAGCCTTAAGTATGGATTTTACCTCAACATAAAGAAAGCCAAAATCCTCACAACAGGACCAATAAGCAACATCATGATAAACAGGTTAAGATTGAAGTTGTCAAGGATTTCATTTTACTTGGATCTACAGTCAACACTCATGGAAGCCCAGTTAAGAAATCGAAAGACACATTGGGCAAATGTGATGCAAAAGATCTCTTTAAAGTGTTGAAAAGCAAAGATGTCACCTTGAAGACTAAGGTGTACCTGATCCAAGCCATGGTGTTTTCAATCACATCATATTCATGCGAGAGCTGACAATGAATAAGGAAGACTGAAGAAGAATTGACGCTTTTGAATTGTGGTGTTGGCAAAGAATATTGAATATACCATGTACTGACAGAGGATGAACAAATCTGTCTTGGAAGAAGTACAACCAGAATGCTCCTTAGAAGCAAGAATGGGGAGACTCTGTCTCATGTACTTTGGACATGTTGTCAGGAAGGATCAGTCCTAGGAGACGGACATCATGCTTGGTAAAGTAGAGGGTCAGCGAAAAAGAGGAAGACCCTCAATGAGATGGATTGACACAGTGGCTGCAACAGTGGGCTCAAGCATAACAATTGTGAGCGTGGCGCAGGACCGGGCAGTGTTTTGTTCTGTGGTACACAAGATTGCTATGAGTTGGAAGCGACTCGATGGCACCTAAAAACAACTGGAGAAGGCTCTAGGTCAGGCTACAGCAGGGCACTGGATGTTGGGAGTTAGCTGCTGGGTGCTGGGCTATGGCTGGAGCTGAAAGAGGATGAGGTGGAAGGAGGAAATACCAGATCTTTGCACTTTCAGTTTCCTGAAGTTTCTTTATTCAGTAAACTTAAGTGAAAAAAAATGAGTAAATTTAAAAATATGTTAGTACAGATAGATCTGTGAATATGTAACCATGGCAACTGAAGTTTCTCTTCTACATCAAGGTGATTTTGTTTACTTAAGATTCTTTGAATAAAGTCATTAATATACACAATAAAAAATATGATAAGTGTGACTGGAAACTCAGGAAAGTTTTTATATGAATTTGTTTTATTTGTATTTTATTGTAATAGCAACTATGCATATTTGCAAAAAAGATGTACATATGTGGCAAGATATTAGAACTACCCAGATGTAGGCTGTGCTAGGTGTAGATGGATTAGCTGGCCCCTGATAATATGCCTGAAAAACTCAAGTGGGAGCCAAGTAAGTGAGATGGTCTCAGCCATCCACGACAGCCTAAAATCTCCATGAGCCTATGTTGTCTAGATGTATCAGTGCTTATTAACCCACATGGATACCTTGGCTTTTAACTCACATTTCAGAAAGCTAATTCTGAACAAGAGAGGCTGAACCCCTTTTATTTAACGCCTGATTCTGATTATACTTTATATGCTGCCTTGTGAGTTTTGGAGTGTTTGTGTACATTCTTACCTGTGGGCCAGAGAACACCTCTGTGATGTAGACAAAATGAGTATGTCCCCCATTTGTCAGATTTGAAAACTAATACCCCCAAACCCAAAAGGCTTGCCCAAGATGAGAGGTGCTAAATAGTGTTAGAGTGGAGCAGAATCCCAGCAATTCTAATTTGAAGACTGTTTGTTGTTGTTAGGTGCCGTCAGGTTGGTTCAAACTCATAGTGACCCTATCTATGCATAACAGAACAAAACTCTGCCCAGTCCTATGCCATCTTCACAACCCTTCCTATGTTTGAGCCCATTGTTGCAGCCACTGTGTCAATCCATCTCGTTGAGGGTCTTCCTCTTTTTCGCTGACCCTCCACTTTACCAAGCTTGGTGTACTTCTCCAGGGACAGGTCCAAAGTATGTGAGGTAAAGTCTTGCCATCATTGCTTCTAAGGAGCATTCTGGCCGTACTTCTTCCAAGACAGATTTATTCATTCTTTTGGCAGTCCATGGCATATTTAATATTGTTTACCAGCACCACAATTCAAAGGCATCAATTCTTTGGCCTTCCTTATTCGTTGTCCAAATTTCCTATGTATATGAGGCAATGGAAAATACCATGGCTTGGGTCAAGTACACTTTAGTCCTCAAAGTAACATCTTGGCTTTTTAACACTTTAAAGAGGTCTTTTGCAGCAGATTTGCCCAATGCAATATGTGTTTGATTTCTTGACTGCTGCTTTCACGGTGTTGATTGTGGATCCAAGTCAAGTGAAATCCTCGACAACTTCAGTATTGTCCCCGTTTATCATAATGTTGTTTATTGGTCCATTGTGAGAATTTTTGTTTTCTTTAAGTTGAGGTGTAATCAGTACTGAAGGCTATGGTCTTTAATCTTCATCATTAAGTGCTTCAAGTCCTCTGTACTTTCAGCAGGCTAGGTTGTGTTATCTGGGTATTGCATGTTATTAATGAGTCTTCCTCCAATCCTGATACTTCAGTCTTCATAAAGTCCAGCTTCTTGGATTATTTGCTCAGCATACAAGTTAAGGATATAACCCTGATAACACATCTTTCCTGATTTTAGACCATGCAGTATTCCCTTGTTCTGTTCGAACAACTGCTTCTTGGTCTAAGTACAGGCTCCTCATGAGCACAATTAAGTGTTCTGGAATTCCCATTCTTCACAACGTCATCCATAATTTGGTATGATCCACACAGTCAAATGTCTTTGCAGAGTGAGTAAAACACAGGTAAAGATCTTTCTGGTAATCTCTACCTTCAGCCAAGATCCATCTGACATCAGCAATAGTATCTCTTATTCCACCTCCTCTTCTGAATCCAGCTTGAATTTCTGGCAGTTGTCTGTCGATATGCAGCTGCAACCATTTTTGGATTATCTTCAGCAAATTTTTATTTGTGTCGATTTTAATGATATTGTTCAATCATTTCCATATTCTGTTGGATCAACTGTCTTTGGAATGGGCATGAATATGGATCTTTTTCAGTCAGTTGTTTCTTAGCATAGACAAGTGAGTGCTTCCAGCATTGCAGCCGTTGGTTGAAACATCTCAACTGGCATTTCTCAATTCCTGTAGCCTCGTTTTTCTCCAATGCCTTCATTGCAGCTTGCATTTCTTCCTTCAATACCATCGGTTCTTGATCATATGCTCCCTCCCGAAATGGTTGAATGTTGACAAATTCTTTTTGGTACAGTGACTGTGTATTCCTTCCATCTTCTTTTGATGCTTCTTGCTTCTTCTTCAACATTTTTTGCGTAGAACCCTTCAATATTGCAACTCGAAGCTTGAATTTTTCCTTCAGTTCTTTCAGCCTAAAAAATGCCAAGCATGTTCTTCCCTTTTGGTTTTCTATCTCCAGCTCTTTGCACATTTCATTGTACTATTTTACTTTGTTTTCTCAAGTCTCTCTTTGAAATCTTCTGTTCGGCTCTTTTACTGCATCATTTCTTCCATTGGTTTTAGCTACTGTATGTTCAAGAGCAGTCTTTGGCCTTGCCGGCCTAGGGGGGATGGTTGTCAGGAGGGATCAGTCCCTGGAGAAGGACATCATGCTTGGTAAAGTAGAGGTTCATCGAAAAAGAGGAAGACCCCCAATGAGGTGGATTGACACAGTGGCTGCAACAGTTGACTTAAGCATAATGATTGTGAGGATGGCGCAGGGCAGGGGAGTGTTTCCTTCTGTTGTACATAGGGTTGCTATGAGTAGGAACTGACTCGGTCACCTAACAACAACAACAATGTTCAAGAGCAGTTTCAGAGTCTCCTCTGATATCCATTTTGGTCTTTTCTTTCTTTCCTCTCTTTTTAGTGACGTCTGGCTATCTTCGTGTATGATGTCCTTGATGTCATCCTATAACTCATCTGGTCTTCAGTCGTTAGTGTTCAATGCTTCAAATCTATTCTTGAGATGGTTCTAAATTCAAGTGGGATGTAGTCAAGGTCATACTTTGGCTCTTATGGAGCTGTTTTAACTTTTTTCAGCTTCAACTTGAACTTGGATATGAGCAATTGCTGGTCTGTTCCACAGCCAGTGCCTGCCCTTGTTCTGACTAATGATATTGATCTTCTCCACCATCTCTTTTCACAGATATAGTCGATTTGATTCCTATGTATTCCATCTGGGTGAGGTTCACATGTATAGTCGCCATATATGTTGTTGAAAAAAACATTTGTAATGAATAAGTCATTGGTCTTGCAAAATTCTATCATGCAATCTCCAGAGTTGTTTCTGTCAACAAGGCCATGTGTTCCAAATACTGATTTTTCTTCTTTGTCTCCAGCTTTTGCATTCCAATCACCAGTACTTATCAATGAATCTGGATTGCATCTTTTGATCAATTTCAGACTGCAGAAGTTGGTAAAAATCTTCAATTTTTCATCCTTGGCATTAGTGGTTGGTGCATAAATTTGCATCATAGTTACACTAACTGGTCTTCCTTGTAAGAGTACGGATATTATCCTATCACTGACAGCACTGTACTTCAGGATAGACCTTAAGATCTTCTTTTTGACAATGAATGAGACACCATTCCTCTTCAGTTTGTCATTCCCAGAATAGCAGACCATACGATTGTCCAATTCAAGATGACCAATACCAGTCCATTTCAAGCTCACTAATGCCTAGATATCAGTCTTTGTGTTCCATTTCATTGTTGAAGACTTCCAGTTTTCCTAGATTTATAATATGTACATTCCACGTTCCAATTATTAATGGATGTTTGCAGGTGTTTCTTCTCATCTTGAGTCGCGCCACATCAGCAATATGAAGGTCCCAAAAGCTTGACTCCATCTGAGTCATAAGGTAGACTCTACGTAGAGGAGGCAGCTCTGCCCCAGGCGTCTTTTGAATGCCTTCCAACCTGATGGGCTCATCTTCCAGCACTATACCACACAATGTTCAGCTGCTATTCAAAAGGTTTTCATTGGCCAGTTTTTTTTAGAAGTCACTATGTCCTTCTTAACAGTCTGTCTTAGTCCGGAAGCTCCACTGAAACCTGTCCACCATGGGTGACCCTGCTAGTATTCCAAATACTGGTGGTAGCATAGCTTCCAGCATCACAGCAACATGAAAGCCACCACAGTAAAAGAAACTGGCAAACAAGTCGTGGGAAGAATGTCTAGATAAAAACAAAAGCAAAACAAGAAAAATTTTAAATATTACTGTGCTTATTTGAAAATGTTTGTATAAAACATGGCAATGGCCTACATGACCATTCAACTTCCCTTCCAGATCTAGAATAGTTCTTTAAAGTTTTGGCCCCTAATTCTTCTAAATGTGTGGTGTTCACTCGACCTTGCTCATCTGCCCCCCTCTAGTGGCCATTACATAAATAACAGGTCGAAGAGCACCTCTCTTAGGGCAATGGTTGCTTTCTCTTTCATCAATATTTCATTCATTCATAAAAACATCACCTACCATGTGCCAGGCTTTACACTAGATGCTAGACATAAGAAACTAACAAGATAGAACACTGCAGTCAAGGGTGGTAGACAAACAAGTGAATAGATAATTACAAGTTAGTGAAAGAAGGGTCATGGAGAAGTGTACAGAGAATGCTGAGTGTACAAAGGATACTTGGGCTGGCCTTGGCATTGGGTTAGGGGGAATGAGGGAAAGTGAAGGAACTGGAGAAGCTGGGGATTCAGAAGGGAAGGTAGAGTTCCTAAATTCAAGTAGGAGTAGGAGATAAGAGAAGTCATTGGAAATTCAGGGAGCTGCCAGGATACTCGTTCAAGATGGTGGAAGTCAGAGCACAGGTTTCAAGGGAGGAGAGCAACAGGTGGGGTCAGAGAGATTGGTTGGGGCCAGATCACAAAAGGTTTTTTATGTCTCACTAGAGTTGGAGCTTATATCCCCTAGGCTAGTGGTCCCCAAATTTTTTTGATCATGTTCCTCATCAATAAAAATATTTGTGTATACACCTCCAATATACGAATATTTATTCATTTATACATTTTATGCCTAGGCAGTGTAGTGTAATGGTTAAGAGCGTGGGCTCTGGAGCCAGGTGGAATATATTTCAAATCCTGGCTTTGCTACGTTTTAGGGGTGTGATCTTGAGCAAACAACCTCTCTTGTACCTCAGCGTCCTCATCTGTAAACTGAGGATAATAGCAGACTCACCACCTCTGAGGACTGCAGAAAGGGTCAAATTAAGTAATTCATGAGAACTGAGAACAATGGCTGGCACATGATAAATGTGATGTTAACTTGTTGCTCTCAAGTCGATTTTGACTCATAATGACACTATAGGAGAGGGTATGACTGCCCCATAGGGTTTTCAAGGAGTGGCTGGTGGATTCGAACTGCCAATCTTTTGGTGAGCAGCCGAGCTCTTAACCACCGTGCCACCAGGGCTCCAAATATTATTATATACAGCTACTATAGGGTTGCTATGAGTTGGAATCGACTCGATGGCACTGGGTTTGGTTTTTTTGGTTTTACCATTGAGAGCCATTATAAAAGTGGGGTTGGAATTTACACCTAGTAGGGCCTCCACCTACCCCAGAAAGTATGTTTTGACACAACCTTTTCAAAATGTCAAGAATTATTTTCTTACTCAAAACTTCTAACTCGGATTGCAGACTACCTCTAGCCCCTCACCCTACTTAAACAGTAAATAGCCTTGGCCTCTCCTGATTGTACTTAAACCAAACTCACCTGTGCAAGTAATCCCTGCATTTAACTCAAAGCAGTGAGGTGGGGCCTGGGGTGGGAACTGAGAACCTTCTTTTATAACACGCTTCGAAGTAGTGCTGATGCTGCTGGTCCGAGTACTACACTTTCACATTTTAAAAAGAAAATATAAATATCGAATAAACTACATTTAAAAAATATTATTATTTTTCCAGCACGACTAGATGGTGCCCGGCTACCATCACCAAATACTCTGACAGGGATCACAATAGAGACTCCCAGACAGAGCTGGAGAAAAATGGAGAACAAAATTCTAATTCACAAAAAAAAACACCAGACTTACTGGTCTGACAGAGACTGGAGAAACCATGAGAGTATGGCCCCTGGACACTCTTTTAACTTAGTACTGAAGTCACTTCTGAGGTTCCCCCTTTAGCCAAAGATTAGACAGGCCCATAAAACAAACAATAGTACACGTAGCTCAACCATGTATACCAGACTAAGTGGGCCCACCAGCCCAGGGGCAAGGACGAGAAGGCAGGAGGGCAGAGAAAAGCTGGAGACATGAAAATGAGGAACCCAAGAGAAAGAAGTGGAGAGTCCTGACAGGTCACAGGGCTGGCAACCAATGTCACAAAACAGTATGTGTATTAAATGTTTAACGAGAAAATAATTTGCTCTGTAAACCTTCATCTAACGCATAACAAAAATAAATAAATATTTTTATTTTACTTATTAGGACACAGCACATTTCTGTTATCACTAAAATATATATATATATATATATATATATATATATATATATATATATATATATATATATATATGATGGCATAGTAGTTAAGATTTTGGCTGCTAACCAAAGGGTCAGCAGTTTGAATCCACCAGGGGCTCCTTGGGAACCCTATGGGGTAGTTCTACTCTGTCCTATATGGCCGCTATGAGTCGGAATCGACTCAACGGCAACACGTTTGGTTTTGTTTTGGTTTATATATATATGTGTGTGTGTGTGTGTGTGTGTATTTTAACAAAGGTAAATATGGTCTTTTTAATTTTTATAGTGCTTTAAGTGAAAGTTTAAAATCAAGTCAGTCTCACACAAAAACTTATTTACACCTTGCTACATACTCCCAATTGCTCTCCCCCTAATGAGACAGCCTGCTCCCTCCCTCCACTCTCTCTTTTCCTGGGGATTTCATCAGCTTCTAGCCACTTCTACCCTCTCATCTCCCCTGAGGCAGGAGATGCCAACAAGTCTCAAGTGTCCACCTGATCCAAGAAGCTCACTCCTCACCAGCATCCATCTCCATCCCATTGTTCAATCCAATCCCTGTCTGAAGAGTTGGCTTTGGGAATGGATCCTGTCCTGTGCCAACAGAAGGTCTGAGGGCCATGACCACTGGAGTCCTTCTAGTCTCAGATTAAGTCTGGTCTTTTTACGAGGATTAGAGGTCTGCATCCCACTGCTCTCCTGCTCTCTCAGGGGTTCTCTGTTGTGTTCCCTGTCAGGACAGTCATCGATTGTAGCCAGGCACCATCTAGCTCTTCTGGTCTCAGGCTGATGTAGTCTCTGGTTTATGAGGTCCTTGCTGTCTCTTGGGCTCATAATTACCTGGTATCCTTGGTGTTTTCCATTCTCCTTTGGTCCGGGTGGGTTGAGACCAGTTGATGCCTCTTAGATGGCTGCTTGCTAGTGTTTAAGACCCCAGACTCCACTCTCCAAAGTGGAATGCAGAATGTTTTCTTAATAGATTTTATTATGCCAATTGACTTAGATGTCCCCTGAAACCATGGTCCCCAAACCCCCACCCCTGCTACGCTGGCCTTTGAAGCATTCAGTTTACTCAGGAAACCTCTTTGCTTTTGGTTTAGTCCAGTTGTGCTGACCTCGCCTGTATTGTGTGTTGTCTTTCCCTTCACCTAAAGGAGTTCTTACCTATCTAATTAGTGAATATCCCTCTCCCACCCTCCATCCCCAATCTCGTAACCATCAAAGAATATTTTCTTCTCTGTTTAAACCGTTTTTTGAGTTCTTATAATTGTGGTCTCGTACAATATTTGTCCTTTTGCAACTCACTAGTTTCACTCAGCATAATGCTTTCTAGATTCCTCCATGTTATGAAATGTTTCACAGATTCATCACTGTTCTTTATTGATGCGTAGTATTCCATCGTGTGACTATACCATAATTTATTTATCCATTCATCTGTTAATGGGCACCTTGGTTGCTTCCATGTTTTTGCTATTGTAAACAGTGCTGCAATGAACATGGGTGTGCATATATCTGTTCGTGTAAAGGCTCTTATTTCTCTGGGATATATTCCAAGGAGTGGGATTGCTGGATCATATGGTAGTTCTATTTCTAGCTTTTTAAGGAAGTGCCAAATCAATTTCCAAAGTGATTCACCATTTTACATTCCCACCAGCAGTGTAGAAGTGTTCTAATCTCTCCACAACCTCTCCAACATTTATTATTTTGTGTTTTTTGGATTAATGCCAGCCTTGTTGGAGTGAGATAGAATCTCACTGTGGTTTTGATTTGCATTTTTCTAGTGGCTAATGATCATAAGCATTTCCTTATGTGCCTGGTAGCTACCTGAATGTTTTCTTTAGTGAAGTGCCTATTCATATCTTTTGCCCGTTTCTTAATTGGGTTATTTGTCTTTTCGTAGTTGAGTTTTTGCAGTAACATGTAAATTTTAGAGATCAGGTGCTGATGGAAAATGTCATAGCTAAAAACTTTTCCCCAGTCCGTAGGTAATCTTTTTACTCTTTTGAATAAGCATGAAGGTGTTTGATTTTTAGGAGCTCCCAGTTATCTAGTTTTTGTTCTGTGTTGTTAGTAATGTTTTGTATACTGTTTATGCCATGTATTAGGGCTCCTAACATTGTCGCTATTATTTTCTTCCATGATCTTCACCGTTTTATATTTAGGTCTTTGATCCATTTTGAGTTCATTTTTGTGCATGGTGTGAGGTATGGGCCTTGTCGTTATTTTTTTGCAGATGGATATTCAGTTATGCCAGCACCATTTGTTAAAAAGACTGTCTTTTCCCCATTTAACTAATTTGGGGCCTTTGCAAATATCAACTGCTCATATGTGGATGGATTTATGTCTGGATTCTCAATTCTCTTACCTTGGCCTATGTACCTGTTATTGTACCAGTACCTGGCTGTTTTGACTACTGTGGCAGTATAATAGATTAAAAAATCAGGTAGAGTGAGGCCTCCCACTTTCTTCTTCTTTTTCGGTAATGCTTTACTTATCTGGCGCCTCTTTCGCTTCTATATGAAGTTGGTGATTTGTTTCTCCATCTCATTAAAAACTGTCATTGGAATTTGGATCAGAATTGCATTAAATCTGTAGATCACTTTTGGTAGAATAGACATTTTTATAATGTTAAGTCTTCCTATCCATGAGCAAGGTATGTTTTTCCACTTATATAGGTCTCTTGGTTTCTTGCAGAAGTGTATTGTAGTTTTCTTTGTATAAGACTTTTACATCTCTGATAAGATTTATTCCTAAGTATTTTATCTTCTTGAGGGCTAATGTAAATGGTATTGATTTGGTGATTTCCTCTTCAATGGTCTTTTTGTTGGTGTAGAGGAATCCAACTGATTTTTGTATGTTTCTCTTGTATCCTAATACTCTGCAGAACTCTTCTATTAGTTTCTGCAGTTTTCTTGAGGATTCCTTAGAGTTTTCTGTGTATAAGATCGTGTCATCTGCAAATAGAGATACTTTGACTTCTTCCTTGCCATTCTGGGTGCCCTTTATTTCTTTATTTAGCCTAATTGCTCTGGCTAGGACCTCCAGCTGAATGTTGAATAAGAGTGGTAATAAAGTGCATCCTTGTCTTGTTCCCGATCTCAAGGGGAATGCTTTCCAGCAATCTCTATTTAAGATGATGTTGGCTCTTGCTTTGTATAAATGCCCTTTATTATGTTGAGGAATTTTCCTTCTATTCCTATTTTGCTGAGAGTTTTTATCATGAATGGGTGTTGAACTTTGTCAAATGCGTTTTCTGCATCAATTGATAAAATCATGTGGTTCTTGTCTTTTGTTTTATTTATATGATGGAATACATTAATTGTTTTTCTAATGTTGAACCATCCCTGCATACCTGGTATGAATCCCACTTGGTCATGGTGAATTATTTTTTTGATATGTTGTTGAATTCTATTGGCTAGAATTTTGTTGAGGATTTTTGCATCTCAGTTCATGAGGGATATAGGTCTGTAATTTTCTTTGTGGTGTCTTTACCTGGTTTTGGCGTCAGAGTTATGCTGGCTTCATAGAATGAGTTTGGGAGCATCCCATCCTTTTCTATGCTCTGAAATACCTTTAGTAGTAGTAGTGTTAACTCTTCTCTGAAAGTTTGGTAGAACACTGCAGCGAAGCCGTCCAAGGGCTTTTTTTTGCTGGGAGTTTTTTGATTGCCTTTTCAATCTCTTCCTTTTTTATGGGCCTATTTAGTTGTTCTACCTCTGTTTGTGTTAGTTTAGGTAGGTAGTGTGTTTCTAGGAATTCATCCATTTCTTCTGAGTTTTCCAATTTGTTAGAGTACAATTTTTCATAGTAATCTGATATGATTCCTTTAATTTCAGTTGGGTCTGTTGTAATATCACACACTTCATTTCTTATTCGGGTTATTTGCTTCCTCTTCTGTTTTTCTTTTGTCACTTTGGCCAACGATTTATCAATGTTGTTGATTTTTTCAAAGAACCAGCTTTTGGTCTTGTTAATTCTTTCAATTGCTTTCTGTTTTCTAGTTCATTTAGTTCTGCTCTAATTTTTATTATTTGTTTTCTTCTGGTGCCTGAGGGTTTCCTTTGTTCCTCTCTTTCTGTTTGTTCAAATTGTAGGGATAATTCTTTCATTTTGGCCTTTTCTTCTTTTTGTATTTGTGCATTTATTGGTATTAATTGACCTTTGAGCACTGCTTTTGCTGTGTTCCAAAGGCTCTGATAGGAAGTGTTTTCATTCTCATTGGATTCTTTGAATTTCTTTATTCCATTCTTAATGTATCTATAATCCAGTCTTTTTTGAGCAGGGTATTGTTCAGTTTCCAAGTGCTTGATTTCTTTTCCCTGCTTTGTCTTTTATTGATTTCC
Source organism: Loxodonta africana (assembly GCF_030014295.1). Taxonomy (NCBI): domain Eukaryota; kingdom Metazoa; phylum Chordata; class Mammalia; order Proboscidea; family Elephantidae; genus Loxodonta; species Loxodonta africana. The sequence goes on from NC_087368.1 coordinate 6,542,057, forward strand.
ACTTTTATGGCTTATGGTCAGAGAAGATGCTTTGTAATATTTCAATGTTTTGGATTCTGCTAAGGCTTGCTTTATGACCTAATATGTGGTCTATTCTAGAGAATGTTCCCTGTGCACTAGAAAAGAAAGTATACTTGGTTGCTGTTGGGTGGAGTGTTCTGTATATGTCTATGAGGTCAAGGTGGTTGATTATGGCATTTAGATCTTCCATGTCTTTATTGAGCTTCTTTCTGGATGTCCTGTCCTTTACTGAAAGTGGTGTGTTGAAGTCTCCTGCTATTATTGTGGAGCTGTCTATCTCACTTTTCAATGCTGACAGAGTTTGTTTTATGTATCTCGCAGCCCTGTCATTGGGTGCATAAATATTTAATATGGCTATATCTTCTTGGTGTATTGTCCCTTTAATCATTATATAGTGTCCTTCCTTATCCTTTATGATGGACTGCTCTTTAAAGTCTATCTTATCAGAAATTAATATTGCCACTCCCAATATGCTCAATTTTTTGACAACATTGGTTTAGTTCTAAATTCAGATTATTCCAGTGCTTGGTCTTGAAATAATTGAAAAAGAACTTCAGCAACATACACAGATATCACATGGAAAAAGTGCTTTATGGACTTTGCTTAACAATTTGTGATACTCATTTTTCAGCCTTATCTGTCAGTTATGGGAAGCTCTTAGTTGAAATTCAGCTAACGATTTCCTTTTTTCCTAATGTCAATCAGTTATTCTTGCAAAATAATTGGAAGGTTCTACATTTTCATATTGCTAACAAATTAGCTTATTTTAACTTTTTATGAGGTTGGAATACCCTGTTTCTAAGTGTTCAAAGCATATAAAAGATTTCAATAGGTGGTGCACCTACATAACATTCTGCCTAAAATCACATAACACTAGAGACATTTTCACTATCCGTTGTCAGTGTAATCTCTCCAAAGTATGAGTTTAATTTTTTTTTATTGGGCTTTAGGTGAAAGTTTACAGCTCAAGTTAGTTTCTTATACAAAAATTTATAAACACATTGTTATGTGACCCTAGTTGCTCTCTCTATAGTGACAGCACACTCTTCCTTTCCACCCCAGATTTCCTGTGTTCATTCAGCCAGCTCCTGTCCCTTTCTGCCTTATGTCACCTCCGGACAGCATGAGTTTATTTTGAAAAGCTGTTACAATTTCTCTCTCTGTCTTTCTCATTTTGTTAGAACATAACCTTTGCCTTAGGTGCGTTACTGACATCATTTTCATCACGCAAAAGGTTAACAAGTTTGGAACATTATTTATTAAAAAAAAAATAAAATAACCTCTTTAAATCTGATTGCTCTTTTAAGTACATTGCCACAGGAAAACTGCTTTTTTCCCCCAGGTTCGTAATTTATTTTAAAATTGAGTAACACATGATGAGTTGACATTAGCTTCTCCAGGCATGAGAACGTAGTAGTTGAGGTTCAGACAGCTTAGAATATGTTGCTTTCACAGTTGAAGTTTTTTCAGACCTGAAGTTTAAGAATAAGACAAGCAAAGCAATGCCCAGCATATGGCCAGTACACAATTCATTTTACTGGTGAGAGTATAAGACTTGAAATATTTTTTTAGTGCCAGTGAACTGAAACTGTGCATCAGTTTCTGGAGCCGCCATGATTTTCAATCTTGTCAAAGCCGCGAATTCCACAGCCTGCGTCCTTCAACATATGTAGCCCCCCTTGGCCCCAGAGAAACCCTTTTAACCTCATGTTTTGTGGAACACATTTCCTTTCTCACCTATTTATTCTACTTCTAGGTAGGGAGGTCTAACTGGCATTTCTCCCCTTTTGTTAAAATACACATAAAACAAAAAGCCCCATTGATGATACGCAGTTCATTACAGATAATAGAAAATATACACATCGTTCCGATTAGAGTGACTTTGACCCAGCTGTGTGCTGCTAAATATTTCACAATGAACTGTTTGAAAAGAAAAAGAGGTATTGATTTGCGGTGCCTGCTAATTCTCATAGTGTAAATACTCCCACCACGGCGAATTTCAAGCTACCAACGTGATGTCATGATCACAGAGTTGGGGAGAGACGCACAGCAGCACAGCAATACAGCCCATATCCATCACCAAGATACAACAGATGGAAGTAATCTCAAGAGCAGACGTAACAGTAAAATGCAGTAAATCATAACTGGAAGCGATGCATTTTGAGGGCTGATTAACCTTTGCTTTTAATATAATTTATTAAATTATAAGTTTACGTATGTGATTTTTTAATAATGTTTGTTTACCAAGGAGTCCCTGGGTAGTGCAAACTGTTAACACACTCAACTCCTAACCAAAAGATTGGAGATTCCAGTCTACCCAGAGGTGCCTCTCAAGAAAGCCCTGGCAATCTACTTCCAAAATGTGAGCCAGTAAAAACCCTACAGAGCACAGTTCTACTCTGACACCCATGGGGTCGCCATGAGTTGGAGTCAACTTGGCTGGCAACTGGTTACTGATGTTTATCAACAGACTCACAAAATTCCTGAAAAGTTAATAATATGCTCTTGAGAGCCAGTATAAGCCAACTCCAGCAGCACTTTGATCTTACCATGCTAAAGGAACAAGGCCTTGGGGAGGACCTTGGGTTAAAGCTCTTTTCCATTCACTTAACACTGATGAGCACCATACACAATAGCTTCTTCTTGATTCTTGGTTTTTCCTCTTACTGGGCTGAGCCAGGGCAGCAATGATGGAAGAGAGTAGTCCCATCACAAATTTTATTGATATATATCCTTTTGGATTTTGTTCATGTATTTGTAGGCATGAGTGTACGTATGTGTCTAAACAAAAACCAACCCAAACCCGTTGCCGTCAAGACAATCCAACTCATAGCAATCCTACAGGACAGAGTAGAACTGCCTCATAGGGTTTCCAAGGAGTGCCTGGTGGACTTGAACTGCCAGCCTTTTGGTTAGCAGCTGTAGCACTTAACCACTAGGCCACCAGGGTTTCCATATGTGTCTAAGTGTAAGTATATATATGACTGTATAATAAATGATATGAGACATCAAGAATTTTTGAAAAATTGAAGATATTGGGAAAGGACCCGACTGAGCTTGGACCAAGCTAATCTAAATGGACTGTATTGGTGTTGCACACTTTGTGGTTTTTAGGGCTGGATGATTTAAATGCCCTGGAGTCAGCCTATTGTGTGATTATCTCTATAGATAATAGGTGAGCCTGCAATTAAAGACCTGGGACTTACATCCTTTTGTGCTGTGCTAGCATTACAGTAGAGTTTCAGTTTCTGCATGCAAAATTACTGGATCCAACTTCTAGGTTTATTGATTTATTCAGTTAATCGGTTGGCAACTTGCCCTCCAAAAATGGTTCACTGTTTATGTTCTCGTCAACAGTACATGAAAGTCCCTATTTTTTCACATCTACAACAACACTCGGTAATATTCTAAACATTGTTTTTAAAACCTTTGCCAAACTTGGCAAGTGAAAAATATTGTGATATACGCATTCTTTAATTATGAGGGAGGTTGAAAATCATTTCATATCTTTGTTGGTGACTTGTATTTCTTTTTTTGAAAAGGGCTTGTTCATACTCTTTTATATTGGCTTGTTTATCTTTTTATTGATTTGAAAGAGCTCTTTACATTTCTAGAATGTTAATCCTTTGTCTATTATATATAGCAACCCCTCCTCCTCCAGTTTGGTATTTGCATTTTAATTTTGTTTTGTTGTTGTTGTTAATCATTTGCCATACAAGAATTTACATTTATGGAGTTAAATATGTGAATATTTTCTAATACAGTTTTTCTGCTTTTGTCTCAAATTGTAAAAATATTCACCTATGTTTTCTTCTATTATTCTCATTGTTTAACTTTTTAATTTGTCTTTAATCCACCTATTTATTTTTAATAAGTGTGAAAAAGTGTGAAGTAGAGATTTAATTTTATTTTTCCTAAAATATCAACTAATTATCCTAAGACTATTCTTTTATTTTATTAATTCATACTGTCCCTATTTCTTTGAGACTTACTTTTATAATATGGTAAAACCCCCCCCAAAAAAAAAAAAACCCAAACCTGTTGCCACTGAGTCAATTCCGACACATAGCAACTCTATAAGACAGGGTAGAGCCGCCCCATAGAGTTTCTAAGGAGCACCTGGTAGATTCGAACCACCAACCTTTTGGTTAACAGCTATAGTTCCTAACCACTGTGCCACCAGGGTTTCCTATAATATGATAGATAAGTTTATATAAATAGGTAAAGACATAGACTTGTTATTCTGTTCTATTGACCTGTCTTTTTATCCCTTCGCTAGTATCACGACCTCCTAGAGACATTTTATAGCACAATTCATCACCCACTACCTTTGTTTGTCATATTTCTTTTTGCTATTCTCATTTGTTTACTCACCCAAATAGCTTTAGAATCACTTAGTCAACTGCCTTTGAAAATATGTAAAGGTATTCAGACATTGCAATATGGTACTGGTATAGGAATATACAAACAGACTAATCGAATAGAATAGGAAGTCTAGAACTAGATCCAAGTTATATATGGGAACTTGGTATGTGGGGAGGGGAACATTTCAAATCAGTGGGAAAAGGACGGGTTATTCAATAAGCAATCTTAAAACAGTCAGTTATAGATTTGGAAGAAAATGTAAGCTCTCAACCTCACAACATAATAACCTTGCACAAGTGAATTAAATGCAAGAGAAGAAAATATAGAATGATGCATTTAAGGTTGTGGGTTGAGGAGGAATTTCTCAGTATTATGCAAATCAGAGGCCATAAGAGGAAAATTTGACAGATTCTCTTACATAAAGTTAAAAGCTTTGTCATATCAACAGCAACGAAAAAAAGAGAGAGAAAAAAACAGATGAGGTGAAAATAGCCGCAATATACTTAATAGGCCAAGGGTAAGATATATTATGGAGTTCCTACAAATTAATTAAAAAAAAAAAAACTTTTAAAATGATCAATGGCTATAGATAGTCGAATCATGAAAGAAGAAACACAAAATGGCCACAAAAACTATGAAAAGAAGCTCCATTCTGCTAGTGATAAAGAAAATAGGCAACTAATCACCAACAGGAAGCAGTATTTGCAAAATTTTAAAAAGATTGATAGTACCCAGTGTTGAAAAGACTATGAGAAAATGGTCTTTCTTGAGGAAATGTAAATAGGTGCAAGATTTTTGGAGACTTACTTGATGGCATCTACAAAATGTTAACTGTCTACACCCTATGACCCAGGAAGAATACTCTTAGGAATTGATCCTCTAGAAATGCTAGTGTAAATGTGTAAAGATATATGTATAACAATGTTTATTTTAGCAAAGGCACGGGAAACAACCCAAATATCCACTAATAGGGAGATGGATAAATGGATTATGGGGCAACCCTCCTTCAAATATCTGCCCTGGTTAAAAGGAACTGGGTAGTTGTGTATTAATAGCTTGGAAAGATGTCCAAGATGTATTGATAAGTGAAAAAAAATTGCAGCACGGTATGAAAAAAGTGATCCATTTATATAAAACAAAACAAATGTGTGTCTGTGCATGTGTGTGAATGTAATCCAAATTATAAATAGGGATTACTTCTGAAGGAAATAATTTATGACATATTTCTGATTTTTTTACATAATGAGCTTTTGAAATTAAATGTTTTTCTTAAAACAGCAATTTGGCAAGTTCTGAAAAAATGTTAATAATTTGTTTGGAATTTACACTACATTTCTAGACTGGTTTGAGAATAATTGACATCTTTTCAATAGTGACTTTTAAACCACAAATATAGAGTGTCTCTCCACTTATTCAAGCCTTCTCTGTCTCTCAATAAAGATTGAATTTTCCTTATGCTGGTCCTTTTTAAATTGGCTACTTGGTAATACATAGTTCTAGTTGCCATGGTAAGTAGGGAAACCCTGGAGGCATAGTAGCTAAGTGCTATGGCTGCTAACCAAAGGGTTGGCTGTTCAAATCCACCAGGCTCTCCATTGAAACTCTATGGGGCAGTAGTACTCTGTTCAATAGGGTCGCTACAAGTCAGAATCAACTCGACAACGAATTTTTTTTTTTTTTTATGGTAAGTAGAATTTTTTTTCCCGTTATATTTTCAAATTGTCTATTGATATGATGGAAACCCTGGTGGCATATTGGTTACATGCTACGGCTGCTAACCAAAGGGTCGGCAGTTCGAATCCACCAGGTGCTCCTTGGAAACTCTATGGGGCAGTTCTACTCTGTCCTATAAGGTCACCTTGAGTTGGAATCGACTCGACGGCACTGGGTTTGGTTGGTTTTGGGTTTATTGATATGATAAATAAAAGCTGTTGCTTTTTATATATTACGTAAGGGGACTGCTTATTGAAAGATATCCTTTGGCTTTTAAACAGTGGGTAGCAGGGAAATTACGTTGAGTAGACTCCAGAATCAGGTCACTCAGATTGGAATCTTGGCTCTAACACTCACCACTCACCTCCTACTTAACCTTTCTGGAACTTAGTTTCCACATCCGTAAGGTAGAAGAAATGATAAATGTACCCATAGGGTTCTTGTGCCCCCATGTGTCTGTCAGTTTGTCATACTGTGGGGGCTTGTGTGTTGCTGTGATGCTGGAAGCTATGCTTCTGGTATTCAAATACCAGCAGGGCCACCCATGGTTGACAGGGTTCAACAGAGCTTCCAGATTAAGACAGACTAAGAACAAGGACCTCTCAGTCTACTTCTGAAAAGAATTAGCCAGGGAAAACCTTATGAATAACAGAGGAACACTGTTTGCTATAGTGTCAGAAGATGAGCCCTTCATGTTAGAAGGCACTCAAAATACAACTGGAGAAGAGCTGCCTTCTCAAAGTAGAGTCAACCTGAATGCAGTCAAGTTTTCAGGACCTTCATTTGCTGATGTGGCACAGCTCAAAGTGAGAAGAAACAGCTGCAAACGTCCATTAATAATTGGAACATGGAATGTACAAAGCATGAATCTAGGAAAACTGAAAATAGTCAAAAATGAAATGGAATGCATAAAGATCAATATCCTAGGCATTGATGAGGTTAAGTGAAGTGGCATCGGTCATTTTGAATCAGACAGTCATATGGTCTACTACCCCAGGAATGACAACTGGAAGAGGAATGGCATTGCATTCATCATCAAAAAGAACATTTCAAGAAGGTGGGGCCAAGATGGCTGACTAGGTAGAAGCTACCTCTGATCCCCTTTGCAACAAAGACTTAGAAAAACAAGTGAATCGATCACATACATGACAATATACGAACCCTGACCATCAAACACAGATCTAAAGAGTTGACCTGAGTGACAGGGGAGTGAAAAGCCGTGCCCTGAAGAAGTGACCACTTCTGGAACAGTCTTGAGCCCTTGTGGTTCCCTCGTGCGGAGTGGCAGGGCTGACTGCGGCTTGCTGAAGTGGGACAGGCACGGGACACAGCCCTAACCCCTAGCCCCCTGGGGTAACCTCAGTAGAGATTCAGTCAGCACAAGCAGGCTGCACACTGATGCGGCTAATGAGAGAACAAGCAACCACAGGGAAGGAGTGACTGTTTTCGGAGCCTGGAGCCAGTGCCCCAGCCAGAAAACCTTGGTGCCAGGCTGTGGACTGGGCCCACGGGAGCTGAGCATGGCTTCCTGAGACAGCGCAAGGACTTCCTCCTGAAGTGACCTCGGGGGAAGCCCAGTCAGCTCATGCAGGCAGGGCAACGACACGGCTGACAGGACAAGAAGTCACCAGGAGGCAGTGACTGGTTTTGGAGCCTGGAGTGCAGCGTCCCAGCCAGGGAACCTTGGCGCTGGGCTTTGGACTGGGAGCAGAGGGCTGACCATGGCTTCTGAGACAGCACAAACACAGGACAAGGACCTGACCCTTGGGGGCAATCTCGACCCAGCCAGTGCACACAAGCTACACGCCCCTTGGGAATCTCAGATAAAACAGTCATCACCAAGCAAGATAAGTAACTTTGTCTATATTGTTGCTTGCTACTCTCTCCTATCTATCTGATCCCTCCCCTCCCTGCCCCAGGCAGCTTCCTTAACATTGGAATTTTCTGGGCCAGGGAGGGAAGTGCTTTGTGGGTTTTTTTGTTTTTTTCTGTTCATAACCCATTCTCCTGGCCTGAGAGAAGAAGCTACTAAAAACCCAGGGATGAAAAATCCTTCCCTGACTTCTAAACTGGAATAACAATACAGAACCAGCTCCAGACAAGCATATGACATTCACAGTCTTGGGCTTTCATCCCTACAGGGAACAAGGTGGCTATTATAATGCAAAGGCAATTCTGTTAGAGATCTGACTGTAATTGTTTTAGAGGATCACTGGAAAGACAAGTTTCCCAGGTCTGATATCTCTACCTATTAAACAGAGCCCTCACTGTTCCACAAAGGGGGAACTGAGGGCTGAAGATCCACCCAAACCACCTAGCCACCTGCCAAAGGGGTCTGAGGATACTGACACCTACCAATCTTTAGAGGTACATGCATTGGGTACCTAAGGTACAGCTGCAGAGCCCACCCACCAAAGTGTTTTAGGAATAGACACACCTACCTCACTGGCATGGGGGGGTGGGGTGGGGAAAGGCTATCAGCATCCTGCCCCCCCCAGAGTGTGACCCCCTGCCGTTGCTAGAATCTGGTGTACACAACTATCACCACTACTCCTCTAAGTTAATAGGTGACAGTCTACACCACACACTTGGTGACCCAAAATCAGAACACCTAAGCTGATTCTATTCAAGAATAGTGAATGGACTCTTAGGTTTATATATCTGGTAACAGCCCAAACCAGCTGGTAATATGACATAAGTGATTCAAAGGCTACAACAATCAAGACAGCACAATCTAGTAGCCCATCTGCGTATATTGAAAGAAAACAAAACAAGATAAGACTCAGTGAGCAAATATAAAATAAATCATTACAATATCTTACAGATGGCTCGGAGACAGCAGTCGATATCAAACCACAGAAAGAAGCAGACCATGATTGCTTCTACAAACCCCCAAATTAAAGAATCAAAATCTTTCCCAAATGAAGATACAATCCTGAAATTGCCAGATGCAGAATATAAAAAACTAATATACAGAATGCTTCAAGATATCAGGGATGACCTCAGAAATGAAATAAGGCAATCTACAGAAAAAGCCAAGGAACACACTGATAAAGCAGTTGAAGAACTCAAGAAGATTATTCAAGAACATAGTGGAAAAATTAATAAGCTACAAGAATCCATAGAGAGATAGCATTCAGAAATACAAAAGATTAAGAGTAAAATTACAGAATTAGACAACTCAATAGGAAGACAGAGGAGCAGAATCGAGGAATTGGGATGCAGAGTGGGGGAGTTGGAGAATAAGGCAATTGACACCAATATAGTTGAAGAAAAATCCGATAAAAGAATTAAAAAAAATGAAGAAACCCTAAGAATCATGTGGGATGCTATCAAGAAGAATAACTTATGTGTGATTGGAGTTCCAGAACAGGGAGGGCTAACAGAAAATACAGAGAGAATAGCTGAAGATCTGTTGGCAGAAAACTTCCCTGGCATCATGAAAGACGAAACGATATCTGTCCAAGATGCTAATTGAACCCCATATAAGATTGATCCAAAAAGAAAATCACCAAGGCATATTATCATCAAACTTACCAAAACCAAACGTAAAGAGAAAATTGTAAAAGCACCCAGGGATAAAAGAAAAGTCTCCTACAAAGGTGAATCAATAAGAATAAGTTCAGACTACTCAGCAGAAACCATGCAGTCAAGAAGGCAATGGGATGACGTATATAGAGCACTGAAGGAGAAAAACTGTCAGCCAAGGATCATATATCCAGCAAAACTCTCTCTCAAATATGAAGGTGAAATTAAAACATTTACAGATTAAAACAAGCTTAGAGAATTTTGCAAAAACCAAACCAAAGCTACAAGAATTACTAAAGGAAATTGCTTGATCAGAAAAGCAATAATATCAGATACCAACTCAACACAAGCTCACAGAACAGAACATCCTGATATCAACTCAAATAGGGAAATCACACACAAAAAAATTAAGATTAATTTTAAAAAGAAGAAAATGCTCAAAACAGGGAATCATTGAAGTCATTATGTAAAAGATCACAATAATCAAAAAGAGGGACTAAATACAGGAGGCATAGATCTTTCATACGGAGAGGAAAGCAAGGTGATATATGACGACACAAGTTAGGTTTTTACTTAGAAAAATAGTGGTAAATATTAAGGTAACCATAAAGAGGTCTAACAATTCCATAATTCAAAATAAAAACCAATATATTCACACAATGGAATCCTACGCATCGATAAAGAACAGTGACGAATCTGTGAAACATTTCATAACGTGGAGGAACCTGGAAGGCATTATGCTGAGCAAAATTAGTCAGAGGCAAAAGGACAAATATTGTATAAGACCACTATTATAAGATCTTGAGAAATAGTATAAACTGAGAAGAACACATACTTTTGTGGTTACGAGCGGGGGAGGGAGGGAGGGAGAGGGTTTCTTATTGAGTAATTATTAGATAAGAACTGCTTTAGGTGAAGGGAAGGACAACACTCAATACATGGAAGGTCAGCTCAATTGGACTGGACCAAAAGCAAAGAAGTTTCCAGGATAAAATGAATGCTTCAAAGGTCAGCGGAGCAAGGGCGGGGGTTTGGGGACCATGGTTTAAGGGGACTTCTAAGTCAATTGGCAAAATAATTCTATTATGAAAACATTCTGCATCCCACTTTGAAATGTGACGTCTGGGGTCTTAAATGCTAACAGGCGGCCATCTAAGATGCATCAATTGGTCTCAACCCACCTGGATCAAAGGAGAATGAAGAACACCAAGGTCACACGACAACTAAGAGCCCAAAAGATAGAAAGGGCCACATGAACTAGAGGCCTACATCATCCCGAGACCAGAAGAACTAGTTGGTGCCCGGCCACAATCGACGACTGCCCTGACAGGGAGCACAACAGAGAACCCCTGAGGGAGCAGGAGATCAGTGGGATGCAGACCCCAAATTCTCATAAAAAGACCATACTTAATGGTCTGACTGAGACTAGAGGAATCCTGGCGGCCATGGTCCCCAGACCTTCTGTTGGCACAGGACAGGAACCATCCCCGAAGACAACTCATCAGACATGAAAGGAACTGGACAGTGGGGGGGAGAGAGATGCTGATGAAGAGTGAGCTAATTATATCAGGTGGACACTTGAGATTGTGTTGGCATCTCATGTCTGGAGGGGGGATCGGAGGATAGAGAGAGTTGGAAGCTGGCAAAATTGTCACAAAAGGAGAGACTGGAAGGGCTGACTCATTAGGGGGAGAGCAAGTGGGAGTACGGAGTATGATGTGTGTAAACTTATATGTGACAGACTGACTTGATTTGTAAACGTTCACTTGAAGCTCAATAAAAGTTAATAAAAATAAATAAACAAATAAAAACCAAGAAAAACATAACAACACAGCAAACATAAATTCAACTACTATGAAAATGAGGAACACACAATTTACAAAGAAAAATGTCTCAGCACAAAAAAGTAAGTAGAAAATGAAATTGTCAACAACATACGCAAAAAGGCATCAAAATGACAGCACTAAGCTCATACTTATCTATAATTACACTGAATGTAAATGGTCTAAATACACCAATAAAAAGACAGAGAGTCTCACACTGGATAAAAAAACACGATCCGTCTCTATGCTGCCTACAAGAGACACACCTTAGACTTAGAGACACAAACAAGCTAAAACTCAAAGGATGGAAAAAAATATATCAAGCAAACAACAAGCAAAAAAGAGCAGGAGTGGCAATATTAATTTCTGACAAAATAGACTTTTAAGTTAAATCCCCCACAAAGGATAAAGAAGGACACTACAAAATGATTAAAGGGACAATTGACCAGGAAGATATAACCATATTAAATATTTATGCACCCAATGACAGGGCTGCAAGATACATAAAACAAACTTTAACAGAACTGAAAAGTGAGGTAGACAGCTCCACAATTATAGTAGGAGACTTCAACACACCACTTTCGGAGAAGGATAGGACTTCCAGTAAGAAGCTCAAAGGAGACACGGAAGACCTAATTGCTACACTCAACCAACTTGACCTCATAGACTTATACAAAACACTCCACCCAACTGCTGCAAAGTATACTTTTTTTTCTAGTGCGCATGGAACATTCTCTAAAATAGATCACATATTAGGTCATAAAACAAACCTTTGCAGAATCCAAAACATTAAAAGATTACAAAGCATCTTCTCAGACCACAAGGCCATAAAAGTGGAAATCAATAACAGAAAAATCAGGGAAAAGAAATCAAATACTTGGGAACTGAACAATACCCTGCTCAAAAAAGACTGGGTTATAGAAGACGTTAAAGAGGGAATAAGGAAATTCATAGAATGCAACGAGAATGAAAACACTTCCTATCAAAACCTCTGGGACACAGCAAAAGCAGTGCTCAGAGGTCAATTTATATCAATAAATGCATATATACATAAAGAAGAAAGAGCCAAAATCAGAGAACTGTCCCTACAACTTGAACAAATAGAAAGCGAGCAACAAAAGAATCCATCAGGCACCAGAAGAAAACAAATAATAAAAATTAAAGCTGAACTAAATGAATTAGAGAACAGAAAAACAATTGAAAGAATCAACAAAGTCAAGAGCTGGTTCTTTGAAAAAAATTAACGAAATTGAAAAACCCTTGGCCAGACTGACTAAAAAAATACAGGAAAGGAAACAAATAACCCAAATAAGAAATGAGACTGGCCATATCACAACAGAACCAACTGAAATTAAAAGAATCATATCAGATTATTATGAAAAATTGTACTCTAACAAATTTCCAAACCTAGAAGAAATAGATGAATTCCTAGAAACACACTACCTACCTAAACTAACACAATCAGAAGTAGAACAACTAAATAGACCCATAACAAAAAAAAGAGATTGAAAAAGTAATCAAAAAACTCGCAACAAAAAAAAGCCCTGGCCCGGACGGATTCACTGCAGAGAGCTACCAAACTTTCAGAGAAGAGTTAACACCACTACTACTAAAGGTATTTCAAAGCATAGAGGAGGATGGAATACTCCCATACTCATTCTATGAAGCTACCATCTCCCTGATACCTAAACCAGGTAAAGAAACCACAAAAAAAGAAAATTACAGACCTATATCCCTCATGAACATAGATGCAAAAATCCTCAACAAAATTCTAGCCAATAGAATTCAACAACATATCAAAAAAATAATCCACCATGACCAAGTAGGATTTATACCAGGTATGCAAGGTTGGTTCACTATTAGAAAAACCTTTAATGTGATCCACCATATAAATAAAACAAAGGACAAAAACCACATGATCTTATCAATTGATGCAGAGAAGGCATTTGACAAATTCCAACACCCATTCATGATAAAAACTCTCAGCAAAATAGGAATAGAAGGAAAATTCCTCAGCATAATAAAGGGCATCTATACAAAGCCAACAGCCAACATCATTCTAAATGGAGAGAGCCTGATAGCATTTCCCTTGAGAAAAGGGAACCAGACAAGGATGCCCTTTATCACCGCTCTTATTCAACATTGTGCTGGAGGTCCTAGCCAGAGCAATTAGGCTAGATAAAGAAATAAAGGGCATCCAGAATGGCAAGGAAGAAGTCAAAGTATCTCTATTTGCAGATGACATGATCTTATACAAAGAAAACCCTAAGGAATCCTCCAGAAAACTACTGAAACGAATAGAAGAGTTTGGCAGAGTTTCAGGTTACAAGATAAACATACAAAAATCACTTGGATTCCTCCACATCAACAAAAAGAACATCGAAGAGGAAATCACCAAATCAATACCATTCACAGTTGCCCCCAAGAAGATAAAATACTTCGGAATAAATCTTACCAAAGCGGTAAAAGACCTATACAAAGAAAACTACAAAGTACTAGTCCAAGAAACTAAAAAGGGACCTACGTAAGTGGAAAAACATTCCTTGCTCGTGGATAGGAAGGTTTAACATAGTAAAAATGTCTATTCTACCAAAAGCCATCTATACATACAATGCACTTCCCATCCAAATTCCAATGACATTTTTTAATGTGATGGAGAAACAAATCACCAACTTCATATGGAACGGAAAGGAGCCCCGGATAAGTAAAGCATTACTGAAAAAGAAGAAAGTGGGAGGCCTCACTCTACCTGATTTTAGAACACACTATACAGCCACAGTAGTCAAAACACCCTGGTACTGGTAGAACAGGCACATAGACCAATGGAACAGAATTGAGAACCCAGATATAAATCCATCCACATATGAGCAGCTGATATTTGACAAAGGCCCAGTGTCAGTTAATTGGGGAAAAGATAGTCTTTTTAACAAATGGTGCTGGCATAACTGGATATCCATTTGCAAAAAAATGAAACAGGACCCATACCTCACACCATGCATAAAAACTAACTCCAAGTGTATCAAAGACCTAAATATAAAGACTGAAACGATAAATATCATGGACGAAAAAACAGGGACAACGTTAGGAGCCCTAATACAAGGCATAAACGGAATAGAAAACATTACTAAAGATGACAAAGAGAAACGAGATGACTAGGAGCTCCTAAAATTAAACACCTATGCTCATCTAAAGACTTAATTAAAAAAGTAAAAAGACCACCTACAGATTGGGAAAATTTTTCAGCTATAATATCTCCCACCAGCGCCTGATCTCTAGAATCTATATGATTCTGTTAAAAGTCAACCACAAAAAGACAAACAACCCGATTAAAAATTGGGCAAAGGATATGAACATGCACTTCACTAAACAAGATATTCAGTTGGCTATCAGATACATGAGAAAATGCTCTCGATCATCAGCCATTAGAGAAATTCAAATTCAAACTACGATGAGATTCCATCTCACTCCAACAAGGCTGGCATTAATCCAAAAAACACAAAATAATAAATGTTGGAGAGGCTGCGGAGAGATTGGAACTCTTATACACTGCTGGTGGGAATGTCAAATGGTACAACCACTTTGGAAATCTATCTGGCGTTTCCTTAAAAAGTTGGAAATAGAAATACCATACGACCCAGAAATCCCACTCCTCGGAATATATACTAGAGAAATAAGATCCTTTACACGAACAGATATATACACACTCATGTTTATTGCAGCACTGTTTACAACAGCAAAAAGCTGGAAGCAACCAAGGTATCCATCAACGGATGAATGGATAAATAAATTATGGTATATTCACAGAATGGAATACTACACATCGATAAAGAACAGTGATGAATCTGTGAAACTTTTCATAACATGGAGGAACCTGGAAGGCATTATGCTGAGTGAAATTAGTCAGATGCAAAAGGACAAATATTGTATAAGACCACTATTGTAAGATCTTGAGAAATAGTTTAAACTGAGAAGAAGACATTCTTTTGTGGTTACGAGAGGGGGGAGGGAGGGTGGGAGATGGTTATTTACTGATTAGATGGTAGATAAGAACTACTTTAGGTATAGGGAAAGACAATACTCAATACAGGAAAGGTCAGCTCAACTGGACCGGACCAAAAGCAAAGAAGTTTCTGGGATAAACTGAATGCTTCGAAGGTCAGTGGAGCAAGGGCGAGGGTATGGGGACTGTGGTTTCAGGGGACAACTAAGTCAATTGGCAAAATAAATTCTATTAAGAAAACATTCTGCATTCCACTTTGAAGTGTGGCGTCTGGGGTCTTAAATGCTAACAAGCGACCATCTAAGATGCATCAATTGGTCTCAACCCACCTGGATCAAAGGAAAATGAAGAACACCAAGGTCACAAGATAATTAGGAGCCCAAGAGACAGAAAGGGCCACATGAACTAGAGACCTACATCATCCTGAGACCAGAAGAACTAGATGATGCCTGGCCACAACTGATGACTGCCCTGACAGGGAGCACAACAGAGAACCCCTGAGGGAGCAGGAGAACAGTGGGATGCAGACCCCAAATTCTCATAAAAACAGCAGACTTAATGGTCTGATTGAGACTAGAAGAATCCCGGCGGTCATGGTCCCCAAACCTTCTGTTGGCCCAGGATAGGAACCATTCCTGAAGACAACTCATCAGACATGGAATGGACTGGACAATGGGTTGGAGACAGATGCTGATGAGGAGTGAGCTACTTGTATCAGGTGGACACTTGAGACTGTGTTGGCATCTCCTGCCTGGAGGGGAGATGGGAGGGTAGAGAGGGTTAGAAACCGGCAAAACGGTCACAAAAGGAGAGACTGGAAGGAAGGAGCGGGCTGACTCATTAGGGGGAGAGTAAATGGGAGGATGTAGTAAGGTGTATGTAAGTTTATATGTGAGAGACTGACTTGATTTGTAAACTTTCACTTAGAGCACAATAAAAATTATTATTTTTTAAAAAGAACATTTCAAGGTCTATCCTGAAGTACAACATTGTCAGTGATAGGATAATATCCATAAGCCTATATGAAAGTCCAGTTAATACAACTATTATTAAAATGTCCAAATGAACCACTAAGGCCAAAGGTGAAGAAATTGAAGATTTTTACCAACTTCTGCAGTCTGAAATTGATGGAACATGCATTCGGGATGCACTGATAATTACTGGTGATTGGAAAGCAAAAGCTGGAAATGAAGAAGGATTTGGTAGGTGGAAAATATGGCTGTGGTGACAGAAATGATGCTGGAGATCCCATGATTTAATTTTGCAAGACCAATGACTTCCTCATTGCAAATACTTTTTTCACCAACATAAATGGTGGCTATGCACATGGACCTCACCAGATGGAACACAAAGGAATCAGATTGACTACATTTGTGCAAAGAGATGATGGAAAAGCTCAGTATCATCAGTCAGAAAAAGGCCAGGGGCCAACTGCAGATCAGACCATGAGCTACTCACATGCAAGTTCAAGTTGAAACTGACGAAAATTAGAACGAGCCCACAAGAGCCAAAATAAGCTTGCTCTTGAATGGCAAGAAGCTAAAACAAAAGGAAAAATGATGAAGTAAAAGAGCTGAACAGAAGATTTCAAAGGGCGGCTCAAGAAGACAAAGTAAAGTATTATGACAACATGTGCAAAGACCTGGAGATAGAAAACCAAAAGGAAAGAACATGCTCAGCATTTCTCAAGCTGAAGGAGCTGATGAAAAAATTCAAGCCTCGAGTTGCAAAACTGAAGGATTCTACAGGGAAAATATTAAATGATTCAGGATGCACTAAAAGAAGATGAAAGGAATACACAGAGTCACTATACCAAAAAGAACTGGTCGATGTTCAACCATTTCAGGAGGTAACATATGATCAGGAACCAATGGTACTGAAGGAAGAAGTCCAAGCTCACTGAAGGCACTGGCAAAAAACAAGGCCCCAGGAATTGACAGAGTAACAGTTGAGATGTTTCAACAAACAGATGTAGTGCTGTAAGTGTTCACTTGTCTATGCCAAGAAATTTGGGAGACAGCTACCTGGCCAACCAACTGGAAGAGATCCATATTTATACCTATTCCCAAGAAACGGGATCCAACCAAAGGTGGAAATTATCAAACGATATCATTAATATCACATGCAAGCAAAATTTTGCTGAAGATCATATTGAATGCAAAAGCGGCTGCAGCAGTATATCGATAGGGAACTGCCAGAAATTCAAGCCAGATTTAGAAGAGGACATGGAACCAGAGATATCATTGCTCATGTCAGATGGATCCTTGCTGAAATCAGAAAATACCAGAAGGATGTTTACCTGTGTTTTATTGACTGTGCTAAGGCATTTGAGTGTGTGGATCGTAACAAATTATGGATAACGTTGCGGAGAATGGGAATTCAAAAACACTTAATTGTGCTTGTGAAGAATCTGTACGTGGATCAAGGGGCAATCATTCAAACAGAACGAGGGGATATTGCATGGTTTAAAGTCAAGAAAGGTGTGCATCAGGGTTGTATCCTTTCACCATACCTATTTAATCTGTATGCTGAGCAAATAATCGAAGAAGCTGGACTACATGAAGAACAGGCCATCAGGATTGGAGGAAGACTCATTAATAACCTGTGTTATGCAGATAACAGAACCTTGCTTGCTGAAAGTGAAGAGGACTTGAAGCACTTACTGAAGAATATCAAAGAGCACTACTTTCATTTGATTACACCTCAACATAAAGAAAACAAAAATCCTCACAACTGGGCCAATATGCAACATCATTGTAAATAGTGCAAAGATTGAGGTTGTCAAGGATTTCATTTTACTTGGATCCACAACCAACACCCATGGAAGTAACAGTCAAGAAATCAAAAGACACATTGCATTGGCCAAAACTGTTGCAAGAGATCTCTTTTTAAAGTGTTAAAAAGCCAAGATGTCACTTTGAGGACTGAGGTGTGCCTGACCCAAGCCATGGTGTTTTCAATCTCCTCATATGCATGGGAAATCTGGATGATGAAGAAGAATTAACACAGTTGAATTGTGGTGTTGGCGAAGAATATCGAATGTACAATGGACTGCCAAAAGAATAAACAAATCTGTCTTGGAAGAAGTACAACCAGAATGGTCCTTGGAAGCAAGAATGGCGAGACAGGGTCTCACATGCTTTGAACAGGTTATCAGGCAGAATCAGTCCCTGGAGAAGGACATCATGCTTGGTAAACTAGAGGGTCAGTGAAAAAGAGGAAGACCCTCAATGAGATGGATTGACACAGTGCCTGCAACAATGGGCTCAAGCATAGCAACGATTGTGAGGATGGCGCAGGGCCGGGCAGTCTTTTGTTCTGTTGTGCACAGGGCCACTGTGAATCAGAACTGACTCAACGGCAACTAACAACAGCAACAAAAGAGTTCTTGTGAGGATTAAATAAGATAATAACATGAGAAGTACTGAGAAGATGGCCTGGCAAGCAGGAAGTACTTGGCATATTGGAGTTATTTTTTTATAATATAGCCTTGTGTTTTGTCATATAGTTTATCATACCTGTCAATATTTATATTATTTCTTAACAATATTGACATATCTTGTCTCTGTTTTTAACCAAGATTATTGAGTTCTTTTTCTTTTCAATTGAATTGGCCAAAATTCTGAACAGTATTAAATAATAGTGTTACTGGCCTTCCAAGCCTTATTTCTGACTTTACTAGATAATGCTTCAAACTTGATGAAGGTATGATGATGACCAGCCATTTAAGAAAGATATTCTTAACTCTATTTGTTAAAATTTTTTTCCTCTCCTCCTTACTAAGATTTTTTTTTTTTTGAGAAATAAGTAGAAGTAGGAAACTTTTCTAGAGTCATTCCTCTTTTGACTATTGATGAGTTTAATTATTAAAATATTTTTATATGATTCTTCTACTACTTAACTACGCAAGTAGAGTTTGCGCATATCCTCACTGAAAAAAAAATTAAGCAATACAGAATTATCTAGCAACAGTAAAAGTTCACCCCTCTGGCCCTTACAACTATGTTCATTGACCCCACTCTAATCCCTAGAGTTAATTTCTGAGACAGATCTTCTTTAGCTTCATTTAATGTACATGTGGAGATACACAAATACATAGTTTTATTTTTTGACACTAACAGGATCATCCTCGAATATGATCTAGTGCACAGTTTATTTATTTTACTTCCGTGTCAGGGGATTTTCTGTGTCAGTAGATATGCAGTAACTCTTTTAGCAGCTGCCTCACATTCTTAGTATGGAGGTAACACTGTGATTTACTCTTTCCCTTACTAATAACTATTCAGGTTGTTTCCCTTTTTCCTCCTATTACAAGGAAGGAGGGGCAGGGGAAAGCTGTAGTAAATATTCTCATACAGACATCTTTAGGATACAGACAACTACAATTGCTACATCACAGATTAGGTGCATTTCTAAATCAATAGATTCTGCCAAATTACTTTTCAAAAAAGCTGTTATCAAAAGAACCCAGTCATCTTAGCTTTAAACAGAGGAAAGAGATGTCAATGTTGTTAAGAAAGAATATATAATTATCAACACTTACAGGCATCATGGATTGAATTTCATATTCCCCCAAAATATGTGTTGAAATCCTAACCCCTGTACCTGTAAATGTGAATCGGTTTGGTGTTTGGAAATAGTGGTTTTTCTTTTGTTATTTTAATGAAATCATACCCCTCAAAAGATTCTGAGATTTCCTATTATCAATCTATGCCTACATTCTTAGTAAACGATTTACTTATTCTTAGTATATTTTACTTACTATATTGTTCTTCTGATGTGCTATTCAATATGACTTGTGAATACTTTACTTAGACTACTTGGAACTAGATTCCTGTCTGAGATTGTAGTAGATTTCTGCTACAGGATGTGCTCATTTAGGAAAATTCAATGAAACAGGCTCCACCTTTTTCTATGCTCTGAAATAGTCTAAATCACATGGCCATCAGGTGCCCCAAGAAGTTCTAATGTAATTAGAATGTGACAAACCTAATTTTTTTCTGTGGTCATGGGTAGATTTATGTTTTCTTCTTCTTTAATAAATTTTGATCTATGTTTTATTATAAAATCATTCATTCTATCCAGATTTCAAAACTTTTCGCAGAGTTCAATGTAATAATGTCCATAATAAACTTTTAAATCTTTCCTTTATCTGCAGTTATATTCCTTTCTTCTTTCCACACTGTTTTATCCTCTTTTTTCTTGATTACCTTTGCAAAAGTTTCTCTCTGTCTCTCTGGTGTTTTAAAGAACAATTTCTTTGGTTTATTTATCAAGTTTGTTCATTTTCTGTTTTCTAACCACTAATCTCTGTTTTAATCTGTACCAATTTCTTCTTCTTATGTTTTTGTCCTATTTTCTTGATTGTCTTTTTAACTTCTAGTCAAACAGTTTATCTACATTTTTTTCTTGTTTAATTACAAAAGGCTTTAATCTCCTACTTGTTCTGTGTGCACAGCCTTGGCCTTCTCACCTCTGTAATGTCTTTCTTATTATTTTCTAAACAATCCATGATTGCAATGTTGGTTTCTCTTCTATCCAAAAATTACACAGGGTGCGGGAGTTTTGTCTTGTTTTAAGTTTTGGCATTAATGTTTGGTTTTACTGCACTGGGGTTCAAGATTGTGGCCTGCATGATTTCTTCTCTTTGGAAGGTGTTAAATGTGGCCTAATAGCTGATTGCTCTTAGTAAACATTCCACGGGCTTAGAACAGGATATATTCTCTACTGGGAACAAAGTGTGACATATATCTGTGGTTGGAAAAATATTTTGATACAACTTGGTTCAAGCAAGTCAACTGAGTTGCTGAATGAAATTTTTAACTTAGCAGACATAAAGTGCTTTTTAATTGCAGTTGAAGGAAGGGAGGGAGGGAGAGAAGGAAGACAGAAGAAGGAAGAAAGAAAGTTTGCTCAGAATTCCGGAAAGTAGGGTTTAAATATCAAGAATTGATCACAGAGGATTAACTATGGAGATTTATACTATGAACTATAGACTTGAGAGGACAGAAGAAATTACGTAAAAGTGATTTTTATACCCAAAGAAATAAATGCGAAAGGATAAAGGTTGGAGAGGGGGTAAGAAAGTTAAATGCAGGTGAGTGTTTCTGCGTGGCAGTTCTGGCTCTGTCCCCTACCAATATTGAAACCCTGAAAAGAAGGAGGGACTCAGGTCCTGGGGTCTGAAGGAAGCCCTGCTTCTTACCAGGAGTTCTGAGAGGAAGGGAAATTTCCAAGTGTTCCATGTCAACATGGAATCACCACCTGGGATAGAAATGGTGGCAGGGCAGGTCTAGAAGAGAGAGGGCCCTGGTGGATTTACAGATGACAGCTGAAAGGGCTCCCTAAAGGGCTCGCCTGGGCAGTTCTGGAGGTGAGGGATGCAGGGGCCTGCATTACAGGGCCAAAGTCATAGACAGACCCACAAGGGATCTGCCAGAGCTGGGATGAGGGCCACAAATCCCAGGTACCCCTAGGCACAGGTCAGGCCAAGAGATAGACCATGGATTTCACCACCTATCATCTTAGGCCACTGAGGAAGGAGGCCATCACCAAAGACCAACCAGGACAAAGCTGCACAGTAAAGGCCAGCGTTGAGTCACATAAGCCATAGATAAGATGCCCCATCTCAAAGGCCATGAGATCATCTGAGCTTCTTAAGCCCAGAAGAAACCCAGGGGAATGGTAAGGTCAACCCTGAAAGATGCAAAATTGTTTCACATTCTAATATCTCTGAAATGGGGATTCGAGTTACAATCGATGACCTCTTAAAGTTTGTTATCCGTTGTTCAGTTTGTACTTGTGACATAGTATCGTTACCTAACCATGTGTAAAAATCAAAAGTACCATCTTCAAAACTTGTAGAACAGTGGTATCAGTAGATTGGAGGAAAAACTCACGGTAAAAGGGAAACAGTCATATATATTCCTCCCTGCCCCCACTGTGTAACATAGCCTTACCTTCTCCTTTTGATTAAGATTAATTACCGCTGCCAAGATAGTGACTCCTTTTCTGTTGGTCTCTAGGCACAAAACCCGCTGCTGTCAAGTTAGTTCCGACTTGTAGTGACCCTATAGGACAGGGTAGAACTGCCCCACAGAGTTCCCAAGGAGCGTCTGGTGGATTCGAACTGCCTACCTTTTGGTTATCAGCCAAGCTCTTAACCACTATGCCAACAGAGCCCCTTCTGGACACAAGGAGTTCAAAATTGCTCAGACAGCAGCCATACTGTAGTTTGTAGTTCAGTTTTCCGTTGCTGTGTCCCTTGCCAAGAGTGCATTACTTCTGGGGACTAGAATCTCCAAAGCTGTAGAGTCCAAAGTCACGATAGGGTACCATAAAGCTACCTGGTAGATCATTGCTGATGACCGTAAATGGGGCTATTTCTTCTTCTACCCCCTGACTATTCATGCATATTTCCTGCTTGGAACACAGAGCCATATAGAGTTCTCTGATTCAGTGTGTAAACTATGTCCTAGAGGAAGCACCCCGCACCCCATCCTTGCAGAGTACTGCCTCAAGCTGCACACTCAGCATATCATTCCAATGCTCTATCAGGCTGGCAGCTTCTGGGTGGTGCATTAAATGATTCGACCAGGGGATCCCATGTTCATGAACCCACTCCAGCAGATCTTTCACTCTGAAGTGGTTGTCTTGATCCGATATTCTATTGTGTGGGATCTCATGCCTGTGGACAACTTCTCCATAAGCCGCTGAATAATGGTACTGCATGAGGGTCTGCCAGAATGAAAGACAAACCCAGAATAGGTTGTCTATTCCCATGAGAACAAATTACCATCAAGTGATCATTTGATCTCCTGAAGGATTAATGACATATCAGGGGCTCAGTATTGTTGCTGTTGCTGGCAGAATGGACACTCAGGGGGAACAACAGTTATATCAGGCTTGTAAAATGGAAGTTCATGCAGTTGGGTCTATGTTTAACGTCTATCTCTGTCACCAGGGCCACTCCATTCACGGGTCCATTCAATCATACAACATGCCAATTCTGAAGGGCTAATGTTAGAGGCTGGTTAATGTCAACTAGTCAGGAATTTGGTCTACTTCGTTGTTCAATGCCTCTTCTGTGATGGATGGTTTTTGGTGGGCATTAAAATGTGATACAGAAATGGTTTCACAGGCAGAGCCAAGATGACGGAATAGACAGATGCTTTCGGTGAGCCCTCCTTAAAACAAAGACACAAAAAACAAGTGAAACGGGTATATTTATGACAAGCTAGGAGCCCCGTTTCTGGTTTTTTTAGGAGCCCTGAGTATCAAAGGCAAGCTTAGAAAATGAACAGAGGGGCAGGGGGAGGACCACACCTCGCCAACCCCAAACAGGCTTCCAAAGACATCAAAATAATAGCACTAAATTCATACCTATCCAGAATTGTGCTGAATGTAAATGGACTAAACGCAACAATAAAGAGACAGAGAGTGGCAGAATGGATTAAAAAACAAGATCCGTCTATATGCTACCTGCAAGAGACACACCTTAGACTTAGAGACACAAACAAACAAAAACTCAAAGGATGGAAAAAAATATATCAAGAAAACAACAGTCAAAAAAAGAATAGGACTGGCAACATTAATTTCTGACAAAATAGGCTTTAAAGTGAAATCCATCATAAAGGAAAATGAAGGATACTATATAATGATTAAAAGGACAATACACCAAGAAGATATAACCATATTAAATATTTACGCACCCAATGACAGGGCTGCAAGATTCATAAAACAAACTCTATCAGCATTGAAAAGTGAGCTAGACAGCTCCACAATAATAGTAGGAGACTTCAACATACCACTTTCGGTAAAGGACAGGACACCCAGAAAGAAGCTCAATAAAGACACGGAATAACTAAACGCCACAGTAAACCAACTTGACCTCATAGACATATACAGAACACTCCACCCAGCAGCAACCAAGTATACTTTCCAGTGCACATGGAACACTCTCTAGAATAGACCACATATAGTAGGTCATAAAACAAGCCTTAGCAGAATCCAAAACATTGAAATATTACAAAGCATCTTCTCTAACCATAAGCCATAAAAGTGGAAACTAATAACAGAAAAAGCAGGGAAAAGAAATCAAACACTTGGAAACTGAACAATACCCTGCTGAAAAAGATTGGATTATACAACACATTAAGGATAGAATAAAGAAATCCATAGAATCCAATGAGAATGAAAACACTTCCTATAAGAACCTTTGAGGCACAGCAAAAGCAGTGCTCAGAGGCCAATTTATATCAATAAATACACACATCCAAAAAGAAAGCCAAAATCAAACACTTATCCCTATGACCTGAACAAATAGAAAGAGAGCAACAAAAGAAACCTCAGGCACCAGAAGAAAACCAATAATAAAAATTAGAGCAGAATTAAATGAAACAGAAAAAAAAAAAAATTGAAAGAATTAACAAGACCAAAAGCTGCTTCTTCGAAAAAATTCATAAACCAAACTGACAAAACAAAAACAGGAGAGGAAGCAAGTAAACCAAATAAGAAATGAATAAAACCAACCAAACCCAGGGCTGTCGAGTCAATTCTGACCCATAGCGATGCTACAGCGACCCTGTAGGATAGAGTAGAACTGCTCCAACAGTTTTCAAGGAGCACCTGGTGGATTTGAACTGCCGACCCTTTGGTTAGCAGCCGTATCACTTGACCACTACACCACCAGGGTATGAAAAAAAAAGATGGGCGATATTCCAACAGACCCAACTGAAATTAAAAGAATCATATCAGATTACTACGAAAAATTGTACTCTAGCAAATTGGAAAACCTAGAAGAAATGGATAAATTCCTAGAAACACACAACCTACCTAAACTAACACAATCAGAAGTAGAACAACTAAATAGACCCATAACAAAAGAAGAGATTTTAAAAGTAATCAAAAAACTCCCAACAAATAAAAACCCTGGCCAGGACGGCTTCACTGCAGAGTTCTACCAAACTTTCAGAGAAGAGTTAATACTACTACTACTAAAGGTATTTCAGAGCATAGAAAAGGACGGAATACTACCAAACTCATTCTATGAAGCCAGCATATCCCTGATACCAAAACCAGGTAAACACATCAAAAAAGAAAAAAGAAAAGAAAAAGAAAATTACAGACCTATATCCCTCAAAAACTGAGATGCAAAAACCCTCAAAAAAATTCAAGCCAATAGATTTCAACAACACTATCAAAAAAATAATTCACCATGACCAAGTGGGATTCATACCAGTTATGCAGGGATGGTTTAACATTAGAAAAACAATTAATGTAATCCATCACATAAATAAAACAAAAGACAAGAATCACATGATTTTATCAATTGATGCAGAAGAGGCATTTGACAAAGTTTAACACCCATTCATGATAAAAACTCTCAGCAAAATAGGAATAGAAGGAAAATTCCCCAACATAACAAAGGGCATTTATACAAAGTCAACAGCCAACATCATCCTAAATGGAGAGAGCCTCAAAGCATTCCCCTTGACATCAGGAACCAGACAAGAACGCCCTTTATCATCGCTCTTATTCAACATTGTGCTAGAGGTCCTAGCCAGAGCAATTAGGCCAGATAAAGAAATAAAGGGCATCCAGAAAGGTAAGGAAGAAGTAAAATTATCTCTATTTGCAGATGACATGATCTTACACACAAAACACCCTAAGGAATCCTCAAGAAAACTACTGAAATTAATAGAAGAGTTTAGCAAAGTATTGGGATACAAGATAAACATACAAAATCAGCTGGATTCTTCTACACCAACAAAAAGAACATTGAAGACTAAATCACCAAATCAATACCATTTACATTAGCCCCAAGAAGATAAAATACTTAGGAATAAATCTTACCAGAGATGTAAAAGGCTTATACAAAGAAAACTACAGTACACATCTGCAAGAAACCAAAAAAGACCTACATAAGTAGAAAAACATACCTTGCTCACGGATAGGAAGATTCAACATAAAAATGGCCATTCTACCAAAAGCAATCTATACATTTAATGCAATTCCAATCCAAATTCCAACGACATTCTTTAATGAGATGGAAAAACAAATCACCCACTTCATATGGAAGGGAAAGACACTCCAGACAAGTAAAGCATTACTGAAAAAGAAGAACAAAGTGGGAGACCTCACTCTACCTGATTTTAGAACCTACTATACTGCCATGATAGTCAAAACAGCCTGGTACTGGTACAAGGACAGCTACATCAACCAATGGAATAGAATTGAGAATCCAGACATAAATCCATCCACATATGAGCAGTTGATATTTGATAAAGGCCCCCAAACAGTTAAATGAGGAAAAGTCAGCCTTTTTAATAAATGGTGCTGGCATAACTGGATATACATCTGCAAAAAAATGAAACCAGACCCGTACCTCACTCCTTGCACAAAAACGAGCTCTAAATGGATCAAAGACCTACATACAAAATCTAAAATGATAAAGATCATGGAACTAAAAATAAGGAAAACATTAGGAGCCCTAATATAGGGCATAAACAGTATAGAAAACATTATTAAGAATGCAGAAGAAAAACTAGATAACTGGGAGCTCCTAAAAATCAAACACCTATGCTCATCCAAAGACCTCACCAAAAGACTAAAAAGATTGCCTACAGACTGGGAAAAAGTTTTTAGCTATGACATTTCCAACCAGCATCTGATCTCTAAAATCTACATGATGCTGCAAAAACTCAACTACAAAAAGACAAATAACCAATTAAAAAATGGGCAAGAGATATGAATAGACACTTCACTAAAGAAGACAGTTAGGTAGCTAACAGATACATGAGGGAATGCTCACGATCATTAGTCATTAAAAAAAAAAAAAGCAAATCAAAACTACAGTGAGATTTCATCTCACTCTAACAAGGCTGGCATGAATCCAAAAAACATAAAATAATAAAAGCTGGAGAGGCTGTGGAGAGACTGGAACACTTATACACTGCTGATGGGAATGTAAAATGGTACAACCACTTTGCAAATCAATTTGGCACTTCCTTAAAAAGCTACAAATAGAACTACCATGTGATCCAGCAATCCCACTCCTTGGACTATAAAAACCAGAGCCTTTACTCAAACAGATATAAGCGAACCCATGTTCACTGTAGCACCGTTTACAATAGCAAAAAGATGGAAGCAACCAAGGTGCCCATCAATGGGTGAATGGATAAATAAATTATGGTATATTCACACAATGGAATACTACACATTGATAAAGAACAGTGATGAATCTGCGAAACATTTTATAACATGGAGGAATCTGGAAGGCATTATGCTGAGTGAAAAGAGTCAGTTGCAAAAGGACAAATATTATATAAGACCACTAATATAAGAACTCAAGAAATAGTTTCAACAGAGAATAAAATATTCTTTGATGGTTACGAAAGGGGAGAGGGAGGGAGGGTGGGAGAGTGGTATTCACTAATTAGATGGTAGATAAGAACTACTTTAGGTGACAGGAACAACAGCACACAATACAGGAAAGGTCATCACAACTGGACTAAACCAAAAGCAAAGAAGATTCCAGAATAAACTGAATGCTTTGAACGCCAGTGTAGCAGGGGCAGGGGTTTGGAGGCCATGGTTTCGGGGGACATCTAAGTCAATTGGCATAATAAAATCCATTACAAAAATATTCTGCATCCCACCATGGAGAGGGCCGTCTGGAGTCTTAAACGCTAAAAAGCAGCCATCTAAGATGCATCAATTGGTCTCAACCCACCTGCATCAAAGGAGAATGAAAAACACCAAGGACACAAGGTAATTACGAGCCCAAGAGACAGGAAGGGCCACATAAACCAGAGACTACATCAGCCTGAGACCAGAAGAGCTAGATGGTGCCTGGCTATAACCGATGACTTCCGTGACAGGGAATACAACAGAGAACCCTGAGGGAGTAGGACAGGAGTGGGATAAAGAGCCCAAATTCCTGTAAAAAGACCAGACTTGAGACGGAACCATGACAGCGGAATAGGCAGACGCTTCTGGCGAGCCCTCTTTACAACGAAGACCAGAAAAAAACAAGTGAAACGAATATATTTGTGACAAGCTGGGTGCCCTGAGCTTCAAAGGCAAGCTTAGAAAAGGAAATAAGGGGAAGGGGGAAGAAGAGACCGTTCAGAAGTGGAGAGGAGTTACCAGACCTGAATTGTGGAGAGCCTTCAGGCACCAATCCTGGAGCCGTGGTGGCGGGCTGGTACTAGCATTTGGCCACTGTTTCCTCAGGGAGAAGCAGCCAGCCACACAGTCTACTCACACCTCTGGAACCTGAGAAGAACGGTGCTCTCGGCAAAAGCTAAGTACTTGCATATATTTTACTGCACCCCCCCCAACCCCAAGCTGGCTTCAGCGGCTGAATCCCCTGGGCCTGAGATAGGCACTTTTGAGCACCTAGAGCCGTCCTCCTGGCCTTGAAGAAGGAACAAATTTGCAGTTGGTAGAAAAGATAATTTGCTATCTCCAGTAACCACGGAGCTCCAGACAGAAGCGGCTCCTGTCCAGGAATAAAACATCTGTGGACTTTGAGGACCTTTCCCTTCTGCATGGACCTGTGTGGGCCTATTTCGGGAGAATAGGCCCTTGTTGGCAAACTCCAACCATTAATGCTGGGCAGTGGAGAGGTGGGTGTTTGATGTTTGACATTGCTTTGCCTTTAAACAAGGTCCTCACCTACCCACATCAGAGACCTAAGGACTGGTAGCTCCACTCAGGTCACCCAGCCACCTGTGACACAGGTCCAAAGATAACTGGTACCTCCCAATCCTTACAACCAAAACACTGGGTGCCCATGGTCCCTCTACAGAACCCACCCACCTGCACACTCTAGGGAACAGGGACATGCTTTCCTCAGAAACACTTGGGGGTCAGATCTCAGCTCCCCGCCTTGTTCAGAACATGACCCCCTGCTGCAATCAGATACCGGTATATATGCCAATTACCCCTGCTCTTCTAAGACTGTAGGATAGAGCCTGTACCACACACTTGAGGATCAGCTACCTGGAAATCTGGGCTAAATCCTTACAAGAAAACTGAATGGACTCCTAGACTGATATACCTGATAATAGCTCTAGCCATCTGGGGACAGGACGTCAGAGCTGCAAAGATGAAAGTAATAAAGCTAGCTCATTCAAGCAACCCATAGGGGTATACCAAAACAAAACAAAGCAAGCAGCTACAACACAGTAAGGAAGCACAAACTAATACAGTAACTGACAGATGGCTTGGAGACAACAGTCAATTTCAAGTCACGTAAAGAAACAGACCATGATCACCTCAACAGACTCTCAAAACAAAGAATCCAGGGACCTTCTAGATGAAAGTGCATTCCTGGAATTACCAAAGCCAGAATACAAAAGTTTAATATACAAAACCCAAGACATCAGGAAGGAAATGAGGCAATATACAGAACAGGCCAAGGAACACACAGATAAAGCCATTGAGGAAATTAGAAAGATTATTCAGGAACATAATAAAAAGTTTATTAAGCTGGAAAAATCCATAGATAGACAGCAATCAGAAATACAGAAGATTAACAATAAAATTACAGAAGTAGAAAACTCAGTAGACAGAGGAGCAGAATTGAGCAAGTAGAAGCTAGAATTTCTGAACTCAAAGATAAATCACATGGCACTAATATATATGAAGAAAAATCAGATAAAAGAATTTAAAAAAATGAAAAAAATCTTAAGAATCATGTGGGACTCTATCAAGAGAAATAACCTACGAGTGATTGGAGTACCAGAACAGGGAGGGATAACAGAAAATACAGAGAGAATTGTTGAAGATTTGTTGGCAGAAAACTTTCCTGATATTGTGAAAGATGAAAAGATATCTATCCAAGATGCTCATCGAACTCCACATAAGGTAGATCTTAAAAGAAAGTCACGAAGACATATTGTAATCAAACTTGCCAAAACCAAAGATAAAGAGAGAATTATAAGAGCAGCTAGAGATAAAAAGAAGTCACGTATGAAGGAGAGCCAATAAGAATAAGCTTGGACTACACAGCAGAAACCGTGCAGGCAAGAAGGCAATGGAATGACATATTTTAAAAAATTGAAGGAAAAAAATTGCCTGCCAAGAATCATATATCCAGCAAAACTCTCTCTTAAATATGAAGGTGAAATTAAGACATTTCCAGATAAACACAAATTAAGGGAATTCATAAAAACCAAACCAAAACTACAAGAAATACTAAAAGAAATTCTTTGGTTAGAAAATCAATAATATCGGGTATCAACCCAGGACTAGAACACTGGGCAGAGTAACCAGAAGGCAACCCAGACAGGGAAATCAAAAAAAAAAGAAAAAAGCAAGATTATTTAAAACACACACACACACACACACAACAGGGTAACAGGGATATTATTATATAAAAGAAGACAACATTAAAATAATAAAGAGGGACTAAGAAATGTAATCATACACCTCCCATATAGAGAGGAAGATACGGCGATACAAGGCAATAAAAGTTAGGTTCAAATTTAGAAAAACAGGGATAAATAATAAGGTAACCACAAAGGAGACAAAATATCCTACTCATTAAAATAAAATACAAGAAAAAAATACAGACTCAGCAGGAACAAAATAAACAACACCAAATACGAGAAAAGGACAATATATAAAGATAACCTACTCAGCACATAAAATTAAGTGGGAAAAAGAAACTGTCAACAACACACAAAAAAGACATCAAAATGATAGCACTAAATTCATACCTATCCATAATTACCCTGAATGTAAATGGACTAAATGCAGCAATAAAGAGACAGAGAGTGGCAGAATGGATTAAAAAACAAGATCTGTTTATATGCTGCCTATGAGAGACATACCTTAGACTTAGAGACACAAACTAAAATTCAAACGATGGAAAAAATATATATCAAGCCAGCAACAATCAAAAAAGAGCAGGACTGGCAATATTAAATTCTGACAAAATAGACTTTAACGTTAAATCCATCATAAAGGATAAGGAAGGACACTATATAATGATTAAAGGGACAATACACCAAGAAGATAGAACCATATTAAATATTTATGCACCCAATGACAGGGCTGTGAGATACATAAAACTGACTCTGTCAGCATTGAGAAGTGAGATAGACAGCTCCACAATAATAGCAGGAGACTTCAACACACTACTTTCGGTGAAGAACAGGACATCCAGAAAGAAGCTCAATAAAGACATGGAAGATCTGAATGTCACAGTCAAACAACTTGACCTCATAGACATATACAGAACATTCCACCCAAGAGCAACCAAGTATACTTCCTTTTCTAGTGCACATGGAACATTCTCTAGAATAGACCACATATTAGGTCATAAAGCAAGCCTTAGCAGAATCCAAAACATTGAAATATTACAAAGCATCTTCTCTGACCATAAGCCATAAAAGTGGAAATCGATCACAGGAAAAGAAATCAAACACTTGGAAACTGAACAATACCCTGCTCCAAAAAGACTGGATTATAGAAGACATTAAGGATGGAATAAAGAAATTCAAGGAATCCAGTGAGAATGAAAACACTTCCTATCAGAACCTTTGGGACACAGCAGAAGCAGTGCTCAGAGGCCAATTTATACCAATAAATGCACATATCCAAAAAGAAGAAAGGGCCAAAATCAAAGACTTATCCCTACAACTTGAACAAATTGAAAAAGAGCAACAAAAGAACCCTACAGGCACCAGAAGAAACAAACAATAAAAAATAGAGCTGAACTAAATGAAATAGAAAACAGAAAAGCAATTGAAAGAATTAACAAGACCAAAAGCTGTTTTTTTAAAAAAAAAACAACAAAATTGATAAACCACTGGCCAAACTGACAAAAGAAAAACAGAAGAGGAAGCAAATCACCCGAATAAGAAATGAGATCAGCAGTATTACAACACACCCAAATGAAATTAAAAGAATCATATCAGATTACTATGAAAAATTGTACTCTAACAAATTGGAAAACCTAGAAGAATTGGATGAATTCCTAGAAACACAGTACCTACCTAAACTAACACAAACAGAGGTAGAACAACTAAACAGACCCCTAACAAAAGAAGAGATTGAAAAGGTAATCAAAAAACTTCCAACAAAAAAAAAAGCCCTGGTCCAGACGGCTTCACTGCAGAGTTCTATGAAACTTTCAGAGAAGAGTTAACACCACTACTACTAAAGGTATTTCAGAGCATAGAAAAGGATGAAATACTACCAAACTCATTCTATGAAGCCAGCATATCCCTGATACCAAAACCAGGTAAAGAAACCACAAGAAAAGAAAATTATAGACCTATATCCCTCATGAACTGAGATGCAAACATTCTCAACAAAATTCTAGCCAATAGAATTCAACAACATATCAAAAAAACAATCCACCATGACCAAGTGGGATTCATACCAGGTATGCAGGGATGGTTCAACATTAGAAAAACAATTAATGTAATCCATCACATAAAATAAAAGATAAGAATCACATGATTTTATCAATGGATGCAGAAAAGGCATTTCACAAAGTTCAACACCCATTCATGATAAAGCTCCCAGTAAAATAGGAATAGAAGGAAAACTCCTCAACATAATAAAGGGCATTTATACAAAGCCAACATCACCCTAAATGGAGAGAGCCTGAAAGCATTCCCACTGAGATCAGGAACCACACAAAGATGACTTTTATCACCGCTCTTATTCAGCATTGTATTGGAGGTCCTAGCCAGAGCAATTAGGCTAGATAAAGAAATAAAGGGCATCCACATTGGCAAGGAAGAAGTCAAAGTATCTCTATTTGCAGATGACATGATCTGATACACAGAAATCCCCAAGGAATCCTCCAGAAAACTACTGAAACTAATAGAAGAGTTAGCAGAGTATCGGGATACAAGATAAACATACTAAAATCAGTAGGATTCCTCTACACCAACAAAAAGAACATCGAAGAGGAAAACACCACATCAATGCCATTTAGAGTAGCCCCCAAGAAGATAAAATACTTAGGAATAATCTTACCAGAGATGTAAAAGACTTATACAAAGAAAATTACAGTACACTTCTCCAAGAAACCAAAAGAGACTTACATAAGTGGAAAAACATACCTTGCTCATGGACAGGAAGGCTTAACATTATAAAAACGTCTATTCTACCAAAAGCGATCTATACATTTAATGCAATTCCGATCCAAATCCCAACGACATTCTTTAAGGAGATGGAGAAAAAAATCACCAACTTCATATGGAAGGGAAAGAGGCCCTGGGCCTTAATAAGGCATTAATGAAAAAGAACAACAAAGTGGGAGGCCTTACTCAATCTGCTTTTAGAAACTATTATACCGCCACAGTAGTCAAAACAGCCTGGTACTGGTACAACTACAGATACATAGACCAATGGAACAGAATTGAGAATCCAGACAAAAATCCATCCACATATGAGCAGTTCATATTTGACAAAGTCCCCAAAACAGAAAAGACAGTCTTTTTAACAAATGGTGCTGGCATAACTGGATCCCTATCTGCAAAAAAAAATGAAAACAGACCCATACCTCACTCCATGCACTAAAACGAGCTCCAAATTGATCAAAGACCTAAATATGAAATCTAAAATGATAAAGATCATGGAAGAAAAAATAGGGACAACATTAGGAGCCCTATTACATGGCATAAACATTATTAAGAATGCAGAAGAAAAACTAGATAACTGGGAACTCCTAAAAATCAAACACCTATGCTCATCCAAAGACTTCACCAAAAGAGTAAAAAGATTGCCTACAGACTGGGAAAAAGTTTTTAGCTATGACATTTCCAGTCAGCACCTGATCTCTAAAATCTACATGATGCTGCAAAAACTCAACTACAAAAAGACAAATAACCCAATTAAAAAATGGGCAAGAGATATGAATAGACACTTCACTAAAGATCGGCAGCTAACGGATACATGAGGAAATGTTCACGATCATTAGCCATTAGAGAAATGCAGATCAAAACTACAATGAGATTTCATCTCGCTCCAACAAAGCTGGCATTGATACAAAAAACACAAAATAATAAATGTTGGAGAGGCTGTGGAGAGATTAAAACACTTATACACTGTGGCGGGAATGTAAAATGGTACAACCACTTTGGAAATCGATTTGGCACTTCCTTAAAAAGCTAGAAATAGAACTACCATACGATCTAGCAATCCCACTCCTTGGAATACATCCTATAGAAATAAGAGCCTTTACACAAACAGATATATGCAAAACCACGTTTATTGCAGCACTGTTTACAACAGCAAAAAATGGAAGCAACCAAGGTGCCCATCAACAGAAGAATGGATAAATAAATTATGGTATATTCACACAATGGAATACTACACATTGATAAAGAACAGTGAGGAATCTGTGAAACATTTCAAAACATGGAGGAACCTGGAAGGCATTATGCTGAGTGAAATTAGTCAGTTGCAAAAGGAAAAATATTTTATAAGACCACTATTATAAGAACTTGAGAAACAGTTTAAACTGAGAGGAAAACATTATTTTGTGGTTAGGAGACGGGGGAGGGAGGGAAAGTAGGTGAGGGGTATTCACTAATTAGATAGTAGATAAGAACTACTTTAGGTGACGGGAAAGACAACACATAATACAGGGGAGGTCAGCACAACTGGACTAAACCAAAAACAAAGAAGCTTCCTGAATAAATTGAATGCTTCAAAGGTCAGTGTAGCAGGGGCAGGGCTTTGGGGACCGTGGTTTCAGGGGACATGTAAGTCAATTGGCATAATAAAATCTATTAAGAAAACATTCTTCATCCCACTTTGAAGTGTGGCATCTGGGGTCTTAAACGGTAGCAAGCAGCCATCTAAGATGCATCCATTGGTCTCAACCCACCTGGAGCAAAGGAGAATGAAGAACACCAAGGACACAAGGCAATTACCAGCCCAAGAGACAGAAAGGGCCACATAAACCAGAGACTACTTCAGCCTGAGACCAGGAGAACTAGATGGTGCCTGGCTACAACCAATGACTGCCCTGACAGGGAGCACAACAGAGAACCCCTGAGGGAGCAGGAGAGCAGTGGGATGCAGACCCCAAATTCACATAAAGAGACCAGACTTAATGGTCTGACTAAGACTAGAAGGACCCCAGTGGTCATGGCCCCCAGACCTTCTGTTGGCCCATGTCAGGAACCATTCCCAAAGTCAACTCTTCAGACATGGATTACAGTGGACAATGGGTTGGAGAGGGATGCTGGTGAGGAGTGAGCTTCTTGGATCAGGTGGACACTTGAGACTATGTTGGCATCTCCTGTCTGGAGGGGAGATGAGAGGGTGGAGGGGGTTAGAAGCTGGCGAAATGGACACGAAAAGAGAGAGTGGAAAGAGAGAGCAGGGTATTTCAGGGGGAGAGTAATTGGGAGCATGTAGCAAGGTGTATATAAGTTTTTTTGTGAGTGACTGACTGGATTTTTAAACTTGCACTTAAAGCACAATAAAAATTAAAAAAAAATGTGATACAAAAATTTGTATCACACTTTATGCCTCCTTCCATAGGTCCATCTGCCTGCCTCTACCCCCTAACTTCCTGTCTCCAATCTTCTAGTCATTTTCCTTCTAGGCCCATAGCCAGTCTGCCAAGTTATTGGCCACTGCCCAGGAGTACATATACTTTGTCATATTGGACCACTTCTCTTTCCACACAAAGCGAAAGACCAGGTGCACTACTTGTAGCTCTGCCCATTGGGAAGATATCCCCTCTCCACTTTCTATCAAGGCGAACCCGACTTTTGGTTGTAATGTAGTAGCTGTCCATTTTAGGTTTGAACCCACACACTGAGCCAACTCAAATGTAAACTGGGCTAAGGCTTCTTCCTCTTTCTCAGCTGCTGTTATGAAATCCCACATATGGCCATAGTTGTGAGCTGAGGGAGGGGTGCTGGTGCAACCATGTGGGTGACATGGGGACTGAGCTACCTGCTTATGTAGTTTATTTGTGCCCTCTGGTCCTGCCTGGGCTCAGTCGCAGATGTACCATTTCCATCTTAAAATTAACTGCTGCTAGGCTCACCCATATTTCTGTCTTGGCAGAGCCAACAATTTTGTATGGGAAACTTAATTTCAATGTCAAAATCAGAACTTCAGCCAGTGGGAACTAGATTTTCTCCTTCTTTGTATCCTGCAATAATCATAGCATTTAGAAGGATGTCCCAGGGCCACAAGGTCCCAGAAAAAGCAGACACAATGGATATGGGGGATGGTTTGGCTGTGAGGTAGGGATTCGTGGTGATGGGGATCTGGGATTTGGGGAGCAACTTCTATGGCAAGACAGAGTGGTTCCAAGCAGGAACAGAGTTGGATGCAGAGAAATTCCTAAAGTGAGTGCTTGACTGAGGTGGGAGCATTCATAAATAACAGAGATGCATATCTTAGGTGCTCATGGGCTCAAGGCTCCTTGGATACACCTTTTATTTATCAGAGAAGTAAGATGAAGCACGGTTGAAAGTGGGAACAAATCATCTGTATTTGGTTATTCAATTAATTCAATAGGGTTATAAATTCTTTGCTACTCCTCCCAGTGAGAAATATTCCTTCCTTTTGAATATAGGCTGGCTCTGTGTCTTATTTTGACCAAAAGAATATGGTAGAAATACCACTGTTCTGCAACTTTGAAGGCTAAATCTTAAGACCACCATACTGAGTGGGAGCTCCAAGTGCCTGAAGAGAGAGAGGCCATGCTGAGGAGCACTGAGACGTCAGAGATGTGCATAAAGCCAACCTTCCAGCCAAGCCAGCCACCAGGTTAATGAAGTCAAGTGAGTGATCCCAGCTGACATCACCTGGAACAAAAGACCACCCCACCAGACCCTGACTGAACTCCTGACCTACAGAACTGTGAGCAAATACATGGTGGTTGTTTCAACCCACTAAGTCCTAGGTTAGTTTGTTATACATCAGTAAATAACTGAAACGGGTTAATTCAGCGTTTAGAGATAGAGGGCCTTAAGGAAACTGCAGTCTCAACGATGACTCATAACCCCCCTCAGATAAATGAGAAATGAAATCATCAGCAGACCGAGTGAGAAGTAGGAGACGGAATTCAGAGATGGACAATGACTCAGCAAAACTGTCTCTTAAAAGGATCAACCCAAAAACCAAACCCACTGCCGTGGAGTTGATTCCGACTCTTAAAAGAATAGCCATCTTCTATTCGGTTTCCCAAGCCTCTCTGTTAGAAAGGAGCTACCAGCTTTATTATTAGAGTAGTTCACATGATTAAACTAATGTTTCTATATTCCTGCTCCACCACACCTCTCTCTCTCCTCCTCTACCACCAGCAACAAAAATTCCTTGCTGTAAGTTTATTTTGCAAGTATCAACATATGTACATAAAATCATCCAAATAAAAGGACAATTTCCAAAAAGAAAAAAAAAAACTTAACTGAAAAAAGCCACATTTTAGAGTTTTTAAATGGCTTTCTTGATCTTGATGAACAAGTAAAGCCAGCAAAGCCCAAAAGCAGCTCTCTCTAGAGAGAACTCCCTAGAACTTTCTCCCACAAATCCACTTGTCAATGACAGAGAAGCCAGGATTAGAAGGTCGGTGTGGGTTCTGACATGGGGGAAACCGATTTCTATTCCAGGTTGCCTCACTAACATTTGTGATTTTGATCAGGCCACTTAGCCTCTCTGAATCTCAGATTCTTCATCTTTAAAATGGAATGTAATTCACTGAACAAATGTTTACTGAGCTCCTACTCTGTGCCACAGTGGCACAGTGGTTAAGAGCTATGGATGATAACCAAAAGTTTTCGCAGTTCGAATCCATCAGGCGCTGATGGATTTTTAATCCTCGGAAACCCTATGGGGCAGCAGTTCTACCCTGTCCTATAGGGTTGCTATGAGTCAGAATCCACTCAACGGCAATGGGTTTGGTTTGTTTTTTTACTCTGTGCCATGCACATTCTAGACATTTGAGATACATCGATGAACAAAATAGACAGAAAATACAGAACTTCTGCCCTCTTGGAGCTTATATTCTACTGAAAAGAGATAATAAACATAATAAAATGATATGGGATGATAGAAAGTGGTAAATTCTATGGTAAAATTGGAACAGGGTCAGGAGGGACAATAATACAGGGCAAGAAAGCAGACTGCAGTTTTAACTAGTACCATACATGTTATTGAGAATGTGACACTTGCACAAAGACTTGAAGGAGATGAGAGAGTGAGCCATGAGGATATCTGGGGAAAGAGTCCCAGAGAGAGGGAACAATAAGGGCAAAGTCCCCAGGTGGGAGTATGCTGCTGAGTTTCAGGAACAGCAAGAAGATGATTGTGGTGGGGAAGAGTGAGTAAGGGAGAGACTAGTAAGAAATCAGCTACGTGACCTTTACTGAACATTTTGATCAAAGATTCTGTAGAAGAATCCTGATCAAAAGGGAAAAAATGCAGAACATAATTGCAAATTCTTATGGAATCCATGCTCTTTTAAGATGGATCTACATGGGATCAAACTGATAATAGCAACTCAAAAGGTTAGATAGGAATATTAGAAACCAGCGAGCTGATGTTAATGCAGGAGGAACAACTCAGTAAAGGTGGGTGAGAATGGCTGCACAACCTGAAGAACATGATCGATGACACTGAATTGTACATGTAGAAACTTGAATTGGTTTGTTTTTGCTGTGTATATTCTCAACAACAGTAAATAAAATAAAATATTTTTCAAAAAGATTATATACACAAAAATATCAACCATTATATGAAGCCTACAGGTAATAGCAGTCGTGGGTAACTGTAGTCTACAAAACATACCTCAACCAAAACCACTGACATGAGAACAAAAAAAGTCAGCTACATGAGGGATTGGGGTACTACGGGGTCGATCATGTAGAGCCTTTAGCCATTGTAAGTCTTTGGCTTTACCTCTGATTGAAGTGGGGGTCATTGGATGGTTCTGAGCAGAGGAGTGGCATGTTCTAATGTGCCATGTAACAGGACCCCTCTGGTCTCGGAGTTGAGAACAGATTTGCAAGGGGCAAGGACAGAAGCAGGGAGTCTGCTGCAATAATCCAGGGGAGAAATGATGACCCACACCCTGACATTTTAATTTGCCTATTGTGGGCCTCTGTTGAGTAAATGGCATGTAATACATGGCGGAAAGGATGGGGGGAGGTGTAAATGATGGTTCTGTTCCCTTTGACATACCTACCCTGCACCGGGCTGTGCTGGAGACTGGACAGGTTCCGGCTGACCTCTCCTGGGGTTATGACTAACTGCGGTGGAGGGAGTGGAAGAGGGAGGAAGGTCTTTGTGTTTCTTTCCAAGTTTGTTGGGAACTGCTCATCTGAGAGGAGTGGCTGGCCAGCCCCACGAAAATCTGATCCTGGTTGGACATGTATTTTGGGGAAATAGATCACTGTATACTCTTTGAACAGGAAACTTAGACAGCCTGTCAATAATGGCTGGGTTTTAAAGACTGGAAATACCTCTTGACTAGGAGAGCTAGCATCCAGGTCCCACCAAGAGGGTTGGAGAGGAGCTTGCAGCCAGGATATGCAGCAGGACATGCAGGCTGGGATAAGGGTAAGTCCTCCTGGGCTTTTAATGTTCCATTGGGACTTCCCTCACACACACGATGCATGGAAAACCCAGTGCCTGCCACTTTTGAGAAAACGTTCAATGAGTGTTACAAAGGAAACCATCAGAATGGATTTGGCATTGAGCTGAATTATGCTGGTTACCTTGTGACTTGTCTCATTCTTCTACAGATATGATCACCTCCAAACAATTCCACTTCATCAGGGGTGCTTATTCATTAGGCTTTTGTCAACCAAAGCTGGGCTGTATTTTATACAGGTTGTCTCCTCTAGGAATCCTAAGGAAATTTATATTGTAAAAGTGGTCTAAATTCAACACCCATTTATGATTAAAAAAAAAAAAACCCTCAGCAAACTAGGAATAGAGAAGACTCTTCCTCCACCTAATAAAGAACACCTACAAATACCTACAGCTGACGTCACACTTAATGGTGAGAAGCTAGATGATGTTCCCCTGAGATCAGAAACAAGGCAAAGATGTTCCTGCTCCCCACTGCTATTCAACCTCACACGGGAAGTCCTACCTAACACAGAAAGACAAGGAAAGGAAATAAAGTGTACGCAGATTAGGAAGGGAAGAATAAAACTGTCTTTGTTCACAGATGACATGATTGTCTACATAGAAAATCCCAAAGCATCACCAAAATCTTAGCACTAATAAGTGACGATAACAAGGTTGCAGGACACCACTACACGTCTATGAAACAAAAAAATTAGAATGGCTAAAAGCTAAAACACTGGCAATACCAAATGCTGGGGAGGATACAGGGCAACAGGAGTTCTCCTTTATTGCTAATGGGGAAGCAAAATGGTACAGCCACGTTGGATGACAGTTTG
Source organism: Loxodonta africana (assembly GCF_030014295.1). Taxonomy (NCBI): domain Eukaryota; kingdom Metazoa; phylum Chordata; class Mammalia; order Proboscidea; family Elephantidae; genus Loxodonta; species Loxodonta africana. The sequence continues at coordinate 6,582,916 of NC_087368.1, forward strand.
GCAGTTTTTTACAAAGCTAAACAGCCTTTACGTGTTGTTGCTGTTGTTATCGTTGTTGTTAGTGCCATCTAATGGCAACCGCATGTGCTACAGAGTAGAACTGCTCCATAGGGTTTTCTCGCCTGTAATCTTTATGGAAGCAGATCGCCAGGCCTTTTCTTCTACGGTACTGCTGGGTGAGTTCAAACCACCAACATCTAGGTTAGCAGTTGAGTTCAAACCATTACTGACACCAGGGACCAACAATCGCGCTCCTTTGTATTTTCTGAAAACTGTTAAAAACTTATGTGCCCACAAAAACCTGAACACAACGTTTATAGCAGCTTTGTTCATTATTGCAAGTTCGAAGCAGCTAAGTAATGTCTTTCAATGGATGAATGGATGAATAACTGCAGTATACCTATACAATGGAATATCATTCAGGGATAAAAAGAAACGTGCTAACAAGCTGAGGAAAAACATGGAGGAACCTTAAATTCATATGGCTAAGTGAAAGAAACCAGTTTGAAAATTCCACATACCGCATGATTGCGACTATATGACATTCTGGAAAAGGCGAAACTACAGAGACGGTGAAGAGATCAGTGGTTGACGGGATGGGGCGGGGGTGCTGAATACGTGGAACGCAGGGCATTTTTAGGGCAGTTAGACCATTCTGTATGATACTGTAATGGTGGATACATGAGATTATGCATTTGTCAAAACCCACAGGACTGAACAACACTAACGTAAGCTATAGAATTTAATTAATAGCAATGTATCAATATTCATCAATTATAACACATGTAACATACTAATGCAAGATGTTAATAATTGAAGAAACTGTGGGGGGGGAAGAGAGTGTACAGGATCTCTGTACTTTCTGCACAATTTTTCTATAAACTCTCGAAAATAAAGTGTATTAAATAAAGAAAAGAAAGGTGGTCTATAGTATTCTTGATTGTTCCTTTTCTGTATATGTGATCTCCTCCTTTTCTCTTTATCTGTATCTCAGCCCCCAAGGCTCTGGCTATTTTCTTCAACCAACACTTTTTGGGTACCTCTTAAGGAGCCCTGGTGGCTCAGTGGTTAAGTATTCAGCTCCTAACCAAAAGGTCGGCAGTTCAAATCTACCAGCCACTCCTCAGAAACCCTCTGGGGGCAGTTCTACTCTGTGCTAGAGGGTCGCTATGAGTCAGAATCAACTCAATGGCAACGGGTTTATGTACCAAACACTTAGCTCAGATCTAGAGTTTCAGAGGCGAAAACTTCAAGGTCCCTGTCCTTCAACTGTGTTTGTTCTAAGAAATCTCTGTTTTCTGCACAGAACCTGCATAGAACCTAATGCACTTGAGAAAAGGCTGTGACAAATCTAGAAGACCCCAAAGAAGGAATCAATTTGTCTCTGAACTGGGTCTTGGAGAGTGAGATAAACAGGGAAATATACTCATGGCAGAGCTACTAATAGCTAAGAATAGCTAAAAATTACAATTGCCTCTCCAAAAATTGTGTGTGTATATGTGTTATAAATTACAACTATTATAAATTTTATCGATAGAAAGGATATGTAGCACACACTTACTACCAATAAAATATGATACTCATAATTTATTAATTACTCATGAAATACTTTCACTGATTTTTGCCACTGTGTCTATAGCCAAACTAGGGTTGCAATTGACAAATAAGTGTAGCTATGACATGGATAGGAGCCTTGGTGGGGCAACGGTTAAGTGCTTGCATGCTAACTGAAAGGCTGGTGATTTGAACCCACCCAGAAGCTCCATGGGAAAAGACCTGGCAATTTGCTCCTGTTAAGTTAAAAAAAAAACAAAAAGCCCGTTGCCACCGAGTCGATTCCGACTCAGCAACCCTATAGGACAGAGTAGAGCTGTGCCATAGAGTTTCCAAGGAGCACTTGGTGGATTTGATCTGCCGACCACTTGTTCAGCATCCGTAGCTAAGCAACTATACCACCAGGGTTTCCCTGTAAAGACCACAGCCTAGAAAATCCTATAGGGCAGTTCTACCCTGTCACATGGGGTCACTATGAGTCAAAATTGACTCTATGACATTTTGATGCCAACAACATCATCATGACATGGATATGCTGGCTGACATTTTTGTTTAATGAGTAAAACAAAAGTGAAACAACAAAAATGTATGTGAGAGCTTCACTCCTTGGTCAATGACATGAGCACCTTCTTTGGCGAATCCAGTAATAATTTTGAAAACTGGAAAAATAGATCCGTAATTTTTTGTGCTATTCATAATGTAACGGCTACAGGCATGACACACTTTAAGGTTAATCCATATTATTAACATTTTTCCATCACTTTCTAAGCCTAGGCAATCAATAAAACCATAAATCAAACCATGATTTGCAGGGTTTGTTGATTTCTGTGGTGTAAATACTGCCTAAAAAACCCTGTTGCCATCGAGTCAGTTCTGGCTCATGGCAACTCCATGTGTTACGGAGTACAGCTGCTCCACAGGACTTTCTGGGCTGTAATCTTTATGGAAGCAGATTGCCAGGCCTTTCTTCTGTGCCTCTGCTGGGTGGGTTTGAACCACCAAACCTTTAGGTTAGTAGGTGATCGCAAACTGTTTGTACCACTTAAATACCGCCACCATAGCCAATTCCAAGGTACCGATATGACAGAGTTGCGCAGTAGGAAGCTATTATACACTGTTCCCAACATACAGATACCACAGACATAAATAACTGCAATGGTTTTTTTTTTGTTTTTTACAGCGTAAGTAACAGTAAAACGTAGTCAAATAATTAAAAAGTGATGAGCTTTGAGTATTTATTTCTTTTGCTTTAATATAGTTTATTTAATTTTTAATTATAAGTTAGCATATTTTAATTTTCATTTAAGGCCATGTTTAACAGTTTCTTGCAAAATTCCTGGAAAACAAACAGCTGGCTCTCGTGAGCCTGTACAAACCATCTCTGGCACACACACCGCTGCTTGTAGCACACAGAAGGAATTCATGAAATAACAGTTGCCTTTCTTTCCTTTATTAAAGAACACAAAATAGAAGTGGATTAGATAAGGTGGGTAAAAGAATGACTGGTACGAGTCCACAAAGAAAGGGCTGTGCAGAAAGCAGTGGTAATGTTGTCCCTCCTTTGTCTGAGTGCGTTCCCTGTCATTTTCTTCCAGAAGTGTCAGGACTGCTCTGCTCTGTGAAGGGGAAAAGGCTCCTCGGAATGACCCACATGTGTCAGTCTCCCTCCTGGGCAGGCTCCAGGGCGATGGGCCTCCTGCAGGGCACATAATGCTCTGGCTTTGTGTCCAGACAAGCAGCTCAGCCAGGCCCGACCTCGCACACTGTGTCAGGTGACACTCAGAGATTGTCTCCAGCAGCTCAGACTTTGCAGCAGCCAGCAAGATCTGGGAATATTTCTGACTGTGCCACAAAGAATGATTCTAAGGTGTCAATCAGGATAACACTCCATCCTTCCGAAATTCATGTGACAAAGTCCACAGAGAGGAAGCTGCTAATACAGAAAGAACAAAATCTGTATGTCCCCTGATAGTAGCTCAGGTTCTAAAACACACCACCTCACCATCTCTGTCAGCTGGTGCTTAACACCTCTTCAAGACACCTCCACCGAGCACCAAGGTGCTTGCTCTCAGGACACAAAGGACCAAAGTGTTCCACGTGATGGTCCTAAGGGCTTTGTAAAATGCGACAGCACCTTTCACTTGGAACACTCAGCAAGCCTTCCTTTGCCTACAGGCTGGAGAGTGGGCACAGGTAGAGAAAAACAGAGGGAACTCAGAGGAAGGTATGCCTACAAGCTAAGGGAAAGAATGACCAAGCCTAGTAATCAATTCCCGCTCCCCGGATGAGTGTTTGGGGTCCTGCATAAACTGCTTTCTCAGCGACCATAGGAAGACGGCAGGGAGGAGGGACTGTAACGAACATTACCTATTACTTTATCTTACTTTAGTCCTTACTTTTCTGGATTTTGCCTTTCCATTTTCTGAGAACCAAGCCACATGATTATCATGGCAGCAGGCAGTTTATGCAACATTATTCTGCTCCTTTAGCTACAAGTGATTGATTCAGGGATAAGTACCCATTCCAGTGTAGGCTAATCAATCATAGATAGATAGATGATAGATAGATAGACAGATAGACAGACAGACAACTGTTGTCAAGCTGACTCTGACTCATGACGACTTTATGTACAACAGGACAAAACGTTGCCTGGTACTGTGTCAGCCTCACAATCATCACCATGTTCAAGTCCGTCATTGCAGCTATTTTGCCCATCCATCTCACTTGAGGGTCTCCCTCGCCCTTGCTGGCCCCCTACTTCACAAAACATGACGTCCTCCTCCAGCAATTGATCCCTTCTGATCATGTGTCGGGAGCCCAGGTGGCACAGCAGCGTCCAAAGCAAGCGAGTTGGACAATATTCTGTTATGATCCATAAGGTTTTCATTGGATAATTTTTAGGAGTAATCACCAGGCCTTTCTTCCTAGTCTGTCTTAATCTGGAAGCTCTGTTGAAACATGTCCACAGGTGACTCCCCTGGCATTTGAATCACTGGTGGCAAAGCTTCCTGCGTCAGAGCAACACGGAAGCCACCACAGTACCACAAAGCGACAGACGGTGGTCATCCATCTGATCCCCTAGGAATCTGGGCTTTGGGCTTTGACTTTGGTCCCAGAGTTGGGTTTCCCTCCAGGCTGTTAAACCTGTTGTATGTAAAACCATGGTCCAATGGTGGCCGTGTTATTCTGTGTAGATTAAGTAGGAGAAGAAACCAGTCTTTACAAAAGAGAAAAGATAAAAGACCCCAGAAAGAAGGAGAGGCAAGCCACAGTGAGAAATCATGAAGGCTTTCAAGGCCATGGTTCCACCGGGATCCTGAGGCCCAAATCATTGCTGCCACTAGATTCCAGGAGAAATTTCCATACAACGTTACAATTTCCTTTCTTCTTGTGATAATTTGACCTGAGTTTTTGTTACCTCACACCAAAATACATATAATTTGTGAAAGTCCTGAAGAAGGGTTAAAATTAAGAGCTGGCTTCTCCAGAAAATGCTGTGGTGGCCAGCAGGGTCATCTGGTCACTCAAGTAGGTGGTCACATTACTTCCTGTTTGCCACTGGTTATCTTTGAATGGTCATCAATGATACTACTAATAACACTTAAAGATCACTTACAAGGAGACAAATACTGTATTAACTGGTATACATAATTATTTCATTTAGTCCTCCTAACAATTCTATAAAGAAGGTATTATTATTATTAAAAATAATAATCCTTGTATTACAGATAGGGAGCATTGAATGTTTAAGCATTAAATGACTAAGTTTCTGTAACTTGTAGGTCCATTAGACTATCTGGACAATTTCATCCCTGTGAACTCATATTTGTCACACTAAGCATCCTAATTTTTGTTTTACAAATACGGGCATTCTGCATTTATTTATTTATTTGTGTTTTATCTTGTTCCAGAAAGGATTTAAGAAGCACCTCATTAAAAATGCGTATAATGCAATACAAAATGATAAATTTAACTGAATGCTCAATTGGGATAAAGGTAAAGTGAGAAGAAGAAAGATACTATAAATGTAGGAGAAATGACAGTGCCATGAAAGCCTGACAGACAGGGTTTAATGTGAAAATTATTTATTACAGCATCATTTATAATAATAAAAAATTGGAAACTACATGTCCCACATAAGGAGGCAGAATAAATTATAGCACATCTAGGTGATGAAATATACCATAAAAATCAGATTAAGGACATTGAAAAATGCCTACAACCTTTTTTTTTTTCTTCATGAGTAAAACAGAATGTGTGGTGTAACACCAATTTTGTAAACATTTAAGGGAGGTAGGAACAAATCTCAGTCTACAAGTTCAATCCTGCAAGAAACTACTTCTTCAGTTTACTTTTTTATAACTTTCAAGAACTGTAATCTCCCCACTCCCCAGGGTTTTCTCTGGGTTCCATAGGTGCCAAGGCATCAGGGTTGATGTAAGTGTGGAGAAGAATTCTTCTCTGGGTACTGTCTTCTATCCATGTTGGTGTTGGCTGAGACATTCTTATTCCCATGCAGTCTTTACTTTTTATCTGTGCAGTGCACTGTTGGACCATCCCAACAAGTCTCCCTTTCACCTACACAAGATTAAGCTGAGTTTCTGTCTGCTTCTACAGTGAGAATCTTAAGTAATACAGTTTCACTCACTTTTGTTATTCTCCCAGGTGCAATGCTTGGCTCATTATAGGAGCTACACAAGGAATTACTGTTTGATTGAATTTGACTTATTTAAACAACTAAGCGTGAATACCTAAGTATTTTCGACATCACGTATACCCTGTGTCAACATGTCTTGTGTATTACATGGAACACTGACAACATCGTAATACGGATTTGGAGATATCTTGCAACAATCCTAGGGACATTTTTTAAGAAAAATACTGAATCATTGTAAGAACCACAAGCTTTGTGGCATTTTAACCTGACCTATTCTCATATCACCCTTTTCAGCTCCTAAAAACCAAAAACCCAGTGCTGTCGAGTCGATTCCGACTCATTTCAGCTCCTGGTTACCTTGAAAACCAACAGCCTCACAACCATGGTAGCTATGAAAACCAGCAGCTTAGTAGCCACTAGAGGGAGCAGAAAAGGTTTGAAGCTCCCCAAAAAGTCCCATCCCCAGAGAATTGTCACTATTTGACCAGTCTGGCAGCTCACTGAAAAAACTCCATTCTCAGAGCTTGTCTTTCCAGACTCATACTCATTCCCTAAGACCAGCACTATCCCTAGGACATTTGTCAGAAACAATTAGTAGCAACTGTCTAACATCACAGCTGCCTGAAGTAGAAATACTGGTACCAAAAACCAAACCCAGTGCCATCAAGTCAATTCCGACTCATAGCGACCTAGGAGGGGTCAAAGGGGTCAACAAAAGGCAGGCCAAAAACGTTCATTAAAAAAAAAAGTTGAGGAGTGAGATGTCCATGGGGGCTTTGTAAAGTCCTGACATGTTGCTGAGATTCTAGGTCTCACGCGTATGCAGGGCTGTGCATATGCCCAGGGAAGACCTGAGAAGACCCTATTTTCTCACCTCTGGCTGACCTTGAGGCTCTGCACAAGAAGGAAGGAAAGGCTAGGTAAAGTTGTAAAATGTCTGCCAGGGCATTGATGCTGTGCCTAACACACACTGAGCCCCTTGTTGATTCAAGGCATATAAGGACATCTCTGTCCCATCATTTGCTGACACTAAGGACCCTGATGGCACAGTGGTTAAGAGCTCAAGCCGTTAACAAAAAGTCAGGAGTTCGAATCCACCAGCTGCTCCTTGGAAACCCTATCGAGCAGTTCTACTCTGTCCTATAGGGTCACTATGAGTCGGAATCAAGTCAACAGCAATGGGTTTATGGGTAAGCAAACCAAGCAGAGACTTCAGTGGCTGCACACAACTGAGGATACAGGCTTTACAGAAGTAATCCAAGAAAGACACTAAACAAACAGCAACAACAACAAATCCTACAGAGGTGGGAATACGATTTTCGATTTTCCACAGTATATTAACTAGAAAATCCGGTCTTTAAAAAAAAATTATGAGACATGCAAAGAAATAGAGAAGTATAGCTCATACACAGGAAAAGAAGCAGTCAAGAAAAACTGTTTCTGAGGCACCCACATGTTCAATATACTAGGCAAAAATTTAAACCAGCTATTACAAAGGAAATCACATCTAAAAAATTAAAGAAAATGTGAAATTAATGTCTCACCAAATAAAGAATATCAATAACGTGAAAGCAGTTGTACTTTAAAAAAAAAGGAAGAAATTCTAGAGTTTTAAAGTACGATTATTAAAAGGAAATAGTCACTTTAGAGGCTCCACAGCAGTTGTGAATTGGTAGAAAAAAGAATCAGCAAACCTGAAGATAAGACTATTTAGATTATCTGATTTGAGGAACAGAAAAAAAAAAATGAAGAAAAATGACCAGGGTCTCAGAGACTTCATGGGACCAACATACACATCATGGGAGTCACAGAGGAGAGAGAAAAAGGAACAGAAAGAATATTTAAAGAAAACCACTGAAGACTTCCAAACTTTGATGAAAACCATTAGACAATGAAAACCCTATGGATCACAACAGCGTATCGCCCAGTACAGTGCTGGAAGATGAGCCCCCTAGGTTGGAAGGCACTCAAAACACACAGTGACCACAACAATGGACTTCAGCACACCAGCAATTGTGCAGATGGCAGAGGACAAGGCGACATTGTTCTGTTGCATATGGGGTCACCATAAGTTGGAATTGACTCTATAGCAACTAACGACTACAACATTAGTAAGCAAAACTACGCCATAAAATAAGATTGGACATGCGTACTCAGCAAAGACCAAGGATTCCTTGCACAGCGCTTTGAAGAAGAAAATCACTGGGTATTTATGGGTAAGACCCTGTTCTAATGTGTGTGCAGTTTATGTTGGCCTGAGACAACAGATGAGGGCTGTGTGGCTGAGGGCCCAGAAAACGTGCCGCTGCTCATGTGAGCTGCATGTGGCAAACAGAAGTAGTGCCCAGAATCTGCTGCGGGAATGGTCCCAGGAGAGAAGTGTCCCAGCGCACTCAGCCACACGTAGTTACTATGGAAAAACCAAGAACATCTTTTTTCAGGTGTCTCTGACTCTCTCCAATTTTCTTTTCTTTTTTCCAATACTAGGTCTAGTCATAAGTTTTTGAATACAGTCAATTTTGTCAACTGGCGGCTACCAAAGGATAAGCCAGAATTTGCCAAAGAATACTGGTACAACTACCAACTTCTTCCCTCCCCCCTCCGCCACCCTGTGAGTTAGTCAAATGACTTATCAGTTGTAAGTGAATTTTCTAATTGACAGTTTTGCAACATCTTAGCTCATGGTTTCTATTGTTTCCCTTAAAAACGTTGCTTAGTCAAAGTTAAAAAGAATTTTTTGTACACCAAGTACTACCTTTAATATGCCTTTAAACATTTCTCTCTCTTTCAGAATTTGAAGGGCTTTCTTTTTAGAAGTTAATGAATAAACTTTAAAGCAGTTTTACAACTTTCATGTCCTTCTTTGCATTTCTTTCTCATAGGAATAAACACATTCAGGAACACACCAACGCAGAGTTGTAGATATTTAGTATCCTGAGAGTGCAAACGTGCCACGCTAACTCCCTGCTTCTTCCTTCTCCCCACTTCCTCTGTTCTCAGTGTCATAGACGCTTATTTTGGCTACTTGAAAAAGACTAAATGGGAACAAAGTTTTATCTAAAAAGACACATGTCAACATTACCATAGGTTACCTGATACACTGAATCATTAGTCCGTATTTGTCATCCTCTTGTAATAAAATTATTCACAATCTAGCAAGGCTTCAGGAGAATGAAGTATACCCACCTCTCAACTTTAGGCTCGACTGGTGATGTGAACAGAAATGTGCTTGCATGGCTGGGTTGCTCCCTTGTGCTCTGGTGATCCACCATGAGAAGAACATACTCCAGGTAGCTGCTGAACCTTTGGCCTGGGCTCCAGAACAAGACATGTGGAGCAGACTTGAACCCAACCTGCAGCCTGGGGCCTGGGACAGAATGCCTAGCCCAGTTTATTTGTAGCAGACCCACGGAACTGTGAGCGACTCAATATTTGAAATGGAAACAGGAAGGCTGGGTGCTTATCATTGGGCATGAGGCCAGGCTTGCAGCTGAAAAAGAGGCTAGTCAAGCCAAATTAAAAAAAACCAAACCCACTGCCGTCGAGTCGATTCTGACTCATAGCGACCCTACAGGACAGAGTAGAACTGCACTGTAGAGTTTCCAAGGAGCATCTGGTACATTTGAACAGCCGACCTTTTAGTTAGCAGCCGTAGCACTTAACCACTACGCCACCAGGGTTTCCTCAAGCCAAATAGCTATGTCCAAAACGGGTCATTAAAGGGGGTGGGGGGCGAGAGCCCCTTTACAGTAGCTGGAAGTCAAAGACAAATAGGGTCCCAAGCATCTAAGAATACAGAAGCAAGGAGCAGTGGCTCATCATGGGTGAATGGGAGATGGTCTGCAAAATTTCCGGAAAAGAAAGGGAAATCCCCAGGATGGGGCTTTCCATGCTCCACATGAAGACAGGAATGGCTTCCTGTCATGGATTGAATTGTGTCCCCCAAAAATAATGAATCAATTTGGCTAAGCCATGATTCCCAGTATCATTTGGTTGTCCACCATTTTGTCATCTGATGTGATTTTCCTATGTGTTGTAAACCCTTCCTCTATGATGTTAATGAGGTGGGATAGGCAGCAGTTATGTTAATGAGGCAGAACTCAAGCTACAAGGTTGGATTATGTCTTGAGCCATTCTCTCTTGAGTTTTAAAAAAAAAAGAGAAGCCAGCAGAGAGACAAGGGGGCCTCATACCACCAAGAAAGCGGTGCCAGGAGCAGAGCTTGTCTTTTGGACCTGGGATTCCTACGAGGAGAAGCTCCTAGTCCAAAGGAATATTGATGACTAAGGACCTTTCTTCAGAGGTGACAGAAACGGAAAGCCTTCTCCTGGAGCTGACGCCCTGATTCTAGCCTACTAGACTGAGAAAATAAATTTCTCTTAAAGCCATCCACTTGTGGTATTTCTGATATAGCAGCATTAGATAACTAAGGCACTCCCCCTAGAGGTATGCAATCTTTTCTCTAGGAGATGGGGGAGAGGACAGACACTGGCAAAATTGAATTAAAAAAAAAAAAGCTAAGTGCCCAGCTCAGAGTAGATGTTTAATACATGTTTCTTTTTCTTTCTTTTTTCAAACCTCCCTTTTTCCATGACTTTTCCAAGTGTTTAGGGATCTCTTCTTGACTCCCTAATGTTCAAGGGATGTTCTGTCTCTGACTCTCTGAGTTGACTAACTATCAGTATTGCTCAAGCCTAGACAGCCAGCTTCTCTCTTCTGCACACACTGGGTTTTACTAAAAGACTGTCTATGAAAAAAGGGGGAGCTTCCTGTGTTAATGAAAAGTTCTAAAAAAAAATTTTTTAAAGTGAATTTATAATCTCTTGAGGTTAAAGTTGGCCAAAGAGTGGTACTAAATTTTAGGAACTGGTTTCTTTTTTCCAACAAGGATGTACTGGGAAAAATTCAGGAGCTTAGGTAACCCGTTCAGTTCTTCTCTCCTATCTGCCTTGCACTGGTTCTCCTAAGCAGGCTCGCACATCAAGCGAGGAATGTTAATGTTAACAATTAACTCTAGAAAAGAAAAAGCCCTGGCAACCCCAGGAAGACCAAGGGGAAGAAGCATTGCTATCTCCAGGTTTCATTAATGGTGGAAAGAGGAGTCCAGCCCAGGGAGCTGCCCAGAGAGATTCTACAAGAGATAAAGTGCCAAAGGTCTGGTAGGCAACAAGCCATGGGCTCCTGCCTCACATGCTCACACATGTGGGATAACACACTCATCAGCAGGGTTATCCTACTACAGGTGTGGAGGAGCTGAGATATGTATATTCATCAAATCCCATCAGTCCTTGGTTGACAGCTACACTGAAGGGAGGGTGGTATGAGTCTCGGGCACTTTGTCCTGCAGTGTGGGCAGAGAGAGGCTTTCCACAGTTCCCAAGAGAGCCCTCAGGCAGAGAGGTTCGAGACTGGCAGTTGGAAGTAGACCTGAGACACAACGAAGTGGTAAGGACCTAGGGATATGGGAGAGGTGCTTCTGTAGATTTTTATCCTTGTCCAAAGCAGCATGCCAGTAGGTTGTTGAACCCTGTTAATGAGAAAATTAAAGCTGAGCTTGAATGACCAATGATCCAGGGACAAATGTCACAAGAGCCACCAAATTCAAATAAAAACCAGAAAATGCTCATTCCAAATACTTAATACTCATTCCTCAGGAACACTGCTGCCATAGAAGGTCAATTATTATCTCCGTGGTCAAGGCAACTCCATAGGGGACTGGGATCATTCAGGTCAATAAATCTTGTGTCAAAAGGCAAGTGCCAGTAACTCCAGGGTGATGGCCTCTTACTCTCTGGAGGCAAATTTAGAGCTTGTATTATGTCTGGGTGACTAAGGAGACTCGAGTTAATTACAGGCAGGTAGCCATCCTTATTGTTTCTGGCATCCAGGGAAACACTCTACTCACAAAATTAACTTCTGGAGTTGTGTTCAGGACCCTTTCCTTGTTCCCCGTAGTACCTTCTCATCCGCCCAGGGCCAGGTCATGTTCACCACTTCCTGCCCATCTACCCTGTAAAGGGCACTTCATCTGGACACTCGCTCAGAACACTGGTTTACTCTGGCAGGTGATGTTAGCATGGCACCATGGAGAAGCAAAAGGCTACCCACAGAGTTCAGCTGAGATGCATGGTCCTTCAAACCAGTCCTCCTGAAAATGAGGGTGGGCTACATTAGACCCCTACAGTTCCCATCTCTTCTAAAAAGTCTGCTGTGTAACTTACATTCTTGTCTTACAGCTTGTCTTGTCTCTGGTACTATTATTCAACTGTGTATGCATATGTTTTGTTTCTACAAAGCCATTACCAGGTCCTTGAGAGCAGAGACCATGACTTCTATGTTTTATCCTTCCCTCTTGCATGCCAATAGAGCCCTAATTTTGTTCAGGTGGCAAGGTGCCCATTTTTGGACAGTGAGACCTACAGGTAAGTTGTTGTGAAGGCTTCTGGGAAAGCTTTTGCCTTCCTGATAAAAAGAAGCAGTTGGCATTGCTGTCCCCCTTTTGTATTTCTTTTTTTTCCTGCCTGAAATATAGTTGTGATGCCTGGAGCTGTAGCAATGGCCTTGCAACCATGAGGGAACATCCAAAAGAATTGGACAGATGCTGAACCCTGACGCTGTTGAACATGTAAACCAACACCAGTATCTGCCTACCTCCAAACTTCTCGTTAGGTGAAAAAGTTCCTATTTGTTTAAACCCTTGAAAGTGGATTTTTCTATTATCTGTAGCCTCACAAACATGGTTGATAGAAGAAACAGTAGAAATAGGAGCATGACCTCCACCTCATTATGTTCATTTCTGCCTCCTAAATCACAAACAAGTACACCCTAGGAACAACCTGTGTATCATGTGAAACCTGAAGTATAAATGGGTGTCTGGGAAATGAGGAAATATCTTTGATGTTGTTCCATTTAGCTTTCCCACTACAAAGGGGTTGGAATGGAGCTGAGTGAGCCAGTTTGCAATACCCGCCGTACCATCCATGATAGGTAGGGAAACAGGGTCCTCCATGCAAAATCCCTAACTGTTGTCTCTCCTATTAGTTAAGGAAAAGGTGGCTGCTGTAACAGACAAACCCCAAAATCTCAATAGTTTAGCACAATAGAAGTTTATCACTCAATCCTGCGTGTCCAAAATGGGTCTTGAAAATTGTGGAAGGGGACTGCGGGGCACTTTGTTCCGTGAGTCATTCCGGGACCCAAGCTGACTTCTTCAATATTCGACTGGCAGACAGAAGAAAAGAGGGTGAGGAAGGCATGTCTGCTTCTTCAAAGCCCTGGCCTGGAAGAGGCATCCATCACTTATGCTCACGTGCCACTCCTGAGAGCTCATCTTATCACCTCCACCTAAATGCAGGGGTAGGACATACAGTCCTGGCTTGGCAGCAACTTCCCAGTGACGACTCTACTCTATGGAAAAAAAAAAAAAATCTTTGGGGAACAGCTAGCTGTCTGCCACCAGCTAAACTTGTTATAATTACTGTGGCAGGTTTTGTCCCTAATTGCTGCCTTAAAAAGAACCAAACCAAACCCATTGCTGTAGAGTCGATTCTGACTCAGAAAATTCTTAATACATAAATAGAGGAATGGCTGGAAGGACGAAGATCTCTTCATATCTCAACTCAACTATTGTAAAGAGCCATTAAAATATTTTTAATGTCAATGCCCTTAAGAATAATTTTTCATAAGAATCATTTTTAATTGTTATAAGTTTTTTGAAGCTAGGGAAATGTTTATTAATAACCTTGGATGTATATTTTTAAATCCAGTTTATGCCATCAGTAAATGATACTAAACAAGGGTTTCTTCTGTTGTGTGCATTTGAGTCAATTATGATTCATAACAACCCTACAGGACAGAGTAGAGCTGCCCCATAGGGTTTCCAAGGCTGCAGTCTTTAAGGGAGCAGATTGCCAGGTCTTCTCTCCCATGGAGCTGCTGGTAGATAGAACTGAACCTCAGTCAGCAGCCAAGAGTTTAACCATTACGCCACCAGGGCTGCTTAAGGGGTTCTTAATCTAGGGAATCTGTGGGTAGAATTCAAGAGGTTTGTCAACTTGGAAGAGAAAAATCACATTTGCACTAACCTCTATCTGAAATTTAGCATTACCTTCCGTAATGAATGTAGGTAACACACCACAGGAGTGTAAGCGGTAATTGTAACTGTCACCAACAGAAATCACAGATACTCTTATACAAGGTTACAGTTATTGGAGATAGCTGGAAGTATTGCTTACATTCATCATTATTTCAAAATTACTGCAATCATCAATCTGTTACTAGATCTTGATACTTCAAGCACATTTACTACCATAATACTTTAAATATTTTGAAAGCTGTATTTTAATATAATATTACACATTATGTTTTACATATTTAAAATTTTTATTTTGAAGAGGGGTCCATGGATTCCACTAGACTGCCCAAGGGATCCACAGATCAAGTAAGATTAACTGCCCCCCCACCCCCACTCTAGGGAGTGGAGCCCTGGTGGCAAAGTAGTTAAGAGATAAGCTGCTAATTAAAAGGTCAGCAGTTCAAATCCACCAGTCACTTCTTTGGAACACTATGAGGCAGCTCTACTCTGTGCTATAGGGTCACTATGAGTTGGAATTGACTCAACAGCAATGGGTTGGGTTATAGCTTGGGTTGGGTTATAGCTTTAGGGAGGAAGCAAGGCTATTAATGCAATCAACTTTTCTCCATCAGTCTTCCTCTCTGAGCCCAGCCTCTGCCAGTTTTTTCCGGCCTTAGGTTGCCTGTCTCTTCTCAGAGGTTGGTGGGAGGATGCTGGTTGTACACTGAGAACTTATGAGGGCCCAGGCCAGGCAGGGCCCCAAGGGCAGGGGAGAAAGGGCAATGCATTCCTGTCCCATTTCTCCACCTCACAGCAACTCACCCCTCAAACCTGAACTGTGTGGACACTTTTCTAGATGACCTGGGGGCACCGAAGCAGCCTTTCAGTTTCAGCTTCTTTCTTACCTCTCAGTGAGCCCAGGATTTTTCGCCTGACCAGGCAAGCTTTTGCAGTGAGGTGCACAAGTGTGGCTTTCCTCCCTGGCAAACATTCGCAGCTTCTCCTGGCAGGTTCCAGGACATGTTATGTTATTAAGTGCTATTCATTGGAGCCTGATTTGCATACCTTATGGATTATTTGCAGTTTGTAGCTCATGGGGATCAAAGCTTGCACATACAACACCCTCCCTCCAGAAGCATGGATTACCCCAGTCTGCGCATCCATGCTTTGTGAGAGCAGGAAAATAGCAGGTTTATCACATGAGGGCCCTGGAGATGGAAATGAATTGACCCCTTCCCCCCAACTCCTGCAGGACACAAAGGAAGTCCTTCCTCAGCGCATGCCGGGGAGGATGGCTGCGTGAAGTGGGGCTGGCACCCCTGCCTCCCAGCTGCCCGATCACAAGCACCCTGAAGACTTTCTTCTTCTTCTTCTTTTTTTTTTTTCCTTTAAGTGCTCTTTGTGTTTATAATTAATCATAAGCCCTGGGATGGCTCAATTCGCATCACTGTGCAGGGCCCACCCCCTTGCTTGCGGAAGTGTTGTTAATTAGCCCTGCAATGCTCAGCAAGCCTGACTGGCAGTGGTGTTTGCAAAAGGCTCCCAGCCCTCTTCTCAACAAAGCAAAACGTCTTAGCATCTTGGCTTTCTAGCTGTCATTCAGGTTCTCTGTTTTTCCAGTCAGCCACTCCTGAGGATTTCATAGAAGCATTTATTTATTTTGAAATGTTAGCACTGATGTTTTGGAAGAAATTTGTAAATCTTGCACATGAGAAGTAATGTCATGTTTGAGATTCCACACAACTCAAAGAAGGGATAGGATGGGGGTTTGCTGTTGTGTGCAATCTAGTCAATTCTGACTCATAGCAAACGGCGGACATTTTGGTTAGCAGCCTGAGTTCTTAACCGCTACCCCACCAGGGCTCCAGAATGGGGGTGGGGGCATTCAATGTTAGGTTAAGAATGGGCCTACCAGTTTGGAAAACTCTTTGGCAGTATCTACTAAAGCACACTAAACCAAAGAAACCCACTGCCCTGGAGTCAATTTTGACTCATAGCGATCCTGTAGGACAGGGTAGAACTGCCCTATAGGGTTTCCAAGGAGCAGCTGGTGGATTCAAACTGCCGACCTTTTGGTTAGCAGCCAAGCTCTCAACCATTTTGTCACCAGGGCTCCCAGACATGCACTATGTGACCCACCAATTCCATTCCTACATTATTCCCACAGATATGTGAACTGCATCCCCACAAAATGTGCAGAGATGTTCCTAGCTGCATTATTTATATTAACCCCAAACTAGAAACAGCCCAAATGCCCACCAACAATAAAATGAATAAAAAAGTTTGGTGAATTCACACAATGGAACACTATACAGCAATGACAATACAAGCTACAATTACATGCAACAAAGTGGATGAATCTCGTACATGTAAAGTTGAGCAAAAGAGGCTAGACATAAAAGAGAATATGCTAGATCATTCTATTATATGAAGAATAAAAATTGGTAAAAACTAATCCATGCTGTTACTCAGAATGGTTATCCTTGGGGTAGGTAGTGACTAGAAGGATCTCCTGGGTGCTACTAATGCTCTATTCCTTCATCTAGCGATTGTCTATCTATAAGAGAGTACCTAGTATATGAAAATGTATTGAGTTGTAAATTTATATGTTCATTTTTCTGTATATAAATTAACCAAAATCCAAACTCATTGCCATGGAGTCGATTCTGACTCATAGTGACCATTTAGGACAGAGTAGAACTGCCCCATAGGGTTCCCAAGGGGGAGCCTGGTGAATTTGAACTGCCAATCTTTTGGTTAGCAGCTGTAGCTCTTAACCACTATGCCACCAGGGTTTCCATATGTATATTATACTTCAATAAATGATAATAATAACGGAGCTAAAGTTGAGGTTACCTTCTCCAAGAGGAAGTTTTAAGGCTGGCCTGATCATTGGGTAGTTGGAGCCAACATGGTTGATTTTGCCTCCCTGGCCAGCTGGATCTGGTATCTCAGAGACCTGGGTCAGTTTTGAGGGCTGAGGTCACTCAGCCATGGGCTGTTGTTCTGAAAGCCCAGCAGTGTCCCGGCAGCTTCATCTCAGGGAAGAGCTCATGTAAAAACCAGGCAGATGATGGGGAGAGCTGTAACTGTGAGGGGAGAGTCAGGGATTAGAACCAAAGGGATGTATCCCCTGGGCACCCTAGGCGTCGAGCCTGGGATCTTCTTAAAAGCCTGTGAAATTTTATAAGGGTGAAAAAAAGTATTAAAAAAAAAAAAAAAAAAAAAAACTGTTGCTGTTGATTGCAACTCATAGCGAACCTATAGGATAGAGCAGAACTGCTCCACAGGGTTTCCAAGGAGTGGCTATTCGAACTGCCAGCCTTTCTGTTAGCAGCCAAGTGCTTAACTACTGCACCGCCAGGGTTCCACACACACACAAAAAAAGTATAATGACTTCAAAACGGAAAATAACATAATCAAAATCAATAAACTTTTCATTAAATTTCTACAAAACAGCATTATGTCAACTAATTCAGTGTTTCTCAAACGTTAGTGAGCAACGAAACATCTGGGGCTCTTTTTTGAATACAGACTCTGATTCAGGAGGTCTAGGGTGGGGCCTGAAAGTCTGCATTTCTAAGGAGCTCCCAAGTGATGCTGATGCTGCTGGTCCATGGACCACACCTTGCATAGCAAAGAAAGTTAATTACAGCTCAGCTAACAATTACATAGTTATAAATATACTGTTGTTGTGTGCCATCCAGTCGATTTGACTCATAGTGACCCTGTAGGACACAGTAGAACTGCCTCACAGGGTTTTTTCCTAAGCTGTAATCTTTATGGGAGCAGAAATAGACATCACAAAAGTGAATACTTCATGTTTACTAAACTCAATAACAATTATTTTAAAACTTGTAGTGGACCGTTGTTTTGATGACCCAAATGAACACATCTCCCAGGATTCATGCCCAGTAATTCCCTCCCACATTGTGGGCCGGGCCTGTCACTGTTTTGACTAGTAAAATACAGAGAGAGTGATGCTGTACCAAACCAAGAAGAGCCCTTAACTCACCTGGCAGCCTCTGCTTCCTCCCTCTTGAAATGTTTACTCTTGGAACAATTCTTCTTGAAATTCGGCCACCATGCTGTGAGACAGCCCATGGAGAGACCCATGTGGACAAGAACCAAGGCCCCCAGCTGAGAGACCCAGCTGAGCTCTCAGTCAAGCTCTGTCTGCCTCTAAACATCCAGATGTCCAGACATCTCAGACATTCCAGTCTCAGCTGAGCACCTGGTCGAGCCTCCAGATGATTGTAACCAGCCCCAGTCCCAGCCGACACTACTTGGAGCAGAAGAAGCACGCGGTCAACCCACAGAATTGTGGCTTTGCAGGGGTAGATTATCCAATAGGCAAGGCGCTTACCTTGCTTACCAGATCATCTGTAGTGACAATTTCATATTTTTTCAGCATATCGAAGATTCTTCTTCTAGGTCTGGCTAGAATCTGTCTCTCTCCCAATCCCATAGCACCTTCCTACAGAACTAAAACCTCTTTTTAAGTTTATAATGCCTGACAGGGGCAGATGGCCCAGTAAGCAAGGTAAGCACGGGCTTGCTTGTGCTTACTTACTAATCTGTAGTGAACAGTTTCACGTGGATTTCACCACATCTTTGTTCACTACAGATGATCTGGTAAGAACCGTGCTTACCTTGCTTATTGGATAATTAGCCCCAGGTTTTAAGGCACTATGTTTTGAGGTGATTTGTTACACAGCATTAACTAAGCGAAACAAAACCCTTTCAAATAGCAAAATTCTGTATGCCTACCTCTACAACAAAAAGACAATCCAATTAAAAAATGGACAATGGATATGAACAGACACTTCACCAAAGAAGATGTTCAAGCGGCCAACAGACATATGAGAAAATGCTCATGATCACCAACCATCAGAGAAATGCAAATCAAAACCACAATGAGATACCATCACACCCCGCATTACTGGCATGAATCAATAAATAAATGTTAGAGAGGCTGCGGGGAGATAGGAACTGTAACGCACTGCTGGTGGGAAGGCAAAATGATACAACCATTTTGGAAAATGATATGGCACTTCCTTAGAAAGCTAGAAATAGAAATACCGTATGATCCAGCAATCCCACTCCTGGGAATATATCCTAGAGAAATAAGAGTTGTCACACGAATAGATATATGTACACCCATGTTCATTGCAGCATTGTTCACAATAGCAAAACGATGGAAACAACCTAGTTGCCCATCAACAGATGAGTGGATAAAGAAACTGTGGTACATACACACAAGGAGGTATGACGCAATGCTAAAGAACAACGATGAATCTGTGAAGCATCATATAACGTGGATGCATCTGGAGGACACTATGCTGAGTGAAGTAAGTCAATCACAAAAGGACAAATATTGTATGAGACCACTACTGTTAAAACTCATGAAAAGGTTTACATACAAAAAGAAACAATCTTTGATGGTTACGAGGGTGGGGAGGGGTAGGGATAGAAAAACACTTAATAGATAAGTGGTAACTTTGGTGAAGGGTAAGACAGTGCACAACACTAGGGAAGCCAACACAGCCTGTACAAGGCAGGGCCATAGTAGCTCCATAGACACATCCAAACTCCCTGAGCGACTGAATTGCTGGACTTAGTGCTGTGGGGACCATGGTCTCAGGGAACATCTAGCTCAATTGCCATAACAGAGTTAATAAAGAAAATGTTCTGCATTCTACTTTGGTGAGTAGCATCTGGGGTCTTAAAAGGCTGTGAGCGGCCATCTAGGACACTATCGGTCTCACCTCTTTGGGAGCAAGGAAGAATGAAGAAAACTAAAGACACAAGGGAAAGATTAGTCCAAAGGACTAATGGACCACATCTACCATGGCCTCCACCAGACTGAGTCCAGTACAATGAGATGGTGCCCAGCTACCACCACTGACTGCTCTGACAGAGATCACAATAGAGGGTCCCAGACAGAGGTGGAGAAAAATGTAGAACAACATTCTAACTCTAAAAGAAAGACCAGACTTGCTGGCCTGACAGAGACTGGAGAAACCCTGAGAGTATGGACCCCGGACACCCTTTCAGCTCAGTAATGAGGTCACTCCCGAGGTTCACCCTTCAGCCAAAGATTGAATAGGCCCATGGAACAAAACAAGACTAAAGGGACACACCAGTCCTAGGGCAGGGACTGGAAGGCAGGAGGGAACAGGAAGGCTGGTAATAGGGAACCCAGGGCTGAGAAGGGAGAGTGTTGACATGTCATGGGGTTGTTAACCAATGTCTTACAACAATGTGTGTACTAACTGTTTGGGGAGAAACTAGTTTATCCTATAAACCCTCAACTAAAGTTCAATTAAAAAAAGAAAAATTCCATATGCCTACTTTGGGACGTGGGTGGAATTGAAGGTATTTGACAGAGTGTGAAGTAGGTCCGAGGTCAGCAAAGACCTTAAATATCCCAGGACCTAACAAGAAGATGCCAAGCAGCTGGGAAGAGATGGGCCCTCGAAGAACCCCAGTCCCCAGAATGGGCAGCTGCAGCAGGTTGTTTTAATAGTCGTTTTATTGTTGCTGTGTTTGAGTTAAAGGCCCCGGCTGTCCCAGAGCATCATGCTGGCTGCCAGTTATCACCCTTACACCAGGAAGACAACTGGGGATTTTTCCATATATGTGGCTTAGTGGGAGTCCTTGTGGCGCAGCGGTTAGGAGCTACAGCTGCTAACCAAAAGGTCAGCAGTTTGAATTCACCATTCACTCCTTGGAAACCCTATGGGGCAGTTCGATTCTGTCCTATAGGGTCTCTATGAGTCTGAATTGGCTCCACAGCAACAGGTTTTTTTTTTTTTTTCCATTTTTGGTGGCTTGGTGGCTTCTATGGGATTCGAACTCCTAATCAGAAGCTTCCTTTGGCCAAGAAATTATTGTGCAGCTGAGTGAAACAAATGAATTCAGCCCAGTCTGTTCTCAGACTCCCAGACGCACAGAAAATAAGTAGTGTGAACATGAAGTCCTGAAGGGGGGCGAGTGATGAGCGATGCTTGCTCACCCGTCCCCCACATCCCTGGGCCCTTTGCCTGCCAGGCTGCCAGGACACAGCTTCTGCCTCCTCCCTCCTTCCCAGGTGACGCTGTGGTCCACAAGGCAGGGACTGCCCTAACTTGGGCAAAATGAGTGGTTCATTCATTGCTCAGTAATACATATTGAGCACCTTCTATGTCACAAACAGATGCTATGTTGGGCACTGAGATATGTTGGTAAATAAAACAGACATGGTCCCTCCTGTCCTGGAGATTGCAGCCTAGTGGAAGAGACAGATGATAAACAAGTAAATAAACACACGCAATGAAAATGCCTCATTTGGTCCTGCCCCGGGGCCCTTTGCATGATTCCTTCTTCTTCAAGTGCTCTTTCTTCTAATATTTTTTTGTCACTTAGGTCCCAGCTTAAATGTCACCTTCTCATAGAGGCCTTCCCTGCCACCCAGTCACCCTTTAGAACAACCCTCAATTTTCATTCTCTGAGTACAACCAGCGGCCATTGAGTCGATGCCGATTCACAGCAACCCCGTGTCTGTCAGAGTAGAACTGTGCTCCACGGGGTTTTCAGTGGCTGATGTTTTGGAAGAGGATCACCAGGCCTTGAACTCGAACCACCAACCTTTCAATTTGCAGCTAAGCACCTTATCCATTTGCACCACCCAGAGACTCCATTCTGTGGGGAGCATTTCCTATTATCAGATAGTTCCTTATATGTTTATTGGTTTATTTGTTTACGATGTCTTTCTCCCCATAGAAGGTAAACTCCAGGAGGAGGGGATCTCATCTGTCTTGTTCACTACTGTATCTCAAGCTCCTAAAACAGTGCCTGGCATGTAAGCGGTGCTCAATAAGTATTTGAATAAATGAATGAATAAATGATGACATAAATTTGGCTCTCAACCTTTTCACTACTAAGGAAAACATTTTATTTTTTATCGTGTACAGTTTAGTGGTGATTTTACGTACCTTTCTATCTCCAAAAACTGCACTTATTTGATAATTTGCACACTTCTTTAAAAGGATATACATATACTAACAGCCCATTACATTCTCTGTTCCTCATGAAAAAACTGGGGTAATCTGAGAGGGCTTATAGAATTCCAGCCAGAAACAACGCAAATGGACATTTTCATCAGGGAATTTTCTTACCCTGGATAAATGTGTGATATTTAAGGGGCATTTAGAAATCTTAGAAACACCACACAGGCCCTCGTTACTATCCTCACAAACTGCAGGTGGACATGAGTGATATGCAGCTCTCCAGCCACCACGCTAGAGTTCATTTTCAAGTCTATCAAAGTCATTTCCCATCCAGCCGTCCACTGAACACACACCTGCCTCATGCAGACCAGGCACTGTGCTACGCTCCGGTGTACAGAGTTGAACAAGACATGGTCTCTGGCCTCAAGGTGTTCAGATACTGTAGAGGAGCCTGAGACCGAAACAGACAAATATTATATGTTGTGATTCCTGCAATGTTGGAGCTAGGCAGAGACTGCTGGGCAAACACACTGGAAAGGTACCTAACACAACCTGGGAGGGTTGGGGTGGAGGGCTGCCTGGAAGAGACACTGCTCTTGTTGAGTGTTAAATGATGGGAAGCAGTAGCCAGGAGAATGGAGTGGGGATAGCTGGGCAGAAGGGCCAGCAAGGCTATGGGCACAGAGGGGAGGGATGAAACAGCTTGAGTGAGAACAATGAGCAGAGAGGAAAGGAGAAGAGCTGGGGGATGAGGTGAGCTGGGCAGCAGGAACCACTTGGTCCAACACTGGGTCCCAGTTCTGACGACCAGATCCTGTCTTGTTCCTTCTATCCTCCCTGTCTTATCAACCCACCTGGGCCCTAGGAACCTGCAGTTTCAGAACCAGGATGCACATTTATGAAGAGCAACATGGACATTTTGGCCATTTTCCTTTTCTTAAGAAGAATTTTTTGCCTGCCTTGGAGGCCCAGAAGATAAATATTTTTCTCTTACACTTCTTTTGGCCCCTAGTAGTAGCTAGCTTTTTTTTTTTTTTTCATTTTCAAAGCTGTTGCTAATATTTTTTTTTTAATAACTTTTATTAAGCTTCAAGTGATCGTTTACAAATCCAATCAGTCTGTCACATATAAGTTTACATACATCTCACTCCCTACTCCCACTTGCTCTCCCCCTCTTGAGTCAGCCCTTTCAGTCTCTCCTTTCTTGACAATTTTGTCGGCTTCTCTCTCTCTCTATCCTCCCATCCCCCCTCCAGACAAGAGTTGCCAACACAATCTCGAGTGTCCACCTGATATCATTAGCTCACTCTTCATCAGTGTCTCTCTCCCACCCGCTAACCAGTCCCTTTCATTTCTGATGAGTTGTCTTCGGGGATGGTTCCTGTCCTGTGTCAACTGAAGGTCTGGGGAGCATGGCCGCCGGGATTCCTCCAGTCTCAGTCAGACCATTAAGTTTGGTCTTTTTATGAGAATTTGGGGTCTGTATCCCACTGATCTCCTGCTCCCTCAGGGGTCCTCTGCTGTGCTCCCTGTCAGGGCAGTCATCGATTGTGGCTGGGCACCAACTAGTTCTTCTGGTCTCAGAATGATGTAGGTCTCTGGTTCATGTGGCCCTTTCTGTCTCTTGGGCTCTTAGTTGTCGTGTGGCCTTGGTGTTCTTCCTTTTCCTTTGATCCAGGTGGGTTGAGACCAATTGATGCATCTTAGATGGCCGCTTGTTAGCATTTAAGACCCCAGACGCCACATTTCAAAGTGGGATGCAGAATGATTTCATAATAGAATTATTTTGCCAATTGACTTAGAAGTCCCCGCAAACCATGTTCCCCAGACCCCCGCACTTGCTCTGCTGACCTTTGAAGCATTCATTTTATCCCGGAAACTTCTTTGCTTTTGGTCCAGTCCAATTGAGCTGACCTTCCATGTATTGAGTGTTGTCTTTTCCTTCACCTAAAGCAGTTCTTATCTACTGATTAATCAATAAAAAACCCTCTCGCACCCTCCCTCCCTCCCCCCCTCATAACCACAAAAGTATGTGTTCTTCTCAGGTTTACTATTTCTCACGATCTTATAATAGTGGTCTTATACAATATTTGTCCTTTTGCCTCTGACTAATTTCACTCAGCATAATGCCTTCCAGGTTCCTCCATGTTATGAAATGTTTCAGAGATTCGTCACTGTTCTTTATCGATGCGTAGTATTCCATTGTGTGGATATACCACAATTTATTTACCCATTCATCCGTAGAAGGACACCTTGGTTGCTTCCTATTTTTTGCTACTGTAAACAGAGCTGCAATAAACATGGGTGTGCATATATCTGTTTGTATGAAGGCTCTTGTATCTCTAGGGTATATTCCTAGGAGTGGGATTTCTGGGTTGTATGGTAGTTCTATTTCTAACTGTTTAAGATAACACCAGATGGATTTCCAAAGTGGTTGTACCATTTTACATTCCCACCAGCAGTGTATGAGAGTTCCAATCTCTCCGCAGCCTCTCCAACATTTATTATTTTGTGTTTTTTGGATTAATGCCAGCCTTGCCGGTGTGAGATGGAATCTCATCGTAGTTTTAATTTGCATTTCTCTAATGGCTAATGATCGAGAGCATTTTCTCATGTATCTGTTGGCTGCCTGAATATCTTCTTTAGTGAAATGTGTGTTCATATCCTTTGCCCATTTCTTGATTGGGTTGTTTGTCTTTTTGTGGTTGAGTTTTGACAGAATCATGTAGATTTTAGAGATCAGGCGCTGGTCGGAGATGTCATAGCTGAAAATTCTTTCCCAGTCTGTAGGTGGTCTTTTTACTCTTTTGGAGAAGTCTTTAGATGAGCATAGGTGTTTGATTTTTAGGAGCTCCCAGTTATCTGGTTTCTCTTCATCATTTTTGGTAATGTTTTGTATTCTGTTTATACCTTGTATTAGGGCTCCTAGGGTTGTCCCAATTTTTTCTTCCATGATCTTTATCGTTTTAGTCTTTATGTTTAGGTCTTTGATCCACTTGGAGTTAGTTTTTGTGCATGGTGTGAGGTATGGGTCCTGTTTCATTTTTTTGCAAATGGATATCCAGTTATGCCAGCACCATTTGTTTAAAAGGCTTTCTTTTCCCCAATTAATTGACACTGGTCCTTTGTCAAATATCAGCTCCTCATACGTGGATGGATCTATGTCTGGGTTCTCAATTCTGTTCCATTGGTCTATGTGTCTGTTGTTGTACCAATACCAGGCTGTTTTGACTACTGTGGCTGTGTAGTAGGTTCTGAAGTCAGGTAAGGTGAGGCCTCCCACTTTCTTCTTCTTTTTCAGTAGTGCTTTGCTTATCCGGGGCTTCTTTCCCTTCCATATGAAATTGGTGATTTGTTTCTCTATCCCCTTAAAATATGACATTGGAATTTGGATCGGAAGTGTGTTAAATGTATAGATGGCTTTTGGTAGAATAGACATTTTTACTATGTTAAGTCTTCCTATCCATGAGCAGGGTATGTTTTTCCACTTAAGTATGTCCTTTTGAATTTCTTGTAGTAGAGCTTTGTAGTTTTCTTTGTATAGGTCTTTTACATCCTTGGTAAGATTTATTCCTAAGTATCTTATCTTCTTGGGGGCTACTGTGAATGGTATTGATTTGGTGATTTCCTCTTCGGTGTTCTTTTTGTTGATGTAGAGGAATCCAAGTGATTTTTGTATGTTTATTTTATAACCTGAGACTCTGCCAAACTCTTCTATTAGTTTCAGTAGTTTTCTGGAGGATTCCTTAGGGTTTTCTGTGTATATGATCATGTCATCTGCAAATAGTGATAACTTTACTTCTTCCTTGCCAATCCGGATACCTTTTATTTCTTTGTCTAGCCTAATTGCCCTGGCTAGGACTTCCAGCACGATGTTGAATAAGAGCGGTGATAAAGGGCATCCTTGTCTGGTTCCCGTTCTCAAGGGAAATGCTTTCAGGTTCTCTCCATTTAGAGTGATATTGGCTGTTGGCTTTGCATAGATGCCCTTTATTATGTTGAGGAATTTTCCTTCAATTCCTATTTTGGTAAGAGTTTTTATCATGAATGGGTGTTGGACTTTGTCAAATGCCTTTTCTGCATCAATTGATAAGATCATGTGGTTTTTGTCTTTTGTTTTATTTATGTGATGGATTACATTAATGGTTTTTCTGATATTAAACCAGCCTTGCATACCTGGTATAAATCCCACTTGATCATGGTGAATTATTTTTTTGATGTGTTGTTGGATTCTATTGGCTAGAATTTTCTTGAGGATTTTTGCATCAATGTTCATGAGGGATATAGGTCTATAATTTTCTTTTTTTGTAATGTCTTTACCTGGTTTTGGTATCAGGGAGATGGTGGCTTCATAGAATGAGTTGGGTAGTATTCTGTCATTTTGTATGCTTTGGAATACCTTTAGTAGTAGTGGTGTTAACTCTTCTCTGAAAGTTTGGTAGAACTCTGCAGTGAAGCCGTCCGGGCCGGGGCTTTTTTTTGTTGGGAGTTTTTTGATTACCGTTTCAATCTCTTTTTTTCTTATGGGTCTATTTAGTTGTTCTACTTCTGAATGTGTTAGTTTAGGTAGGTAGTGTTTTTCCAGGAATTCATCCATTTCTTCTAGGTTTGCAAATTTGTTAGAGTACAATTTTTCATAATAATCTGAAATGATTCTTTTAATTTCATTTGGTTCTGTTGTGATGTGGTCCTTCTCATTCTTATTCGGGTTATTTGTTTCCTTTCCTGTATTTCTTTAGTCAGTCTAGCCAATGGTTTATCAATTTTGTTAATTTTTTCAAAGAACCAGCTTTTGGCTTTGTTAATTCTTTCAATTGTTTTTCTGTTCTCTAATTCATTTAGTTCAGCTCTAATTTTTAGTATTTGTTTTCTTCTGGTGCCTGATGGATTCTTTTGTTGCTCAGTTTCTATTTGTTCAAGTTGTAGGGACAGTTCTCTGATTTTGGCTCTTTCTTCTTTTTGTATGTGTGCATTTATTGATATAAATTGGCCTCTGAGCACTGCTTTTGCTGTGTCCCAGAGGTTTTGATAGGAAGTATTTTCATTCTCGTTGCTTTCTATGAATTTCCTTATTCCCTCCTTAATGTGTTCTATAACCCAGTCTTTTTTCAGGAGGGTATTGTTCAGTTTCCAAGTATTTGATTTCTTTTCCCTAGTTTTTCTGTTATTGATCTCTAGTTTTATTGCCTTGTGGTCTGAGAAGATACTTTGTAATATTTCGATGTTTTGGACTCTGCAAAAGGTTTGTTTTATGACCTAATATGTGGTCTATTCTAGAGAATGTTCCATGTGCGCTAGAAAAAAAAGTATATTTTGCAGCAGTTTGGTGGAGAGCTCTGTATAAGTCAATGAGGTCAAGTTGGTTGATTGTTGTAATTAGATCTTCCGTGTCTGTGTTGAGCTTCTTACTGGATGTCCTGTCCTTCTCCGAAAGTGGTGTGTTGAAGTCCCCTGCTATAATTGTGGAGGTATCTATCTCGCTTTTCAATTCTGTTAAAATTTGATTTATGTATCTTGCAGCCCTGTCATTGGGGGCATAAATATTTAATATGGTTATGTCTTCCTGATCAATTGTCCCTTTTATCATTATATAGTGTCCTTCTTTATCCTTTGTGGTGGATTTAAGTCTAAAGTCTATTTTGTCAGAAATTAATATTGCTACTCCTCTTCTTTTTTGCTTATTGTTTGCTTGATATACTTTTTTCCATCCTTTGAGTTTTAGTTTGTTTGTGTCTCTAAGTCTAAGGTGTGTCTCTTGTAGGCAGCATATAGATGGATCGTGTTTCTTTATCCAGTCTGTGACTCTCTGTCTCTTTATTGGTGCATTTAGTCCATTTACATTCAGGGTAATTATAGATAAATAAGTTTTTAGTGCTGTCATTTTGATGCCTTTTTATGTGTGTTTTTGACAATTTCATTTTTCCACATACTTTTTTTGTGCTGAGGCGTTTTTCTTAGTAAATTGTGAGATCCTCATTTGCATAGTGTTTGACTTTATGTTAGTTGAGTCGTTACGTTTTTCTTGGTTTTTATCTTGAGTTATAGAGTTGTTATACCTTTTTGTGGTTACCTTATTATTTACCCCTATTTTTCTAAGTAAAAACCTAACTTGTATTGTTCTATATCGCCTTGTATCACTCTCCATCTGGCAGTTCAATGCCTCCTGTATTTAGTCCCTCTTTTTGATTATTGTGATCTTTTACCTATTGACTTCCATGATTCCCTGTTCTGTGTATTTATTTATTTTTTTTTAATTAATCTTAATTTGTTTGTTTTTGTGCTTTCCCTATTTGAGTTGCGTTGATATCAGGACGTTCTGTTTTGTGACCTTGTGTTGTGCTGGTATCTGATATTATTGGTTCTCTGACCAAACAATATCCTTTAGTATTTCGTGTAGCTTTGGTTTGGTTTTTGCAAATTCTCTAAACTTGTGTTTGTCTGTAAATATCTTAATTTCGCCTTCATATTTCAGAGAGAGTTTTGCTGGATATATGATCCTTGGCTGGCAGTTTTTCTCCTTCAGTGTTCTGTATATGTCGTCCCATTCCCTTCTTGCCTGCATGGTTTCTGCTGAGTAGTCAGAACATATTCTTATTGATTCTCCCTTGAAGGAAACCTTTCTTTTCTCCCTGGCTGCTTTTAAAATTTTCTGTTTATCTTTGGTTTTGGTGAGTTTGATGATAATATGTCTTGGTGTTTTTCTTTTTGGATCAATCTTAAATGGGGTTCGATGAGCATCTTGGATAGATATCCTTTCATCTTTCATGATGTCAGGGAAGTTTTGTGTCAGGAGTTCTTCAACTATTTTCTCTGTGTTTTCTGTCCCCCCTCCCTGTTCTGGGACTCCAATCACCCGCAGGTTATCCTTCTTGATACAGTCCCACATAATTCTTAGGGTTTCTTCATTTTTTTTAATTCTTTTATCTGATTTTTTTTCAGCTATGTTGGTGTTGATTCCCTGGTCCTCCAGATGTCCCAGTCTGCATTCTAATTGCTCGAGTCTGCTCCTCTGACTTCCTAGTGCGTTGTCTAACTCTGTTATTTTATTGTTAATCTTTTGGATTTCTACATGTTGTCTCTCTATGGATTCTTGCAACTTATTAATTTTTCCAGTATGTTCTTGAATAATCTTTTTGAGTTCTTCAACAGTTTTATCAGTGTGTTCCTTGGCTTTTTCTGCAGTTATCCTAATTTCATTTGTGATATCATTAAGCATTCTGTAAATTAGTTTTTTATATTCTGTATCTGATAATTCCAAGATTGTATCTTCATTTGGGGAAGATTTTGATTCTTTTGTTTGGGGGGTTGGAGAAGCTGTCATGGTCTGCTTCTTTAAGTGGTTTGATATGGATTGTTGTCTCTGAGCCATCACTGGGAAACTAGTTTTTCCAGAAAATCCGCTAAATAAAAAAATGCAGTCAGATCCCTATCAGAGTTCTCCCTCTGGCTCAGGCTATTCAGATGTTAATGAAGCCGCCTGCGTCCAGTCCAAATCCCTGCAGGACGGTTCCCCGGCTCGGACGCTGCTCTTTCTGCTCCAAGACCAGTCACTGCCTCCCGGGGACTTCTCCTACCGGCTGCGTCCCACGCCGCCCGTGGAACCGGCTGGTCCCCCTTCTGGGGTTAGTTCAGGGGGGTGGAGCAGCTCTCTGTGCTTGTGCCGTACCTGACTGGTACGCTGGCTCCAGGCTCTGGAAACAATCGCTGCTTCCCCGTATTAGTTTGTTCTCCGTCTCTAAACCTGTGTTTGTTGTTCAGGGTTCATAGATTGTTATGTATGTGATCGATTCACTTGTTTTTCCGAGTCCTTGTTGTAAGAGGGATACGAGGTAGAGTCTGCCTAGTCCGCCATCTTGGCTCCGCCTCCAGTAGCTAGCTTTTAAAAAGTCACCGTGTTAATCAAAAAACTCCCAACAAAAAAAAAGCCCCGGCCCGGACGGCTTCACTGCAGAGTTCTACCAAACTTTCAGAGAAGAGTTAACACCACTACTACTAAAGGTATTCCAAAGCATAGAAAATGACGGAATACTACCCAACTCATTCTATGAAGCCACCATCTCCCTGATACCAAAACCAGGTAAAGACATTACAAAAAAAGAAAATTATAGACCTATATCCCTCATGAACATAGATGCAAAAATCCTCAACAAAACTCTAGCCAATAGAATCCAACAACACATCAAAAAAAATAATTCACCATGATCAAGTGGGATTTATACCAGGTATGCAAGGCTGGTTTAATATCAGAAAAACCATTAATGTAATCCATCACATAAATAAAACAAAAGACAAAAACCACATGATCTTATCAATTGATGCAGAAAAGGCATTTGACAAAGTCCAACACCCATTCATGATAAAAACTCTTACCAAAATAGGAATTGAAGGAAAATTCCTCAACATAATAAAGGGCATCTATGCAAAGCCAACAGCCAATATCACTCTAAATGGAGAGAACCTGAAAGCATTTCCCTTGAGAACGGGAACCAGACAAGGATGCCCTTTATCACCGCTCTTATTCAACATCGTGCTGGAAGTCCTAGCCAGGGCAATTAGGCTAGACAAAGAAATAAAAGGTATCCGGATTGGCAAGGAAGAAGTAAAGTTATCACTATTTGCAGATGACATGATCATATACACAGAAAACCCTAAGGAATCCTCCAGAAAACTACTGAAACTAATAGAAGAGTTTGGCAGAGTCTCAGGTTATAAAATAAACATACAAAAATCACTTGGATTCCTCTACATCAACAAAAAGAACACCGAAGAGGAAATCACCAAATCAATACCATTCACAGTAGCCCCCAAGAAGATAAGATACTTAGGAATAAATCTTACCAAGGATGTAAAAGACCTATACAAAGAAAACTACAAAGCTCTACTACAAGAAATTCAAAAGGACATACTTAAGTGGAAAAACATACCCTGCTCATGGATAGGAAGACTTAACATAGTAAAAATGTCTATTCTACCAAAAGCCATCTATACATTTAACACACTTCCGATCCAAATTCCAATGTCATATTTTAAGGGGATAGAGAAACAAATCACCAATTTCATATGGAAGGGAAAGAAGCCCCGGATAAGCAAAGCACTACTGAAAAAGAAGAAGAAAGTGGGAGGCCTCACTTTACCTGATTTCAGAACCTATTATACATCCACAGTAGTCAAAACAGCCTGGTACTGGTACAACAACAGGCACATAGACCAATGGAACAGAATTGAGAACCCAGACATAGATCCATCCACGTATGAGGAGCTGATATTTGACAAAGGACCAGTGTCAATTAATTGGGGAAAAGAAAGCCTTTTTAACAAATGGTGCTGGCATAACTGGATATTCATTTGCAAAAAAATGAAACAGGACCCATACCTTACACCATGCACAAAAACTAACTCCAAGTGGATCAAAGACCTAAACATAAAGACTAAAACGATAAAGATCATGGAAGAAAAAATTGGGACAACCCTAGAAGCCGTAATACAAGGCATAAACAGAATACAAAACATTACCAAAAATGATCAAGAGAAACCCGATAACTGGGAGCTCCTAAAAATCAAACACCTATGCTCATCTAAAGACTTCACCAAAAGAGTAAAAAGACCACCTACAGACTGGGAAAGAATTTTCAGCTATGACATCTCCGACCAGCGCCTGATCTCTAAAATCTACATGATTCTGTCAAAACTCAACCACAAAAAGACAAACAACCCAATCAAGAAATGGGCAAAGGATATGAACACACATTTCACTAAAGAAGATATTCAGGCAGCCAACAGATACATGAGAAAATGCTCACGATCATTAGCCATTAGAGAAATGCAAATTAAAACTACGATGAGATTCCATCTCACACCGGCAAGGCTGGCATTAATCCAAAAAACACAAAATAATAAATGTTGGAGAGGCTGCGGAGAGATTGGAACTCTCATACACTGCTGGTGGGAATGTAAAATGGTACAACCCCTTTGGAAATCTATCTGGCGTTATCTTAAACAGTTAGAAATAGAACTACCATACAACCCTGAAATCCCACTCCTGGGAATATACCCCAGAGATACAAGAGCCTTCATACAAACAGATATATGCACACCCATGTTCATTGCAGCTCTGTTTACAGTAGCAAAAAGTTGGTAGCAACCAAGGTGTCCATCAACGGATGAATGGGTAAATAAATTGTGGTATATTTACACAATGGAATAGTACGCATCGATAAAGAACAGTGACGAATCTGTGAAACATTTCATAACATGGAGGAACCTGGAAGGCATTATGCTGAGCGAAATTAGTCAGAGGCAAAAGGACAAATATTGTATAAGACCACTATTATAAGATCTTGAGTAATAGTAAACCTGAGAAGAACACATACTTTTGTGGTTACGAGGTGGGGAGGGAGGGAGGGTGGGAGAGGGTTTTTTTTATTGATTAATCAGTAGATAAGAAATGCTTTAGGTGAAGGGAAAGACAACACTCAATACATGGAAGGTCAGCTCAATTGGACTGGACCAAAAGCAAAGAAGTTTCCGGGATAAAATGAATGCTTCAAAGGTCAGCGGAGCAAGTGCGGGAGTCTGGGGAACATGGTTTGCGGGGACTTCTAAGTCAATTGGCAAAATAATTCTATTATGAAATCATTCTGCATCCCACTTTGAAATGTGGCGTCTGGGGTCTTAAATGCTAACAAGCGGCCATCTAAGATGCATCAATTGGTCTCAACCCACCTGGAGCAAAGGAAAAGGAAGAACACCAAGGCCACACGACAACTAAGAGCCCAAGAGACAGAAAGCGCTACATGAACCAGAGACCTACATCATCCTGAGACCAGAAGAACTAGTTGGTGCCCGGCCACAATCGATGACTGCCCTGACAGGGAGCACAGCAGAGGACCCCTGAAGGAGCAGGAGATCAGTGGGATACAGACCCCAAATTCTCATAAAAAGACCAAACTTAATGGTCTGACTGAGACTAGAGGAATCCCGGCAGCCATGGTCCCCAGACCTTCTGTTGGCACAGGACAGGAACCATCCCTGAAGACAACTCATCAGACATGAAAGGGACTGGTCAGCGGATGGGAGAGAGACGCTGATGAAGAGTGAGCTAATTATATCAGGTGGACACTTGAGATTGTGTTGGCAACTCTTGTCTGGAGGGGGGATGGGAGGATAGAGAGAGAGAGAAGCCGGCAAAATTGTCACGAAAGGAGAGACTGAAAGGGCTGACTCAAGAGGGGGAGAGCAAGTGGGAGAAGGGAGTGAGATGTATGTAAACTTATATGTGACAGACTGATTGGATTTGTAAACGTTCACTTGAAGCTTAATAAAAGTTAATAAAAAAAAAAAAGAAAAGTCACTGTGTGTCCACTCACTCTGAGAAACTTCAGCAAAGAATCCAGGAAATTTCCACTACTTAGACAACTGGCAAAGAGTAGTTTTCTCCCAGCAGCAGGCAATAGTGGTTAGACAGAAGGATAGAGAGCAAATTAGAGGACGAGATTAAGATTTAATGGAACCTGTTTTTTCTGGTTTATGAGAAACCTTGGAGACCTAAGTTTTGTTTTCCTGCTCCACAATGAACAAATGAACTATTTCTTGTGACTTCACCTGCTTTGTTAATCAAAAAATAGGATCCATAGTACTCAAAAAGTTAGTTTTCAGAGAAGCTCTACCTGTATTAGTACCGGTTGCCATGGAATCTACCCCAACTTGTGATGACTCCATGTGTGTTTAAAGTAGAAATGTTCTTCACAGGGTTTTCAATCGCTTATTTTTCAGATGTAGATCTCCAGGCCTTTCTTGCAAGGTGCCTCTGGATGGACTCTAACCTCCAACTTTCCAGGTTAGCAGCAGAGCTTGTTAACCATTTGCACCACCCAGCACTCATTCCTACAGGGGTAGATTTGCATCTGCCTTCCCATGCTGCTCACCAAGGGGCAAACTAAATCCCTTTAGCATGGGCTGCTCAGGAAGAAATGTTTTGCCCAGAGTGCTGGGTTTTTTTGTTTTTGTTTGTTTTTATTTAAACCCATGGTATATTCAATATACTTCGCCAAGACCACAATTCAAAGGCGTCAATTCATCTTCAGTTTTCCTTATTCATTGTCCAGCTTTCGCAAGCGTATGATGCAATTGAAAACACTATGGCTTGGATCAGGCGCACCGTCGTCTTCAGGGTGACATCTTTGCTCTTTAACACTTTAAAGAGGTCCTTTGCAGCAGATTTACCCAATGCAATGCGTCTTTTGATTTCTTGACTGCTGTTTCCATGGCTGTGGATTGTGGATCCAAATAAAATGAAATCCTTGACAACTTCAATCTTTTCTCCGTTTACCATGATGTTGGTCATTGGTCCAATTGTGAGGATTTTTGTTTTCTTTATGTGGAGCTGTAATCCATACTGAAGGCTGTGGTCCTTGATCCTCGTTAGTAAGTGCTTCAAGTCCTCTTCACTTCCAGCAAGCAAGATTGTGTCATCTGCATAACGCAGGTTTTTAATGAGTCTTCCTCCAATCCTGATGCCCCGTTCTTCTTCATATAGTCCAGCTTCTTGGATTATTTGCTCAGCATACAGATTGAGTAGGTATGGCGAAAGAATACAACCCTGACGCACACCTTTCCTGACTTTAAAACAATCAGTATCCCCTTGTTCTGTCCAAACAACCGCCTCTTGATCTATGTAAAGGTTCCTCAGGAGCACAATTAAGTGTTCTGGAATTCCCATTCTTCGCAATGTTATCCATAATTTGTTACGATCCACACAGTTGAATGCCTTTGCATAGTCAATAAAACACAGGAAATCCTTCTGGTATTCTCTGCTTTCAGCCAGGATCCATCTGACATCACCAATGATATCCCTGGTTCCACGTCCTCTTCTGAAACCGGCCTGAATTTCTGGCCGTTCCCCATCGATATACCGCTGTAGCCGTTTTTGAATGATTTTCAGCAAAATTTGCTGGGAATGACAACTTGAAGAGGAACGGCATTGCATTCATCAAAAAGAACGTTTCAAGATCTATCCTGAAGTACAAGGCTGTCAGTGATAAGATAATATCCATACGCCTACAAGGAAGATCAGTTAACATGACTATTATTCAAATTTACGCACCAACCACTAGGGCCAAAGATGAAGAAATAGAAGATTTTTATCAGCTGCTGCAGTCTGAAATTGATCAAACATGCAATCAAGATGTAATGATAATTACTGGCAATGGAATGCAAAAGTTGGAAACAAGAAGGATCAGCAGTTGGAAAATATGGCCTCGGTGATAGAAACAATGCCGGAGATTGAACGATAGAATTTTGCAAGACCAATGACTTCTTCATTGCAAATACCTTCTTTCATCAACATAAATGGGGACTATACACATGGACCCAGCCAGATGGAACACACAGAAATCAAATTGACTACATCTGTGGAAAGAGACAATGGAAAAGCTCAAAATCATCAGTCAGAACAAGGCCAGGGGCCGACTGTGGAACAGACCATCAAATGCTCATATGCAAGTTCAAGCTGAAACTGAAGGAAATCAGAGCAAGTCCACGAGAGCCAAAATATGATCTTGGTTATATCCTACCTGAATTTAGAGACCATCTGAAGAATAGATTTGATGCACTGAACATTAGTGACCAAATACCAGATGAGTTTGGAATGACATCAAGGACATCATACATGAAAAAAGCAAGAGGTCATTGAAACTTCAGGAAAGAAAGAAAAGACTAAGATGGATGTCAGAGGAGACTCTGAAACTTGCTCTCAAATGTCGAGCAGCTAAAGCAAAAGGATGTACTGATGAAATAAAACGACTGAACAGAAGATTTCAAAGGGTGGCTGGAAAAAACAAAGTAAAGTATTATAATGACATGTGCAAAGAGCTGGAGATGGAAAACCAAAGGGGAAGAACACGCTCAGCATTTCTCAAGCTGAAAGAACTGATTCTATGGGAAAATATTAAAGGATGCAGGAAGCATCAAAAGAAGATGAAAGGAATACACAGAGTCATTATACCAAAAAGAAACAGTCGATGTTCAAACATTTTAAGAGGTGGCATATGATCGGGAACCGATGGTATTGAAGGAAGAAGTCCAAGCTGCTCTGAAGTCATTGGTGAAAAACAAGACTCCAGGAATTATGGAATATTAACTGAGATGTTTCAACAAACAGATGCAGCGTTGGAGGTGCTCACTCGTCTATGCCAAGAAATATGGAAGACAACTTCCTGGCCAATTGACCTGAAGAGATCCACATTTATGTCTATTCCCAAAAAAGGTGATCCAACCAAATGTGGAAATTACAGAACAATATCATTAATTAATTGAAGGAGACCATTCTGAAATGCTGGAGAGTTTTATATTGGTCTCACCAAGCCCTATAGTGTGTCAGCACCTGCCTTGAGAAATTCAGTTCAGTCTCCTCATCCAATGGGTTGCTACCTCAAGTCTCCTGCTGTTCAGGAACTTGTGTTTGGGGAGCAAGGAGAAGCGGGAGGCAGAGACAAAGCACCCAGCTATTGCATGGTAATAACCGCTCTTTGCGGTTGCATTTATATGTCAGGGTCTGCATGTGGGGTGATAATTAAGTGGTAAGTGGTATCAGGGAAAACTGTCAACATGCAGGCTGGTGATAGATACTGGCAACCTCAACAAATGAAAAGTTAAATTGGTTTGGCTGTGTCGAAGTAAAACTAATTATAGTCATTTGGGTGGGCCTCCAAGCATGGATGCCTAATCCCTATATGGTGCCATAATACTTATGTACATCAGTATATATGCCTTAAATTAACTTCATCATAAAGTATAATTTGGTTAGAACAGGAGGCTCTACAGGAATTGAGCCTTCACTTTGTTACTGGTACAGAATGGATATCTACTAATCTTAAAGTTGGTGCAACTGTGGTCTAAGCCACAGAGAGAAAAGCAACTATGGCAGCCTCCAAAATGGCTCCCAGGGAGCCTCACTTCCTGGTGTTCACACTGTTGTGTGATCCCCTGCCCTTCTGTGTCGACTGGACCTAGTGACTCTCTTTTAACAAATAGAATGCAACAGAAGTGAGAGGATATCCCTTCTAAGCTTAGGTGAATAATGACCGTGACTTCATTCTTTCTACCTCTCATGCTCTTTAGGTCCCTGGGTGGTGCAAATGGCTTGTACTTGTCTACTAACCTAAATGTTGGTGGTTTGAAACCCCCACCCCGAGTGGTTCCACAAAAGGAGCCCTGGTAGCAAAGTGGTTAAGCACTCAGCTGCTAACCAAAAGGTTTATGGTTCAAACCCACCAGCAGCTCTGTGGGAAAGAGACGTGGCAGTCTGTTTCTGTAAAGAGTCGTGGCCTTGGAAACCCTATGGGGCAGTTCTACAGGGTGGCTATGAGTCAAAATCCATTCTAGGGCAACAGGGTCAGTGGTACTGCAAAAGGTTACAGCCAAGAAAATCCCATGGAGCGATTCTTCTCTGTAACATGTGGGCTCTCCATGAGTTGGAATTGATTTGACGGCAACAGGTTTTTTTTTTATTCTCACTCTCTCTTGCTTCTTACTTCTTCTGGGTAAAGCCAGCTGCCATGTTGTGAAAAGCCCTATAGAGAGGCCTACATGGCAAGGAACTGAGGGAGGCTTCTGGCCACCAAACGGAGAGAAAACCTGAGACCTACCAACAGCCACGTGGGTGAGCTTAGAAGCAGACCCTCCTCTAGTCAAGCCTTTAGACTGCAGCTCCACCTTGATGCAGCCCGTGAGAGACTCTGAACCAAGGGTATCCTGGCCCACAGAAATGTGAGATCATACATTGTTGTTTTAAGCTGCTGAATTTGGGGGTAATTTGTTGTGCAGCAGTAGGTAACAAATACAGTCACTAATTCAGGACTCTCCTTGTGTGGTGTCATTGAGAAAGGTGGTTGAAAGTTTAATCCCTGTTTTCTACAAAGCAGACACAGCAACCGATGAGGGGTCTACAGAGGGTTTGGAAGGGGGACGGAGTGATACAAAGAAAGGCATGGAAACTGGTAATTTATGGCATCGATATTCCCAAGTTTTTAGTAGCTCTAGCAATGTCCCTGCCTGTCCCTGAAGACTGGGTCATCTTGCTATGGTAACCCTGAACTGCTCATTCCTTTTACAAGCTGAATTTCCAATGACCTGCTGGGCCTCCAAATTATTTTCTTGCTTCTTTTCCCTTTGTCTTGTATTCTTGGGGTTGGCCTGTGCTGGCCAAGTCACATGCAGCTTGTCTCTATGACTCCTGCAAAATGTACCCTTTGGAAAGATGTGCCAGTTACCAAGTTGTTGCCTCTCAACTCCAAACATGCCCTTCCATGCTCAGCTTTGTGATGCTGGGGCTGGGACAGGGCAACCAAATATCTGCTTTGCTTTGGCTCCCCGCTCGTGTCTGCCAATAGAGGGCGATAAACGAATACCGCAGGCTGGAGGGGAAGCCAGGCACTTGCTCCTTCCTGTTTGCTTCCTGGTCCTGTAAGAAGCATTGGGTCCAGTTTGCAGTTTCTGCAACACTACTGAACTCACCTCATGGTGCCCCTCAAAGACACCAGCATTTGCTGAGCAGTACCCTCTCCTCAGAGGTCTGGGTCTCAGCCCCTAGGACCCTTCCCTGAGTTTTTAAGTTTTAATCAATTTCAGCCTCTTCCTGTTGTTCTCCAGGCCTAGGAGTGGTAGCTACTTCCTGCAGTTTCTACTCCCACATAAAATTCTAGTTTGCCTTTTCAGTTGCCTAATTTGGGAACCCTGGTGGCATAGCAGTTAACAGTTCGGCTGCTAACCAAAAGGTCGGCAGTTCAAATCCACTAGGCACTCATTGGAAACCCTATGGGGCAGTTCTACTCTACCCTATAGGGCCCAACTATGGGTCAGAATTGACTCGAAGGCAACAGGTTTTTTGTTTTGTTTAATTAGAAATTATTTATATTAAATTCTTCCTTTGAGAAAACAACCTGGCGTGCTTTTTTCTCTTCTGATTGTACCCTGACTGCTACAGGCATGTCTTTGTTATCTACTGCTGCTATAACAGAAATTTTACAAGTGGATGGCTTATTCTCTTCTCACAGTCTAGGAGGCTAGAAGTCTGAATTCAGGATGCCAGCTCCAGGGGAAGGCTTTCTCTCTCTGTCGGCTCTGGGGAAAGTCCTTGTCATCAATCTTCCCCTGCTCTAGGAGCTTCTCAGCACGGGGACCCCAAGTCCAAGGGATGCGCTATTCTCCTGGCTCTTGGTTCTTGGTGGTATCAGGGCCCCCTGTCTCTCTGCTTGCTTCTCTCTTTTATATCTCAAAAGTGGCTGATTTAAAACAGAACCTAATCTTTTAGATTGAGCCCTGCCTCATTAACATAACTCCACTAATCCCACCTCATTAACATCACAGAGGTAGGATTTACAACACAATCACTTCAGATGACAAAATGGTGGACAGTCACACAATACTGAGAATCATGGACTAGCCAAGTTGACACATTTTGGGGGGACACAATTCAATTCATGAAGAGGGGTGACTGATTCTACCCTGGGCTTCTGGACAGGCTACGTCTCAGCTTTCCATCTTAACCCTCCAAAGAGAGCTGCCGGCCCTGTTACTAGTTTCTACTTTTATGGCTTTATGGTCAGAAAAGATGCTTTGTAGTACTTCCATGTTTTGGATTCTGTTAAGGCTTGCTTTGTGGCCCAATATGTGATGTATTCTGGAGACTTTTCCATGTGTGTCAGAAAAGGAAGTATACTTGGTTGCTGTTGGGTGGAGTGTTCCACATACGTCTATGAGGTCAAGTTGACTGTGGCATTTAGATCTTCTGTGACTCTATAGAGCCTCTTTCTGGATCTTCTGTCCTTCACCGAAAGCGGTGGGTTGAAGTCTCCTACTATTATCGTGGAGCTATTTCTGTTTTCGATGCTGGTAGAGTTTATGTATTTTGGAGCCCGGTAACTGGGTGCATATATATTTATTATGATTATGTCATCCTCGTGTATTGACCCTTAATCATCATATAGTGTACTTCCTTATCCTTTGTGTTGGATTTAGCTTTAAAGTCTATTTTGTCATAGATTAATATTGCCACTCCTGCTCTTTTTTGATTGTTATTTGCTTGATATATTTTTTTCCATCCTTTGAGTTTTTGTGTCTTTAAGTCTAAGGTGTGTCTCTTAATAGGCAGCAAATACATGGATCTTTTTTTTATCCATCCTGCCACTCTCTGTCTCTTCATTGGTGCGTTTAGTCCATTTACATTCAGTGTAATTATTGACAGGTATGACTTTAGTGCTGTCATTTTGATGTATTTTTGTGTGTGTATTGCTGACAGTTTCTTTGTTCCACTTAATTTTCTATGGTGCATTGTTTTTCTTTATGTATTTCCTTTTTCACTGTTGTTGATTTTGTATTTGCTGAGTCTGTGGTTTTGTTTTTTGTTTTTTTTGATGTGCAGGATTGTTAGTTTCCTTTGTGGTTGCCTTAATATTTATCCCTATTTTCCTAAGTTTAAACAAATTTTTTCTTTCGTTATATCGCCTTGACATCCTCTCCATACGGAAGATTTATGACTGCATGTTTTAGTTCCTCTGTTTTATGTTGTCATCTTTTATATATTGACTGACATCTCTGTTTCCCTATTTTCAGTGTTTTAGCTTTGATTTATTTTTGTGAATTCCCTATCTGGGTCGATATCTGTTCTGTGTTCTAGTCTTGGGTTGTTATCTGATGTTATTTTCTAACTGAAGGACTCCCTTTAGCATTTCTTATAATTTTGGTTTGGTTTTTGCAAGTTCCCTAAACTTCTGTTTATCTGGAAATGCCCTAATTTCACCATCATATTTGAGAGACAATTTGGCTGTATATATAATTCTTGGCTGGCAATGTTCTTCCTTCAAGGCTTTATATATGTCATTCCAGTGCCTTCTTACCTGCATGGTTCCTGCTGAGCAGTCTGAGCTTAGTTGACTCTCTTTTGTAAATGACTTTTCATTTATGCATAGCCGCTTTTAATATTCTCTCTTTATCTTTGGTTTTGGAAAGTTTGATTATAATATGTTTTGGTGACTCTCTTTCTGGATCTATCTTGTGTGGGGTTCAATGAGCATCTTGGATAGACGGCTTCTCATCTTTCACAATTTCAAGGAAGTTTTCTGCCAACAAATCTTCAACAATTCTCTCTATATTTCTTCTTATCCCCCCACTGTTCTGGTTCTCCAATCCCTCATAGCTTATTCCTCTTAATAGAGTCCCACATAATTCTTAGGGTTTCTTCATTTTTTTTTAATTCTTTTATCTGATTTTCCCAAATAAGTTGGTGTCAAGTGCTTCATCTTCAATCTCACAAATTCTGACTTCCATTGCCTCAATTCTGTTCCTATGACTATCTATTGAGTTGTCTAATTCTGAAATTTTATTGTTAATTTCTTCGATTTCTATTTGCTGTCTATGGATTCTTGCAGCCTGTTAAATTTGTCATTATGCTCTAGCAGAAACATCTTGAGTTCCCCTATTGCTTTGTCTCTGTATTCCGTGGTGTGGTCTCTGTTTTGCCTGATCTCGTTCCTGGTCTCTTGAAGAGTTCTGTATATTAGTCTTTTGAATTCTACCTCTGCAAAGTCTAAGACGTTATCTTCCTCTGGAAGATTTTTTGAGTCTTTGTTTTGGTGGCTTGATGAAGCCATCATGGTCTCTGTCTCTTTATGTGATTGATATTGACTGTTGTCTCTGAGCCATCAATAATTTGTTATATTTATTTATTGTTTGCTTCTTGTATCCTAGCTTCTTTTTTTTTTTTTTTTTTAATATGCCCAAGTAGGCTGGTCTTGGGAACTAACTTGGTTGTTGCGTGCCTTTGAAACTCTCACATTCTGTCTCCAGGTGGCTAGAGCTGTTACTACGTATGTGAGCCCAGGAGTCCATTTGCTTTTCTTGTGAGGATTCTGCTCAGGTGTCCAGGTCACTGGTCACCAAGTGTGCAGTGTAGGCTCTGCCCTACAGTCCTAGATGGGAAGTCCTAGATTGGAGAAGGCATAGTTATTTGGCTGCAGTAGAGGGTCATGCACTGATCAAGAGGCTGACTGCTGCCCAAGTGTCTATGTGGAAGGCATGTCCCTGTTCCCTAGAGCACATAGGTAGGTGGATTTTACAGCCAGCTTGTGGGCACCCAGTGCTGCTGGGTGTAATGGCTGGGAGTCACCACTTATTCTTGGACCCCTGTTGCAGGTAGCTCAGTAGAGTGGGTGGAGCTACCAGTCCTCAGGCTCCTGATGTGGGCAGGTGAAGACCCTGCTTAATGGGCAGGGCAGAGTCAACTGTCACAAATCTGCCACTCCCCCTTATAGCAGATACACATGAAAATAGGCTTCAGGTATAAACCCTGTTATACTGTGCTAATGATGGCCTACGCTGTTGAAATGGGCTCACACAGGTCTATGCAGGGGTGAAAGGCATACAAAGTCCATGGTCCCCTTATGCCTGTGCCTAGGCAAAGGGCCTGTGCCTGCCCCGCATTCCTGGAGAAGAGGAGCTGGCAGATTATTTTTTTTCCTGTTTGTTAATTTGTTCCCTCTCCAAAGTGAGGAGAATGGCTCAGAGCACGTGATGGGTCCTACTTCCTGCCCAGGGAGCACAGCACATGCTGAAGCCTGACCAGGACCCAGAGCAGAGCAGGGAAGCAGATAAAGAGCATTCTGTTTTTGTTTTAGTTTTGATCCACGTGGTGGTTTAGATGTTTGTACTTAACTTTCGCTGATGGAGCAGCATTTCCCACTGGTTCTGGAGGCTTGAGCAGACTCCCCACCACTTGGTCTCTCCCAGTGTGGAAAACTGGTCCCAAGAACCACCACTTGCCTCACCATACATGCCAGCCAA
Source organism: Loxodonta africana (assembly GCF_030014295.1). NCBI lineage: Eukaryota > Metazoa > Chordata > Mammalia > Proboscidea > Elephantidae > Loxodonta > Loxodonta africana. The sequence continues at coordinate 6,626,027 of NC_087368.1, forward strand.
TCTAGCCTGTGGGGTGCCAGTCCTGGCAACTCCTCACTACTTCTGAACCGTCTCTCCCACCGCCTGCCACTCAGTCCAATTCCTCACCTTTGTCTTTGATGTTCAGGGCTCCTATGTTTCCATATATAATCAATTCACTTGTTTTTGCAGGTCTTTGTTGTAAGAGGGATCACGGGAAGCATCTGACTACTCTGCCATTGTGGCCCTGCCTCTGCTCCATTGACTTTAATCACAAGGCATGGTGGTACTAAGAGATGCCCTAAGAAAAAAAAAAAAATTTTTTTTTTTTTTTCTGGGATCCCCTCAATTCCAGATATACTCTTGTTTGCCTCTATTTTGTAAAATCAACCCAATTTCCTCATGGTAATCAGGATCAATCACACCAGCCACTATGGTAACTCCCTTCTTTGCCTGTTGATAGAGTGGCATAAGGAGCCCAACATGGCCAGGTGGCATTCTTAGCTTCCAGTTCAATGAAATCAGTGATGCATACCCAGGTGGTGGCATTCTTCCCTTTGGAACTAAGATCTCTAGATCTGCAGAGCATAAGGTCATGGGGAAAGGATGCAAAAAATCTTGTGAGTGGGTCACTAGGGGAAATAGTGAGTTGGTCACTTGGGGTAAGAGTGAGTGGTGGCACTCCCATTTCTCAAGATGTTATACTAGTGGTCTTAAACAATATTTGTCCTTTTGCCTCTGACTAATTTCGCTCAGCATAATGCCTTCCAGGTTCCTCCATGTTATGAAATGTTTCATAGATTCGTCACTGTTCTTTATCGATGCGTAGTATTCCATTGTGTGAATATACCACAATTTATTTACCCATTCATCCGTTGATGGACACCTTGGTTGCTTCCAGCTTTTTGCTGTTGTAAACACAGCTGCAATAAACATGGGTGTGCATTTAACCGTTTGTGTGAAGGCTCTTATTTCTCTAGGGTATATTCCGAGGAGTGGGATTTCTGGATTCTACGGTAGTTCTATTTCTAACTGTTTAAGATAACGCCAGATAGATTTCCAAAGTGGTTGTACCATTTTACATTCCCACCAGCAATGTATAAGAGTTCCAATCTCTCCACAGCCTCTCCAACTTTTATTATTTTGTGTTTTTTGGATTAATGCCAGCCTTGTTGGAGTGAGATGGAATCTCATCGTGGTTTGAATTTGCATTTCTCTAATGGCTAATGATCGAGAGCATTTTCTCATGTATCTGTTAGCTGCCTGAATATCTTCTTTAGTGAAGTGTGTGCTCATATCCTTTCCCCACTTCTTGATTAGGTTGTTTGTCTTTTTGTGGTTGAGTTTTGACAGAATCATATAGATTTTAGAGATCAGGTGCTGGTCGGAGATGTCATAGCTGAAAATTCTTTCCCAGTCTGTAGGTGATCATTTTACTCTTTTGGTGAAGTCTTTAGATGAGCATAGGTCTTTGATTTTTAGGAGCTCCCAGTTATCTGGTTTCTCTTTGTCATTTTTGGTAATGTTTTGTATTCTGTTTATGCCTTGTATTAGGGCTCCTAAGGTTGTCCCTATTTTTTCTTCCATGATCTTTATCATTTTAGTCTTCATGTTTAGGTCTTTGATTCACTTGGAGTTAGTTTTCGTGCTTCGTGTGAGATATGGGTCCTGTTTCATTTTTTTGCAAATGGATATCCAGTTATGGCAGCACCATTTGTTAAAAAGACTATCTTTTCCCCAATTAAGTGACACTGGGCCTTTGTCAAATATCAGCTGCTCATATGTGAATGGATTTATATCTGGGTTCTCAATTCTGTTCCACTGGTCTATGTACCAATACCAGGCTGTTTTGACTACTGTGGCTGTATAATAGGTTCTAAATCAGGTAGAGTGAGGCCTCCCACTTTCTTCTTCTTTTTCACTAATGCTTTGCTTATCCGTGGCTTCTTTCCCTTCCATATGAAGTTGGTGATTTGTTTCTCTATCACATTAAAAAATGACATTGGAATTTGGATAGGAAGTGCATTGTATGTATAGATGGCTTTTGGTAGAATAGACATTTTTACTATGTTAAGTCTTCCTATCCATGAGCAAGGTATGTTTTTCCACTTAAGTATGTCCTTTTGAATTTCTTGTAGTAGAGCTTTGTAGTTTTCTTTGTATAGGTCTTTTACATCCTTGGTAAGATTTATTCCTAAGTATTTTATCTTCTTGGGGGCTACTGTGAATGGTATTGATTTGGTGATTTCCTCTTCGATGTTCTTTTTGTTGATGTAGAGGAATCCAAGTGATTTTTGTTTATTTATCTTATAACCTGAGACTGTGCCAAACTCTTCTATTAGTTTCAGTAGTTTTCTGGAGGATTCGTTGGGGTTTTCTGTGTATAAGATCATGTCATCTGCAAATAGAGATCATTTTACTTCCTCTTTGCCATTCCGGATGCCCTTTATTTCTTTGTGTAGCCTAATTGCTCTGGCTAGGACTTCTAGCACAATGTTGAATAAGAGCGGTGATAAAGGGCATCCTTGTCTGGTTCCTGTTCTCAAGGGAAATGCTTTCAGGCTCTCTCCATTTAGAATGATGTTGGCTGTTGGCTTTGTATAGATGCCTTTTATTATGTTGAGGAATTTTCCTTCAATTCCTATTTTGGTGAGAGTTGTTATCATAAATCGGTGTTGGACTTTGTCAAATGCCTTTTCTGCATCAATTGATAAGATCATGTGGTTTTTGTCTTTTGTTTTATTTATGTGGTGGATTACATTAATGGTTTTTCTGATATTAAACCAGCCTTGCATACCTGGTGTAAATCCCACTTGGTCGTGGTGAATTATTTTTTTGATATGTTGTTGAATTCTATTGGCTAGAATTTTCTTGAGGATTTTTGCATCTATGTTCATGAGGGATATAGGTCTGTAATTTTCTTCTTTTGTAATGTCTTTACCTGGTTTTTGTATCAGAGAAATGGTGGCTTCATAGAATGAGTTGGGTAGTATTCCGTCATTTTCTATGCTTTGAAGTACCTTTAGTAGTAGTGGTGTTAACTCTCCTCTGAAAGCTTGGTAGAACTCTGCAGTAAAGCCATCCGGGCCAGGGTGTTTTTTTTGTTGGGAGTTTTTTGATTACCGTTTCAATCTCTTTTTTTGTTATGGGTCTATTTAGTTGTTCTACTTCTGAATGTGTTAGTTTAGGTAGGTAGTGTTTTTCCAGGAATTCATCCATTTCTTCTCGGTTTGCAAATTTGTTAGAGTACAATTTTTCGTAATAATCTGATATGATTCTTTTAATTTCAGTTGGGTCTGTTGTGATGTGGCCCATCTCGTTTCTTATTCAGGTTATTTGTTTCCTTTCCTGTATTTCTTTAGTCAGTCTAGCCAATGGTTTATCAATTTTGTTAATTTTTTCAAAGAACCAGCTTTGGCTTTGTTAATTCTTTCAATTGTTTTTCTATTCTTTAGTTCATTTAGTTCAGCTCTAATTTTTATTATTTGTTTTCTTCTGGTGCCTGATGGATTCTTTTGTTGCTCACTTTCTATTTGTTCAAGTTGTAGGGACAGTTCTCTGATTTGGGCTCTTTCTTCTTTTTGTATGTGTGCATTTATCGATATAAATTGGCCTCTGAGCACTGCTTTTGCTGTGTCCCAGAGGTTTTGATAGGAAGTACTTTCATTCTCGTTGCATTCTATGAATTTCCTTATTCACTCCTTGATGTCTTCTATAACCCAGTCTTTTTTCAGGAGGGTATTGTTCATTTTCCAAGTATTTGATTTCTTTTCCCTAGTTTTTCTGTTATTGATTTCTAGTTTTATTGCCTTTTGGTCTGAGAAGATGCTTTGTAATATTTCAATGTTTTGGATTCTGCAAAGGTTTGTTTTATGACCTAATATGTGGTCTATTCTAGAGAATGTTCCGTGTGCGCTAGAAAAAAAGTGTACTTTGAAGCAGTTAGGTGGAGAGTTCTGTATAAGTTAATGAGGTCAAGTTGTTTGATTGTTGTAATTAAGTCTTCCATGTCTCTATTGAGCTTCTTACTGGATGTCCTGTCCTTCTCCGAAAGTGGTGTGTTGAAGTCTCCTACTATAATCGTGGACGTGTCTATCTCACTTTTCAGTTCTGTTAAAATTTGATTTCTGTATCTTGCAGCCCTGTCACTGTGTGTATAAATTTTTAATATGGTTATATCTTCCTGATCAATTGTCCCTTTTATCATTATGTAGTGTCCTTCTTTATCCTTTGTGGTGGATTTAAGTCTAAAGTCTATTTTGTCAGCAATTAATATTGCTACTCCTCTTCTTTTTTGCTTATTGTTTGCTTGATATATTTTTTTCCATCGTTTGAGTTTTAGTTTGTTTGTGTCTCCAAGTCTAAGGTGTGTCTCTTGTAGGCAGCATATAGACAGATCGTGTTTCTTTATCCAGTCAGAGACTCTCTGTCTCTTTATTGGTGCATTTAGTCCATTTAAATTCAGCGTAATTATAGATAAATAAGTGTTTAGTGTTGTCATTTTGATGCCTTTTCATGTGCGTTGTTGACAATTTCATTTTTCCACTTACTTTTTTGTGCTGAGACATTTTTCTTAGTAAATTGTGAGATCCTCATTTTCATAGTGTTTGACTTTATGTTTCTGGAGTCGTTACGTTTTTCTTGGCTTTTATCTTGAGTTATGGAGTTGTTATACCTCTTTGTGGTTACCTTAATATTTACCCCTATTTTTCTAAGTAAAAACCTAATTTGTATTGTCCTATATCGCCTTGTATCACTCTCCATATGGCAGTTCTATGCCACCTGTATTTAGTCCCTCTTTTTGATTATTGTGACCTTTTACGTATTGACTTCAATGATACCCTGTTATGCGCATTTTTTTTAATTAATCTTAATTTGTTTTTGTGATTTCCCTATTTGAGTTGATATCAGGATGTTCTGTTTTGTGACCTTGTGTTGTGCTGGTATCTGATATTATTGGTTTTCTGACCAAACAATTTCCTTTAGCATTTCTTGTAGCTTTGGTCTGGTTTTTGCAAATTCTCTAAGCTTGTGTTTATCCGTAAATATCTTAATTTCGTCTTCATATTTCAGAGAGAGTTTTGCTGGATATATGATCCTTGGCTGGCAGTTTTTCTCCTTCAGTGCTCTGTATATGTCATCCCATTGCCTTCTGGCCTTCATGGTTTCTGCTGAGTAGTCTGAACTTTTTCTTATTGATTCTCCCTTGAAGGAGACCTTTCTTTTCTCCCTGGCTGCTTTTAAAATTTTCTCTTTATCTCTGGTTTTGGCAAGTTTGATGATAATATGTCTTGGTGTTTTTCTTTTTGGATCAATCTGAAATGGGGTTCGATGAGCATCTTGGATAGATATCCTTTTGTCTTTCATGATGTCAGGGAAGTTTTCTGTCAGCAGATCTTCAACTATTTTCTCTGTGTTTTCTGTCTTCCCTCCCTGTTCTGGGACTCCAATCACACACAAGTTATCTTTCTTGATAGAGTCCCACATGATTCTTAGGGTTTCTTCATTTTTTTATTCTTTTATCTGATTTTTTTTCAGCTATGTTGGTGTTAATTCCCTGGTCCTCCAGATTTCCCAGTCTGCATTCTAATTGCTCGAGTCTGCTCCTCTGACTTCCTATTGCATTGTCTAATTCTGTAAGTTTTATTGTTAATCTTTTGGATTTCTGAATGCTGTCTCTCTATGGATTCTTGCAACTTATTAATTTTTCCACTATGTTCTTGAATAATCTTTTTGAGTTCTTCCACTGTTTTATCAGTGTGTTCCTTGGCTTTTTCTGCAGTTTGCCTTATTTCATTTCTGAGGTCATCCCTGATGTCTTGAAGCATTCTGTAAATTAGTTTTTTATATTCTGTATCTAATAATTCCAGGATTGTGTCTTCATTTGGGAAAGATTTTGATTCTTTTGTTTGGGGGGTTGTAGAAGCTGTCATGGTCTGCTTCTTTATGTGGTTTGATATCGACTGCTGTCTCCGAGCCATCACTAAGATATAATAGTGGTTTATTCTGTAATTGCTCACTGAGTCTTATCTTGTTTTGTTTTCTTTCAATATACGTGGATGGGCTACTAGATTGTGCTGTCTTGTTTGTTGTAGCCCTTGACTTACTTATGACCTATTACCAGCTGGTTTGGGCTGTTGCCAGATATATATGCCTGAGTCTATTCACTACTCTTGAGTACAATCTGATTTTGGGTCATCAGGTGTGTGCTGCACCCTAACACCTATCCACCTCGAGAAGTACTGGTGATAGTTGTGTACACCAGATTCTATTAGCAGTTGGGGTTCATCCTCCGGGGGGGCAGGATGCTGACAGGCTTCCCCCAAGTGTCAGTGAGGTAGGTGTGTCTCTATTCCTGTAGCACCTTGGTGGGAGGGCACTGCAGCTGTCCCTTAGGTCCCCAATGCAAGTACCTCTACTAATTGGTAGGTGTCACCCTCCTTAGACCCCTAAGGCAAGAGGCTAGGTGGTCTGGAGGGAGCTTCAGCCCTCAGTTCCCTGTTGTGGGTCAGTTAGGGCTCTGTTGAATAAGCAGAGATATCAGACCTGGGAAACTTGTTTTCCCAGAAAATCCGCTAAAAAAAAAATGCAGTCAGATGCCTATTAGAACTGCCTTTGGATTATAACCGCCACCTTGTTCCCTGTAAAGATGAAAGTCTGAGATGTGGATCATATATGCTTGGCTGTAGCTGTTTCTGTGTTTTTAGTCCAATTAGGGATGGATTTTTGGTCCCTGGGTTTTTTGTGGTTCCTTCTCTCAGGCCGGAAGAATGGGTTAGGAAAAGACCAAAAAAAAAAAAAAAATGGAAAAGCAAACCCACCGCGGAGCCGGAGCCGTTCTCCCTCTGGCTCAGGAAATTCCAACGTTAATGAAGCCACCTGGGAAGGGCGGGGGAGGGTTCAGAGAAACAGGAGAGTAGCACCCCGGAATATAGCCAAAGTTGCTTATCTTGCTTGAAATGACTATTTTATCTGAGATTCCCGAGGGGCGTGTCGCCTATGTTTGCTGGCTGTGTGGAGATTGCCCCCAGGGGTCTGGCCCACTAAAGCCGCGGTCAGATCCTCCGCTGCCAGTCCAAAGCCCAGCGTCAAGGTTCCCCTGCTGGGACTCTGCACTCTTGGCTTCAAAATCAGTCCCTGCCTCCCGGGGACTTCTCGTCCCGCCAGCTGCGTCGCTGTTCCGCCCCCGCGGACCGGCTGGGCCCCCTCCCGGGGTTAGTTCCTGGGAGTAGGGCTACGCCCTGTGCTTGCGCCGTGACAGCACCCAGTCAAAAGCCCGGCGCCAAGGTTCCCCCGCTGAGATGCTGCACTCCCAGCTCCAAAACCAGTCACTGCCTCCCGGGGACTTGTCCCACGAGCCGTGTCACCACGCCGCCCGCACGGACTGGCTGGGCCCCCTCCCGGGGTCAGTTCAGGGGGGTAGGGCTGCGCCCCTTGTTTGCACCATCACAAGATATTGAGTTCAGCTCATCTGGGCCTAGACCTAAGCCCGGCGCCAAGGTTACCTGAGTGGGACACTGGCTCCAGGCTCCGAAAACAGTCGCTGCTTCCCTGTATTTGTTCGTTCTCCATCTCTAAATCTGTGTTTGTTGTTCAGAGTTCGTAGATTGTTATGTATGTGATTGATTCACTTGTTTTTCCGAGTCTTTGTCGCAAGAGGGATCCGAGGTAGCGTCTACCTAGTCCGCCATCTTGGCCCCGCCTCCTCAAGGACCTATATACTTTTGTGGAAACTCTGGTGGCATAGTGGTTAAGTCCTATGGCTGCTAACCAAAGGGTTGGCAGTTTGAATCCACCAGGTGTTCCTTGGAAACCCTATGGGGCAGTTCTACTCTGTCCTATAGGGTCACTAGGGCTTGGAATCGACTCCACGGCAACGGCTTAGTTTTTTTTTTTTTAAATATACATTTACTATCTTTTGCCTTTGCTATTTTCCTATGTATTATTTTTTTCAACATTAGTTTTTTGTCTCATGGTTTCAAGATGGCTGCTGTTGCCGTAGACATTACATCCTCACGTAGCTGGGCAGTAAGAAGGAATAGGCCTCTTTGCCATCTATATTTTAATCAGGGGTCAAAATACTTACAATACCCAGAGTCCTCCTAGTAGACTTCACTTTCAGTTTCTCGGTTCAGAACTGGAGCACACCTTCACCAGTCGCTAGCAAAAAGGCAATGGATTTTAAATTTGGGTTAGGGAAATCATGATTCAACCCCTGAGGCAAGCTGGAAGACCCGCCTTGTCTGTGCATTTTGCGGCCTGGACAAAATTAAGATTTTATAAACTGATAGAGAAGAACAAATGGTTGTTGGGGTTAGCAACCAATAGTGTCTGCCACAATAAGCCCTCTCAACTCAGTTCTAGACTTTTGAGAAACTTACATTACAAATAAACTAATAAAAGAACTTGCTGTGTTCCACATCTTGCTTCACCTACCCAATCATAGAAGACAAAATTATCCTCCTAAAATGCAGATCTGACCATGCTACAACTTGGTTCAAAAATTAGCTGGCTACTTGTCGTTAGAAAACAAACTCCATAACATGGCATTCCATGCCTTTCTGAATTTGGCTTCAGGCTGTCTTTGCAGTATTACTTTTCAATGCAGCTCCTTCCGCCTTTGTCAGAAAAAACTTTGCCCTTTCTCTGACATGCTGTGTATTCATGTGTCTGTTATGGCAGCAGTGCCTTTGCCCTTCTTATTTGCCCTCCAATCCACTCATCTTTCAAGGTCCAGCTCAAATACCAGCTCTTCCATGATGCCACCAACAATAGTTCCTGGTGGCAATTAATGTCTGTGATCTCTGTGCTCCTACTCTACTTCCCATTTTCCCTCTCAGCTTTGTCCACCTATGTTGCCTAGCACAGGGATGACAGATACACAGCACCTGTCTTAGTTTCCTAGTGCTGCTGTAGCACAGATACCACAAGTGTGTTGCTTTAAAGAACAGAAATTTATTTTCTCACCGTTCTAGAGTCTAAAAGTCCAAATCAGGGTCTTGGCCATATCGATTCCTTCCTTATTTGCAGCCCCGGGCATTCCTTGGTTCCTTGGTGTTTTGTGGCTTGTGGATAATCTTCACATGACCTCTGTCTTTCCCTTTGTGTGTATGTCTCTGTGTCTGGTCTGGTCTTTTTATAACTCAGAAGTGATTAGATTTAGGACACACCTACTCAATGCTCTAGTAAGACTCAATAATGTAACAAAAGAAAAGCCTGATTTCCAAACAAGGTCACCATCCGTAGGTACAGAGCCAGGAATTTAGCACATATTTTGGGGAACACAATTCAATCCATAACAGCACTGAAGCCATGGATCCCCATTTGTGAGCCCATGGCAGACATTATTAAACACATAAGACCCATTGCTGTCGAATCAGTTCTGACTCATAATGAACCTCTAGGACAGAGTAGAACTGTCCTCTAGTGTTTCCTAGGCCGTAATTTTTATGGAAGAAGACTGCTCTATTTTTCTGCTGCAGAGCAGCTGGTGGGTTCAAACCACAGACCTTTCGGTTAGCAGCTGAGTGCTTAACGACTGCACCACCAGGGTTCCTTATTAAACAATTACAGCATGATTTTCCACTGAGCCTAAATGCGCTTTCAAATACTGTCTCTGGACAGTGCTGCTCCTGACAGTTATACCCAGTCAATTAAATGAAACCTGCATTCCATCTCTAGCTGAATTTATGAGTTTGTTTGCAACAAAACATTAATGCTATGGTTGGTTGAAGTGAATTTCACTTCATAGATTCCAAGGGTGGTTTCCACCAAGGTCTAAATTTATGTGGAGAGGTAGAAAGTTAGATGATAGCATAGTAGCATGTGAAGTCTCTGACCACACTGAAGAAATCTGTTAGTAAGAGCAATAATACTTTTCCAGAGGGAGGCCAGGCTCTCAGGCCAATTTTATTTTCTTCTCAAGTAACCAGTCAGGAGACCTTGTTATTTTCTTAGTTTAGAATCCGAGAATCAGATGAAGGTCTACATCCACTGAGTGTGAGGCCATGCCCTGGGAATCCCATAAGCCAAGGAGAGGAGTGAGAGAACTTCTGAATGTCACATTCCATTTCATTATTGTGGGGCAAAATTTCATTAGACATTTCTGTAAGTTTTTCCCCCAGGAACAGCAGGTGTCTTCAACAAATAGAACTCTTTCAACCCTACAGACGTAATTCTGGCTAATGTTCAGGAGTCAGTTTGGGAAATGACAGTCAGCAGGTGTTTCTTTTTTAAAATATTTTATTGAGCTTTAGATGACGATTACAAAGCAAATGGTTTACTGTTCAAGGATTTGTACACAGAATGTTCCAAGACATTGGTCTCAGTCCCCGCAGTGTGTCAGCACTCTCCCCATTTCTGCCCTGGGTTGCCTGTTACTTATCAGCCGATTTTCCTACCCCTTCCCGCCTTATCATCTTTGCTTTTGGGCACATTTTATCCTTTTGGTCTCCTATAATTAACTGTTCAAAGAAGCTAGTTCCTCTCAGGTGTTATTATTTATTCTGTAGGCCTGTCTATTGCTGAAAGGTGGTCTCTGGGAATGGCTTCAGTTCCATCTTAGCAAGGTGTCTGAGGGCCACAGTCTCGACAGTTCCTCCAGTCTCTGTAAAACCAGTAAGTCTGGTCTTTTTTCTGGGTTTGGTTTTTGTTCTACATTTTTCTCCCTCTCTGCCCGGGAACCTCTATTGTGATCCCAGTCACAGCAGGCGGTAGTGGTAGCTGGGCACCATCTAGTTCTTCTGGTCTCAGGGTCATTTCGCCTGTGGTTCGTGTAGTAGGAGGAGTTTGTTTGAATATCTGGTTAGTTTTGAATGTTTATCTATTTCTTCGGAACCATTGTAAGTCTATTCTGTCAATTACATTGGCCATTAGGCACATGTTGTTATTTAAATCCAAATTAATTAAAATGAAATAAAATAATAAATTTAGTTCCTCAGTCACACTAGCCACATTTCAAGTGCTCAGTTAGCCACATATGACTAGTGGCTATTCTGTGGGACAGAGCAGATAGAGAACATTTCCATCATTATGGAAAGTTCTAGTGGACAACATTGTTTTAAGGCCTCTTGTAAAAGACTTGACCCCTTTGCCCTATACTTTAGGGTTTTATAGAAGCATGCACTAATTATACTATTTGGTATTATCATTATTGATATCATGTAGCTATTTTATTTACATTTTCTTCTCCCAAGTATATAATTTTCCCCTTTGTGGCCTTTCTGTTTAATGTCTCATTTGAAAACCATCAAGGAAATATTTATTCCCCATAGTTAGAAGCATGTGTGGTAAGCAATATCCTGTTATTCATCTTCCGTTGTTTCTTTATGGTAGCTAATATCTTCCCTGATACATATGAGTTCCTTTTTGCAACCCCAGGCATGCTAAGTTGGTTGTGTCCTGTACAGTTGTTTGAATTTAAATGGCTCACAGTTTTGCATCATTAGGGAAAACGTAGAGAATTCAATCATTAAAGGAAGAGACTACTGGGAAATTAATGTGCCTTAAGGCCCCTAGTTAATCTATGACATTTTTATTCTTGCTTCTTCTCCCATATTAAATAAAAACTATTGTATATAGAGAGGTGCATTAAAACCAGGTCACACAATTCAATATGGCTAAAGCTTCCACAGTAGTTTTAAATGAGGCTCATTTGAAATGACTCCGTCTTGGCTATTCAATATAACCTTTTTTGTTACAGCTCGAAGCCATATGTTTATTTCATTTATTCCTATGAAGACAGGATTAAATGTTTTTCAGAATTTAAAGAAAGGTGACATATGAACAAACAAAAACAAAATGTATTGTAGGAGTGCATGTGAGACAAAACTTAATCTTTATTTCTATCCATATAATTCCACAGATTATCTTTCCCTGTAATTTCCTACTGACACCTCTTTGAATATAACGTCTGGACCTGGCTGTTTAGTATTCACATATTCTCTTTATTCACATGATGCTGAGGCTAAAAACGTGGTATATATTTGGAATAAACAAACTAAAATTTTTCCTTTCTAGTTTCAGCTTGTAAAGTGAATCCCTCTTCCGTTTGCACATCTACTTCATTGGATTGTTGTGAGGATTCATTAAAAACATCCAGCATTCCCTTAAAACAGCTCTATTTTCAAAAATTTTATTGTGGTAAAATATATATGACATAAAACTTGCCACTCTAACCATTTTTTAAGAGTCCAGTTCAGTGACATTAATCACATTAAGTATGCTGTGCCATCCCCATCACCATCCACTTTTAGAACTTTTTCATCACCTGAAACAGAAACTCAGTATTTATTAAGCAACAGCTCCCCATTCCTCCCTCCCCCAGCCCCTAGTGACCACCAGTATACTTTTGTTTCTATGTGTTTGCCCATTCTAAATACTTCATAGAAGTGAAATCATACAACATTTTTGTGTCAAACTTCATTCCACTTAGCACAATGTTTTCAAGGTTCGTTTATGTCACAACATGTATCAGAACTTCATTTCTTTTTATAGCTGAATATTATCCCCTTTCCTAGAGATGTGGATTAATATAACTCTGTGATTGGGGAGGAGCCCTTGTGGTGCAGTAGTTAAGACCTATGGCTGCTAACCAAAAGGTTGGCGGTTCAAATGTACCAGCCGCTCCTTGGAAACCTTATGGGGCAGTTGTACTCTGTCCTATTGGGTCGCCACGAGTCAGAATTGAATCAAATCCATGGCAGGGTTTTTTTTTGGCAATGGGTATGTTTGCAGAGGAACCCTTTTGGCATAGTGGTTAAGAGCTCGGTTGCGAACCAGAAGGTTGGAAGTTCGAATCCACCAGCCGCTCCTTAGAAACCCTATAGGGGTGTTCTACTCTGACCTATAGGATTGCTATGAATCGCAATTGACCCAGTGCCAATGGATTATGTTTGAGGAAGGAGCCCTGATGATGCAGTGGCTAAAGCACTTGGCTGGTAACCAAAATGTTGAGCGATTCAAAGCTACCAGCCACTCTGCGGGAGAAAAGGTACAGCAGTCTGCTTCTGTAAAAAACCCTACAGTGAGCTCTGTAGGGTCCTATAGGGTGGCTATGAGTCGGAATTGACTGGACAATAGTGGGTTTGGTTTGTTTTTTTGGCATATGCAGTGATTACTGATAAGGGGAAGGACTTCTGCCATTTTGGTGTTTGTCTTCTGTGTGTCTTATACCTGTTTTGTCCTCATTTCTTTCTAAACAGCCATATTTTGTGTTGTTAGTTTTTACAGCAAACCATTTTGATTCCCTTCTCATTTCCCTTTGTGTGAATTTTTAAGATATTTTCATTGTGATTACACTTAATATCCTAAATTCATAACAATCTAGTTTTAAGTGATACCAATTTAACTTCAATAACATAGAAAAATTCTATTTGTATACAGCTTCACCCCCCTTTATTTTGTTGCCACAAGTTATATTTTTATAAATTATATGTCCAAAAACATAAATATATACTTATCTTTAATGCATCTGTCTTCTATATCATGTGGGACATGACAAGTTTATTAGTCAAAAATACAATATAACTGGCCTTTATAATTACCCGTGGACTAATTTCTTCTTGGAATCTTTGATTTCCTTCAGTCTCTTTTGCTCCATATGAGTAGAGACCAATAGTTGTATCTTAGATAGGTGTTTGCAAGCTTTTAAGACCACAGATACTACTCACCAAACTAGGATGTAGAACATTATCTTTGTGAATGCCAGTTGACTGAGTTGTCCCTGGAAGCTATGATTCCAAGCCTTCTAATCCAGTAAACCAATTCTGTGAGTTCTTCAGGTATATCTAGGAAGCTTCTGTAATGGTGCCTCCCATATGGTTTGTTATACGTGTGGATATACATGACAACACACAAAGGTGTATGTACAGATGCCCACAGATACACCTATACAAGCCCATGCATTTACTCGCATCTGCCTTCCTGTACATGTATGTGCACGTGTATCTACCTATGTAACCACTCACATATCCTTTGGTCGTTTTTACTGTTGTTGCAAAGTTGTATTTTTTATAGTTTTTACCAAAATTGGCCCTTTTTCTCTAAGTGATCTTCTTAGTGTCTTTATTTACCTTGGTCAAGTTGTGCTGACTTCACCCGTATTTGGGATTGTCTTTCCCATCACCGAAAGTAACAAGCGTCTACTATGTAGAAAGTGATTCCCCTTCCGTCTCCCTCCAGTCCCAGGTGAGCAGCATCAACTTTGCTTTCTGTGTTTATATTTATTCTTGACTTTTTATAATAGTGGGAGCATACAATCTTTGTCTTTTTGTGATTGACTTATTTCACTCAGCGTAATGTCCTCCAGATTCATCCACATTGTAAAATGTTACGCAGACTCCTCACGATTTTTCATGGTTGTGCAGTATTCCGTTGTATGTATGTACCACAATATGCTTATCCATTTCTCTGTTGATGGGCACTTAGTTGTTTCCATCTGTTTGCTATTGTGAATAACGCTGCAGTGAACATGGATGTGCATATGTGTGTTCATGTCACTGCTCTTATGTCCCTAGGATATATACCTAGGAGTCGGATTGTTAATTATAAAGTATTTCTATTTCTAGCTTTTTGAGGAAGCACTGTACTGTTTTCCATAGTGCTTTTACTGTTTTAAAATCCCACCAGCAGTGTATAAGAGTTCCGATGCCCCACAACCTCATCAGTATTTGTTGTTTTCTGTTTTTTTGATCATTGCCATTTTTGCAGGGGTTTGATGGTATCTCATTGTAGTTTCGATTGACATCCCTTTAATGGCTAATGATCATGAACATCTTTTCATGTATTTGTTGGCTGCCTAAATATGCTCTTTGGAAGTATCTGTTCATGTCCTTTGCCCATGTTTTGAATGAATTATTTGTCTTCTTGTTGTTGGCAGGTAAGGTGCTAGCTCAAGTCCCAAGAAACGGAGGTCAGGTGAACAGGCGGCAGCTGCAGGATCCAGAGCAGGCAATAGCCAGAATGAACACATGTTCAGATGCAGGCCACAAGCCCAAGGAAACCCCCTTTTGACTGATTGACTACTCACAGCAGATCCCATAATGGGGGTGATCACATATAAACACCAAGAACCATGGCCCAGCCAAGTGGACCTTCAATTTTAACCATCACACCCAGTTTTGACCCTGTGTTATCCTCCAGGAACTTTACGGTTTGAGCTTTAACATTTAGATCTTTTATCCATTTTGAGTTCCTTTTTGTGCATGGTGTGAGGTATGGATCCTGATTCATTTTTCTGCATATGGATATCCAGTTCTGCCAGCACGATTTGTTAAAGAGATTTTTTCTTCCCCCATTGAATGGATTTTGACCCTTTGCCGAAGATCAGCTGCCCACAGGTTAAAAAAAAAAAAAAAAACAGTAAAGCCCACAGGTAGATGGATTTATTTCTGAGTTCTCAATTGTATTCCATTGGTCTCTGTGTCTGTCATTGAACCAATACCAGGCTGTTCTGATTACCGTGGCTGTGTAGTAAGTTTTAAGAGCTGGAAGTGCGAGGACTCCTACTTTATTCTTCTTCTTAATACTGCTGTAGCTATTCAGGGCCTCCTTCCTTTCCATATAAAGTTGGAGATTAGATTTTCCATTTCATTAAAGAATGTTTTTGGGATTTGGATCAGAGTTGCATTATTTTGGTAGTATTGACATTTTCACAATGTTAAGTCTTCCAATCCATGACCATGGAATGTTCTTCCATTTATGTAGATCTCTTTTAGTTTCTTGCAGTACTGTTTTATAGTTTTTCTTGTATAAGTCTTTTACATTCCTGTTTAGGTTTATTCCTAGGTATTTTCTCCTTTTGGGGGCTATTGTAAATGGTACTGTTTTCTTGATTTCCTTTTTAGAGTCCTTCTTGTTAGTGTAGAGGAAGCCAACTGATTTTTGTGTGTTGCTTTTGTACCCTGTCAATTTTATGAATCCTTCTATTAGATCCAGTGACTTTCTTGTGGAATGTCTGGGATTTTCTATGTATAGGATCATGTTGGAAACCCTGCTGGCATAGCGTTTAAGAGCTACGGCTGCTAACCGAAAGGCCAGCAGTTCAAATCTGCCAGGCGCTCCTTGGAAACTCTATGTGGCAGTTCTACTCTGTCCTATGGGGTCGCTATTGGACTTGACTCCACAGCAGTAGGTTTTTTTGGTTTAGGGTCATGTCATCTGTGAATAAGCATAGTTTTACTTCTTTCTAATTTAGATAAGCTTTATTTCCCTTTCTTGCTTTATTGCTCTAGCTAGGACTTCCAGTACAATATTGAATAAGAGTTGTGATAAAGGGGATCTTTGTCACCTTCCCATTCTCAAAGGGAATGTTCTCAATTTTTCTCGGTTGAGAATAATGTTGGCTGTCGAGCTTTCATATGTGCCCTTAATTATGTGGAGGATATTCCCTTCTATTCCTATTATGTTGAGAGCTTTTATCAGGAAAGAGTGTTGGATTTTAGCAAAAGCCTTTTCTGCATCAATTGAGATGATCATATGATTCTTTCATTTGTTTTATTTATGTGATAAATTACATTGATTGATTTTCTACTGTTGAACCATTCTTGCATCCCTGGCATGATTCCCACTTGATCATGACGTATTATGTTTTTGATATTCTGATGAATTCAGTTGGCTAGAATTTATTTTCTTTTTTATTGTCCTTTAGGTGAAGGTTTACAGAACAAACTAGTTTCTCATCAAACAGTTAGTACACACATTGTTCTTAGGTGAAAGTTTACAGAACTAACTAGTTTCTCACCAAACAGTTAGTACACACATTGTTCTATGACATTGGTTAACAACCCCACAACACGTCAACACTCTTCCTTCTCAACCCTGGCTTTGCTATTACCAGCTTTCCTGTTCCCTCCTGCCTTCCAGTCCCTGCCCCAGCATTGGTGCACCCCTGTAGTCTTATTTTGTTCCATGGGCCTGTTTAATCTTTGGCTGGAGGGTTAACCTCAGGAGTGACCTCATTACTGAGCCGACAGGGTGCCTGGGGGCCATACTCTCAGAGTTTCTCCAGTCTTTGTCAGGCCATCATGTCTGGTCTTTCTTCTTGAGTTAGAATTTTGTTTTACATTTTTCTTCAGCTCTGTCTGGGACCCTCTATTGTGATCCCTGTCAGAGCAGTCAGTGGTGGTAGCCAGGGACCATCTCGTTGTACTGGACTCAGTGTGGTGGAGGCCACGGTAGATGTTGTCCGCTAGCCCTTCGGTCTAAACTTTCCCTGTATCTTTATTTTTCTTCATTCTCTGTTGCTCCTGAAGGGGTGAGACCAGTGGAGTATCCTAAATGGCTGCTCACAGGCTTTTAAGACCCCAGATGCTAGTCATCAAACTAGAGTGTAGAACATATTCTTTATAAACTATGTTATGCCAGTTGAGCTAGATATTCCCCGAGGTCCTGGTCCCCACAGCTGTCAGCCCAGCAATTAGGTCCCTCAGGGAGTCCGGACGTGTCTATGGAGGTACCATGACCTTACCTGATATAGGTTGTGCTGGCTTCCCCAGTATTGTGTACTGTGTTACCCTTCATCAAAGTTTCCACTTATCTATTGCCTATTCAGTGTTTTTCCATCCCCACCCCTCCCCTCCCTCATAACCAACAAAGATTGTTTCTTTTTGTATGTAAACCTTTTTGTTTTGTGGTCTCATACAATCTTTGTCCTTTTGTGATTGACTTATTTCACTCAGCATAATGCCCTTCAGATCCATCCATGTTATGTGATACTTTGCAAATTCATCGTTGTTCTTTATCATTCTGTAATACTCCATTGTGTGTATGTACCACAGTTTGTTTATCCATTCACCTGTTGATGTTCATCTAGGTTGTTTCCATCTTTTTGCTGTTGTGAACAGTGCTGCAGTGAACATGGTCGTGCACATGTCTATTCATGCGATGACTCTTATTTCTCTAGGATATATTCCTAGGAGTGGGATTGCTGGATCATATGGTATTTCTATTTCTAGCTTCCTAAGGAAGTGCCATATTGTTTTCCAGAATGGCTGTATCATTTTGCATTCCCACCAGCAGTGCACAAGTCCTCCGATCTCTGCGCAGCCTCTCCAACATTTGTTATTTCCTGTTTCATTAATTTATGCCAGTGATGCTGGGGTGAGATGGTATCTCATTCTGGTTATTTTTTTTTTTAATGGCTAGAGATCATGAGCATTTCCTCATGTGTCTCTTGGCCCCTTGAATATCTTCTTTGGTGAAGTTTCTGCTCATTTCCTTTGCCCGTTTTTTAACTGGTTTATTTGTCTTTTTGTTGTAGAGGTGTTGGATTTTCCTGTTGATTTTCGAGACTAGACCTTTGTCTGATTTGTAATAGCCAAAAATCATTTCCCAGTCTGTAGGTTCTTTTTACTCTTTTCGTGAAGTCTTTTGATGAGCATAAGTGTTTAATTTTTAGAAGATCCCAGTTATCTAGCCCATCCTCTGGAGCTTGTGTGTTGTTGGTTGTGGTTTGTATCCTGTTGATGACCTGTATTAGGGCCTCTATGAACTTCATGGTTTTTGGCTTTATATTTAGGTCTTTGATCCATTTTGAGTTAGTTTTTGTACATGGTGTGAGGTATGGGTAGTGTTTCTTTTTGCAAGTGGACACCCAGCTTTGCCAGCACCATTTGTTAAAAAGTCTGTCTTTTCCCCATTTGAGGGACTTTGGACCCTTGTCGAACATCAGGTGACCGTAGGTGGATGGATTTACATCTGGGTTCTCAATTCTGTTGCATTGGTCAATGTTCTGTCATTGTACCAGTACCAGGCTGTTTTGACTACTGTAGCTGTTCTGAGGTCAGGTAGTGCAAGTCCTCCTACTTTATTCTTCTTTTTTAATAGTGACTTACTTACCTGGGGCTTCTTCCCTTTCCATATGAAGTTCATGATACAGTTTTCCATCTCTTTAAAGAATGTTGTTGGTATTTGGATTGGTATTGCGATATATATGTAGATCACTTTGGGAAGAATTGTCATTTTCACAGTGTTGATTCTACCTATCCATGAGCATGGTATGTTTTTCCATTTATGTAGATTTCTTGTTTTCTTACAGTAGTGCTTTATAGTTTTCTTTGTATAGGTCTTTTACATCTTTGGTTAGATTTTTTCCCAAATATTTTATTTTTTTAGGGGCTATTACAAATGGTATTGTTTTCCTGATTTCTTTTCCGTTGTTCTCTTTACTGATGTATAGAAATCCAACTGATTTTTGTATGTTTATCTTGTATCCTGCTGCTCTGCTGAATCTTTGTATTAGTTCCAGTAGTTTTCTCATGGAGTCTTTTGGGTTTTCTATGTATAGTATTATATGATCTGCAAATAGGGAGAGTTTAATTTCTTCATTACCAATTTGGATGCCCTTTATTTTTGTTTCTTGCCTTATTCCTCTAGCTAGGACTTCCAGTACAATGTTAAATGGGGGTGGTGATACAGGGCATCCTTGTCTTGTCCTGTTCCAAAGGGCAATGTTTTCAGCCTATCTCCATTAAGAATGATGTAGGCCCTTGATTTTGCATACATGCCCTTTATTATGTTGAAAATTTTCCTTCTATACCTATTTTCTTGAGAGTTTTTATCAGGAATGTGTGTTGGACTTTGTTGAATGCCTTTTCTGCATTGATTGAGATGATCATGTGATTTTTTCTGTTTATATGGTGGATTACATTGATTGATTTTCTACTGTTGAACCATCCTTGCACACCTGGTATGAATCCTAATTGGTTGTGGTGTATTATTTTTTTTATGTGATGCTGATTTTTATGAGCTAGAATTTTGCTGAGAATTTTTGTGTCTATATTCATGAGATATATTGGTGTGTAATTTCTTTCTTTCTTTCTTTTTTTTGGTGTCTTTCCTGGTTTTGGTATCAGGGTTATGCTGGCTTTGTAGAATGAATTTGGGAGTATCACTTCATTTTCTGTATTCTGAAATAGTTTGAGTAGTACTGGTGTGAGCTCTTCTCTGAATGTCTGGTAGAACTCTCCAGTAAAGCCATCTGGGCCAGGGCATTTTGTTGTTAGGAGTTTTTTTTTTTTTTTTTTATGTGTCTTTTCAAATTTTCGACATCATTTTGTGTTAGTTTGGGTAGGTATTGTGTTTCTAGAAATTTGTCCATTTCCTCTAGGTTTTCAAATTTGTTAGAGTATAGTTTTTCATAATACTGTGCTGTGATTCTTTCTGTTTCAGTTGGGTCTGTTGTAATGTCCCCTATTTCATTTCTTATTTGGGTTATTTCCCTCCTCTCCTGTTTTTCTTTTATCAATTTGGCCAGTGGTTTGTCGATTTTGTTGATCCTCTCAGAGAACCAACTTTTGGTTTTCTTAATTCTTTCTGTTGTTTTCTCATTTTCTATTTCATTTATTTCTGCTCTGATCTTTATTATTCCCTTTCTTCTGGTGTCTGTGGGCTTTTTTTTGTTGTTGTTGTTGCTGTTTTCTATTTGTTCAAGTTGTGTAGCTAATTTTTGATTTGGCTCTTCTTTTTTGAAGTGTGCATCTATTGCTGTCTTTGACCTCTGAGGACTGTCTTTGGTGTGTCCCAAAGGTTTTGGTATGATGTGTTTTCATTCTCATTTGATTCTAGGAATTTTTTGATTTCATCTCTGATTTCTTCTATTGCCTAGTAGTTTTTAAGCATGGTGTTATTTACTTTCCATGTAATTGATATTTTTTTTTTCCTTAGTCTTCCTGTTGTTTATTTTACTTTGATGGCATTGTGGTCAGAGAAGACTGTTTTAGATTTTGTTGAGGGTTACTCTGTGGTCTAAGATATGGCCTATCCTGGAGAATATTCCATGTGCATTGGAAAAGAATGTGTACTTTGCAGCTGTTGGGTGGAGTGTTCAGTATATGTCTGAGAGGTCAAGTTGACTGATCGTGCCCTTTATCTCTTCTGTATCTCTGTTGAGTTTCTTTCTAGATGTTCTCTCTGTTACTGTGACTGGTGTGTTGAGGTCTCCCACTATTATTGTGGAACTGCCAATTTCTCTTTTTATTGCTCTTAGTGTTTGTTTTATGTCTTTTGGAGCCCTGTCACTGGATGCATAGGTTTTTATTGTAGTTAAGTCTTCATGATGAATTGTCCCTTTAATCATTATGTAGTGTCGGTTGGCTAGAATTTTGTTGAGAGTTTTTGCATCTGTATTCATAAGGGCTCTTGGTCTATAATTTTCTTTTTTAATAATGTTTTTGCCTGGTTTGATATCAGGATATTACTGGCTTCATAGCATGAATTAGGGACTATTCCTTCCTTTTCTATGTCCTGGAAGAGTTTGAATAGAATTGGTGTCAACTCTTCTCTGAATGTTTGATAGAATTTTCCAGTGAAGCTGACTTGGCTGGGACTTTGTTGTTGTTGTTTTAATGACATCTTCAGTTTCTTTTTTTGTTATTGGCCTGTTCAAATTTTCCACCTCTTTTGAGTTCGTTTAGCTGGGTGGTATAGTTCTAGAAATTAGTCCATTACTTCTGAGTTTTCAGATTTGTTGGAATACAGTTTTTCAGAATATTCTCTTATGATCCTTTTTACCTCAGTTGGTACTGTTGTTATATCACCCATCTTATTTCTTATTTTGGTTATTTCCATCTTCTGATTTTTTTTACTTTTTCAGTTTTGGCCAGTGGTTTTTCAGCTTTATTGAACCTCTCAAAGAACCAACTTCTAGTCTTATTGATTCTTTCTATTTTTTGTTTTGTTTTCTGTTTCATTCTTTTCTGCTCTGATCTTTATTATTTTTTGTTGTTGTTGTTCTGTTGAATGGGGACTCCTTTTGCTGCTTCTTTTCTATTTGTTTGAGTGGTAGGGTTAAACTATTGATTTTGGCCCTTTCTTTTTTATTGATGTATACGTTTATTGCTTTAAATTTTCCTCTGACCACTGCATTTGCTGTATCCTAGAAGTTTTTGTTGTGTTTTCATTCTCATTTTTGTTATTGTACTTTAGATGAAGGTTTACAGAGCAAACTAGTTTCTGATTATACAATAATACACACATTATTTTGTGACATTGGTTGCCACCCTCACAACATGTCAACACTCTCTTCTCCGCCTTGGATTCCCCATTACCAGCTTTCCTGTTCCCCTTCTGCCTTCTCGTCCTTTCCCCTGGACTGGTGTGCCCATTTAGTCTCATTTTCTTTTATGGGCCTGTCTAATCTTTAGCTGAAGTGTGAATCTCAGGAATAAATTCAGTTCTAAGTGTGTCTGGGGACCATACTCTCACGGTTTCTCCAGTCTGTCAGATCAGTAAGCCTGGTCTTTTTTTGGAGTTAGAATTCTGTTCTACATTTTTCTCCAGATCTGCCCAGGACCCTCTAATGTGATCCCTGTCAGAGCAGTTGGTGGTGGTAGCTGGACACCATCTAGTTGAGCTGGACTCATTCTAGTGGAGGTTGTGGTAGTTGTGTTCCATTAGTCCTTTGGACTTATCTTTCCCTTGTGTCTTTGGTTTCTTCATTCTCCCTTGCTTCGGATGGGGTGGAGCAAGTGGGATATCTTAGATGGATGCACACAAGCTTTGAAGACCCCAGACACTACTCATCAAGTAGAATGTAGACTATTTTCTTTGTAAACTGTGTTGTGCTAATTGAGGTAGATGTCCCCTGAGACCATAGTCCCCAGCCCTCAGCCCAGTAATTTGGTCCCTCAGGGAGTTTGGCTGTGTCTATGAAGCTTCCATGACCTTGCCCTGATCAAGTAGAGGTGACATCCCCAGTATTGCGTACTGTCTTACCATTTACTAAGGTTACCACTTATCTATTGTCTAGTTAGTGTTTTTCCATACTGACTCCTCCCCTCCCTATTAACC
Source organism: Loxodonta africana (assembly GCF_030014295.1). NCBI lineage: Eukaryota > Metazoa > Chordata > Mammalia > Proboscidea > Elephantidae > Loxodonta > Loxodonta africana. Next base: position 6,648,773 of record NC_087368.1, read on the forward strand.
ATCAGAGATTGTTTCTTCATGTTTGTAAAACTTTTCATGTGTTTTTATAATATAAACTATTATATAAACTTATTATATTAAATATAAACTTATTATATATAAATATTATTATAAACTAACACACGTCCAGCCAAAAACGCACTAGCCCTAGCCCTGTTTACATCTTATATTTTATAAGTTAAGAAAACAAAAATATTTGATGCACACATACAAAGCAGAAATACTCATAACAATTACAGTCCTCGTTTCTGCAACTGGTCACATGGCTGTAACTGGCAGTAACTGGTATTTAGAACTACCTTCTACCACCACCCATTCCAAGTTCCCTTTGCCTTCAGCAAGCCCAGGTCATGGTTTTTGCCTGGTGGGATGACCCAAACCTTCATTGCTGAAGGTTCTGGGCCATTAGTAGTCATGTTGGAATTGGGTTGCTGTAGTTTTCCATTGACTTTAATAACAGGGCATGGTGGTACTAAGAGGTGTCCTAAGGCATCTCCTGCATTGCAGATATAGACTTCTTTAATTCCATTATGTAATATCAATCCAATTTCTTCTCGGTAATTGGGATCAATCACACCAGCCAATATGGCAACTCCCTTCCTTGCCTGTTGATCCAGAGGCCTAAGGAGCCCAAAGTGGCCAGGTGGCTTTCTTAGCTTCCAGTTCAGTAGAATCAGTGATGTGTCTCCAGATGGGAGCGTTCCTCCCTTAGGAGCTAAGACCTCTAGACCTGCAAAGCATAAGGTTGCAGAGACAGGAAGCAAAAATCTTATGAGTGGATCACTAGGGATAATAGTGAGTGGTGCCACTTCCGTTTCCACCCCTTGATTCCTGGACCCAAGAATCCTGCTTAAGGGAGAAACAGCACCATATATTGGATGCTGGTTTAGAGCATATGGAGCCTCCTGGAGAACACTGCCCCAAACCTGCAAGGTATTGCCACCTGCCTAGCACTGTAATTGTGACTTTAGAAGGCCATTCCATTGTTCTATCAAACCAGCTGCTTCAGAATGATGAGGAACATGGTAAGATTAGTGAATTCCACAAGCATGGGCCTACTGCGCTTCATTTCCTGTAAAGTGAGTCCCTTGATCAGAGGCAATGCTGTATGTGATACCATAATGGTGACTAAGACATTCTGTAAGTTCACAGATAGTAGTTTTGGCAGAAGCATTGCATACTGGGAAGGCAAGTCCTAGCCAGAGTCTATTCCATTAAGAACAAAACGCTGCTTTCTCCATGATGGAGGTAGTCCAATGTAAGCAGCTTGCCACCAGGTTGTTGGCTGATCACATGAAGGGATGGTGCCATATCAGGGACTCAGTGTTGGTCTCTGCTGCTGGCAGATTGTGTTCTCAGCAGTGGCTGTAGCCAAGTCAGCCTTGGTGAGTAGAAGTCCATGTTGCTGGTTCCATGCATAACCTCCATCCCTGCCACCAGGGCCACTTTGTTCATGAGCCCATTGAACAATGACGGGAGTAGCTGGGGAAAGAGGATGACTGGTTTCCACAGAACACATCATCCCATCCATTTGATTGTTAAAATAATCCCCTGCTGAGGCCACCTTTTGGTGAGCGTTCACATGAGACACAAATATCTTCACTTCTTCGGCCCATTCATAGAGGACTATCCACATACCTCTTCCCCGTAAATCCTGGTCTCGAAATTTTCCAGTCACGTTCCTTCCAAGTTCCTGATCACAGAGCCAAACCATTGGCCACAGCTCATGAATCAGTATACAATCTCACATCTGGCCATTTCTCCTTCCAAACAAAGTGAACAACCTGGTGCACTGCTCGAAGTTCTGCCCACTGGGAGGATTTCCCATCAGCTCTGCCCTTTAGGGAGGTCCCAGAAAGGGGGTGTAGTGCTGCCAGTGCTCACTTCTGAGTGGTGTCTGCAAATTGCACAGACTCACCTGTAGACCAGGCACAAGTTTCTCTTTTTCAGTCAACTGATCAGAAGGAACTCCCCATGAGGCCATAGGTGCAGACTGGGAGATGGAAGGTAATGTGATAGGAATAGAGACTGTGGGCATTTGGGCTATTTCATCATGCAACTTATTCATGCTTTCAAGTCCTGCTCGGTCCCGGTCTTGTATATACTGCTTCCATTTAATGATGGAGTGCTGCTGGGTGCACCCAACTTTATGATTCTGTGGGTCATACACCACCCAGTTCATGATGGGCAGCTCAGCCTGTGTGGTGACTTGGTGGCCCGTGGTTAAGTGTTCAGTTTCCACTAAGGCCCAGTAACAAGCCAAAAGCTGTTTGTCAAAAGGAGATTAATTATCTGCAGAGGATGGCAGGGCTTTGCTCCAAATCCTAAGGGTCTGTGCGATAGTTCACCAATAGGGGCCTGCTAAAGACTCCAAACAGAATCTCCATCTGCCACTGCCACTTCAAGCACCATTGGATCAGCTGGGTCATATGGTCCAAGTGGCAGAGCAGCTTGCACAGCACCCTGAACCTGTTGCAGAGCCTTCTGTTGCTCTGGGCCCCATTCAACACTAGCAGCTTTTCCAGTCACTTGATAAATAGGCTGGAATAGCATGCCCAAATGAAAAATATGTTGCCTCCAAATTCCAAAGAGACACACTAGGCATTGTGCCCCCTTTTTAGTTGTGGGAGCAGCCAGATGCAATAACTTATCCTTCACTTTAGAAGAAATATCTCTACAGGCCCCATACTGCTGGACCCCTAAAAATTTCACTGAGCTGGTAGGTGCCTGAGTTTTTGTGGGATTAGTTTACCACCCTCTAGCAGGCAAATGTTTTAGTAATAAGTCCAAAGTCATTGATACTTCTTCTTACTAGGTCCAATCAGCATAATGTCATCCATGTAGTGGACCAGTGTGACATCTTACCAGAGGGAAAGGCTATCAAGGTCCCTGCGGACTAAATTATGCCACAGGGCTAGAAAGCTCATGGAACTCTGAGGTAGGCAAGTGAAGGTGCACTGCTGGCCTTGTCAGCTGAAAGCAAACTTCTGATGGTCCTTCCAAACAGGTATGGCATTAGCCAGGTCGATAGCTGCATACTAGCTACCAGGACATGTATTAATTTGCTCAAGCAATGAAAGTACATCTGGAACACCATCTGCAATTGGAGTCACAACCTGGTTAGGTTTTTTTTACTGTCATTCTCCAAGATCCATCTTTTTTTTTTGCACAGGCCAAATAGGCGAATTGAATGGGAGATGTGTTGAGAATCATCACCCCTGCATCCGTCAAGTCCTTGATGGTGGCAGTAATGTCTGCAATTCCTCCAGAAATCCAGTATTACTTTTGGTTTACTATTTTCCTAGATAAGGGCAGTTGTAATGGCTTCTGCTTGGCTTTTCTTACCAAAATACCCCTTTCTCCATTTGTTGGGGATTGAATGTGGGGCTTCTGCAGGCTGTTAAGTATATCTATTCCAATACTGCCTTCTGGGACTGGGAAAATCACTATGGGAAGATTTGGGGACCCAGGGAATCTACTGTGAAACAAACATGAGCCAACACTCCATTAATAAACTGATCTCTGTATGTCCCTACCCTGACCGGTGGGCTACAGTGCTGTTTTGGGTCTCCTGGAATTAGTGTCAGTTCAGAGCTCGTATCTAGTATACCCCAAAAGGTCTGATTATTTTCTTTTCTCCAATGAAAAGTCACTCTCATAAAAGGACGTTGATTCCTTTGGGGAAGGTTAGGAGAGAGATTAACAGTATAAATTTTTGGCACTGTAGATTTCCTATCTATTTCACTCCTAGGGACACCATGACTAAGTAGTCATAAGTCTATATGAGTCAGACTATTCTAATGACTGCTTTGACTCTGCTGTCTATTACTGTAACCATGCCCACCTTGTCTTTGTCCCTCTTGCCTTTGTCGACTGAGTGCAACCACTTGGCTTCCGCTGTTACGGAGTCCCATCAGCCCCATTGTATTTAGCTGTCTTAATTCAGTTAGGGCACTTCCCACTGTCAAATCTGATTTACATAAAATAGCAATCACAGCAGTCTTCAAGGATGCTGGATTTCCCTTCCCAAATTTGTTCCTCACAGTTGTGGTAAAAGTTGTGTTCTCTGGGCATCCATGTGTGAGTGTGTGGGTTTAACTTGATAAATCCACCTTAGTATGCCAATTTCCCTAAGCCTCTGAATACCTTCTTGTACAGTATGCCAAGGCAGGTCTGGAAATTCAGCTTGATTTAGTGTAGGGCACTGCATAATCCATGCTTCAGCAACCCAACCAAAGGAACCATTAGATCTTTTACTAACTTCTTGAGGTGAAACATTGAATGAAGAATCTGCGCTTAGTGGGCCCATATCAATAAACTCAGAGTGATCCATCTTTATGTTCCTTGCAGCATTATCCTGCACGCTTAATAACCATTCCCACACCTATTCGCCAGGTTCCTGTTTGTACATATTAGAAAAGTCAAGCAGTTCTGTTGGAGTGTTGCGTACCTCCTCCTGGGTCACACTTCGTACTTCACCTTTTTGGGGCTCGCTGGGACTTCAATCTAGTTATGGGTCTAGAAGCCAGAATCAGTAGTGTGGGATTGTTTTGAGAACATTCAGCATTGTGTTGTAAAGCATCTGCCTCAGATGATGCCCCAGGCAATGACTCAGGCAAAGGCTCTTTAGAGACAGCTGGGCTAGGGCTAATCTCATTAAATGGAAGTGGAGGGGCTAACGCCTTTACTGGGCAGGGTGGTGTAACAGACACACATGACGTCATCTCTTCAGATGGAAGTGGTTCTATAGGACGGAGTGATTAAATGAAATTTAGGGGCTCAGTATCTCCAACTTTCTTATTATCTGCCCATATGTCCCCATCCCAAGTTTCAGGATCTCATTTCTTCCCAATCAATGCCCTTACTCTAACTTCAGACACCTCTGAGGTTGGCAATTGAAGTGGTGTTTTAATTCAGCCACTCTTACAGTAAGACTCTGGTTTGGTTTTTGGCAATATCAGCAGTGTTGCTACAAGAAAGAAGGCTTTCTTTCAAAGTACAAGTGGAAACTTTGAGGTTGTTTATGCTGCACTCGAGCTTTGACACTGAAGCCCTGAGTGCATCTTTCTTTCACCAGTTTGTCTAGTGAAAGTAGGACCAACCAACCAGCTTCCTTATACATCTCAGTATGAGAAAATTGTTGAAAGGTATCACATATGCAATCACTGAGAGCCTCACCTTTCTCCAATACTTGATCTATTGGTGGTGAAAATTTGCATATTTGAATTGCCACCTCATGCCATGGATTAGCAGTGCCCTCTTTACTAATGAAAGCAGAGTCATCAATATTTTTGACTCTAAGCAGACTTGAGAGCTAACTTAGAAAACTCATCCTTACAATTTTGTTTCTCTAGAACCACTCTCAGTGCCAAATGTCTTAGGCTGGGTTCTCTAGAGAAGCAAAACTAGAATAGTGTATAAATATGTATATAGAGAGATTTACATCAAGGAAACAGCTCATGTGATTGTAGAGTTGCAAGTCCATGGATCAGGATAGAGGCTTCTCCTGATTCATGTAGCCACAGGGGCTGGCAAACCCAAGATTAGCAGGCTGGAGAGCAGGGCTCTTGCTCACAGGCTGTGAAGGTTTATGAATCCCAAGATGAACAGGTAAGCTGCTAGCTCCAGTCCCAAGAACTGGAGGTCAGATGAACAAGAGTCAGGTGCAGGATCCAGAATAAGCCAAGAGCCTTGGCAAGATGAGCAAAAAGGAAGTAGGTAGTAGAGGGCAAAAAGATAAAGGCTATGGGGGAAGTGAGCCACCACAAGCCCTACCTACACTGATACCACTCAGAGGATTCCATTATGGGGGTGATCACATATCAAATATCAACAGGGAAGTGATCACAACTTCGTACAGCTGCCAAAACATTGAGAATCATGGCCTAGCCAAGTTGACACACACAATCTTAACCATTACACGTGCCCTCTGATTAAAGTCAATGGAAAATTATAGCAACTCCGTTCCGATATGACTACTAATGGCCCAGACGCTTTAGGAATGATGGTTTGGGTCACCCCACCAGGCAGAGAGCCACGACCAGCTGAGGTGCTTGCTGAGGACAGGGAATATGGAATGGGTGGTGGAAGAAGGTAGTTCTAAATACTAGTTAGGGCCACGTGATCAGTTCCAGAAACGAGGGCTGTAACAGTTATGAGTATTTCTGCTTTGTATGTGTGCAAAATATTTTTGTTTTCTCCGTTTATAAAATATAAGATGTAAACAGATCTAGTACTTTTTTGGTTGTATGTGTGTTGGTTGTATCACGTTAGGCACAAGAATGACTTTGTAATTATCTTTTTTCAGAGATTATGGTTGAAGGAGATGTGTACAGGTGCCAAACTGATAAGGGGTAAACTGTGATAGTTAAGATCGTGTGTCAACTTGGCTGTGCCATGATTCTCAGAGTTTTGGTAGTCATATTATGTTGTGGTCACTTCCCTGTTGAGATTTGATATGTGATCACCCCAATGGCGCAATATGGTGTGAATAGCCAGTTGATTGAAGGGGAGTTTCCTTGGGCGTGTGGTCTGCATCCAATGTGTTCAGACATTCTGGCAGGGCTTGGGAGCTTTTGCTTGCTCGGGATTCTGCAGCTGGCCCTGCTTGTCTGACCTTCAGTTTTTGGGACTTGAGCTACCCTTTTCCCTGAGGTCTTGCCTGTCTATCTTGAGATTGGTTGATCTTCACAGCCTGTGAGCAATAGCTGTGTTCTCCAGCCTGCCGATATTGGATTTACCAGCACCTGAGGCTACGTGAATCATGAGAGGCCTCTATCCTGACCCACAGACTTGGGATGTTATGGCTTTTAAAACCGTGTGAGCCATTTTCTTGATATAAATCTCTCTCTCTATATATACATCTTTATACACTTTACTGGTTTTGCTTCTTTAGAGAACGCTGCTGTGTAAGTCAGAGCATTCACACAAGATACAAATATCTTCATTTCTTTGGCCTGTTCAGAGATCTCTGTCACATGCCACTTCTTCATACTTCCTTGGCTCCAAATTTCTAATCATGTTCCTTCCAAGTCCTTGGCTATCCAGTCAAAAAAATTGGCCACAACCCATGAATCAGTGTACTGATTCATGACCATATCTGGCCATTTATCCTTGCAAATAAAGTGAAAACTCATGTGCACTGATTGAAGTTCTGCCTATTGATATGCTATCCCCTCACCAGTGTCCTTCAGGGAGGTCCCAGAAAGGGGCTGTAGTGCTTTGCTGCCACAGTCCATGTTCAAATGGTGCCTGCATATCATGCAGAGAAACATCTGTAAACCAGATGCCAGTTCTCTCTTCCTCAGTCAACTGATCATGAGGCCATAGATGAAGACTAGGAATGGGCAGGTAATGTAACAGGAGTGGAGACCATGGCCATTTGGCACATTTCCTCATGCGACTTACTTGAGCCTTCAGGTCCTCCTCAGGTGTGATATGATATATACCACTTGCATTTAATGATGGAGTGCTGCTGAGCACATCCAGCTTTATGGCTCTGTTTGTCAGACAACACCCAGTTCATGATGAGCAGCTAAGGCGCGTGGTGACTTGGTGTTCCACGGTTAAGTGATCAGTCTCTACTAAGGCTGTGGAACAAGCCAAAACCTGTTTCTCAAAAGGAGAGTAATTAAATATGGAGGATGGCGGGGTTTTGCTCCAAAATCCTGAGGATCTGCACTGTGAATCACCAGTAGGGGCCTGCCATAGACTCCAGAGAGCAGCTCTGTCTCCCACTGACATTTCCAGAACCGTTGGTTCTGCCAGATCATGTGGCCCACGTGGCAGAGCAGCTTGGACATCAGCCTGAACCTGTTCCAAAGCTTCCTCTTGCTGTGGGCCCTGCTCAAAACTAGCAGCTTTTCAAGTCATTTGATAAGTAGGCTGGAATAGCACACCCAAATGAGGGATATGATGCCTACAAAATCCAAAGAGGCCCAACAAGTGTTGTGCCTATTTTTTGGTTGTATTAAGGGCCAGATATATCAGCTTACCCTCCACTTCACAAGAAATATCTCAACATGCCCCACTCCACTGGAGCCGTAGAAGTTTCACTGAGATGTAGGCACCTGAATTTTTGTCAGAATAATTTTCCACCCTCTAGCATGCAAATGTCTTACCAAAAAGTCTAGAGTATTGATACTTGTTTCTTACTAGGTTCAGTCAGCATAATGCCATTAATGTAATGGACCAGTGTCATGTCTTTTGGAAGGGAAAAGTGATCAAGTTCCCTGTGGACTGAATTATCACATAGGGCTTGAGAATTGATGTGGCCCCAAGAGAAACTAGTGAAGGTGTATTGCTGGCCTTACCAGCTGAAAGCAAACTGCCTCTGGTGGCCCTTTAAAACGGGGATAGAGAAAAAGGCATTGGACAGATTAATGACTGCATACCCCAGAAGATATATTAATTTTCAGGCTACATCCTCAAGGAAAATTGTCTTCCAACTGATTGGCTACTCACATCAAATCACAAAATGGAGGATGATTACATAACTTCTGCCAACCCTGAGAATCATGGCCTATGCAAGTTGACACATAACATGAATCATAACAGTGGTGATGAAAGTGTTCTGAAGTAGATACTGCTGATGGTTGAATAGGATTATGAAACTAGGTAAAGCCACTATATGGCACACTTGAAAGCCTTAACACAAAACTTTATTTAATAAGAAATCTACCAGTTAATATAGTATAAGCTATAAGTATAAATTGAGCTGGAAAAATAGTAGAACAAAAGCAAAAAAAAATACCCACTGAGGTGAGAAGAAGTAAATGTCTTGTTCTGAGGCCGATGTTCCCTGGCTGTGAATGAGGAGCTGCTGTGGAGGAGGTAGGGCAACTGACTCCGCCTCTGGTGCCTGAGGCAGAGCCAGAGGTGGAGGATTTATTAGCCTGTGGGGCTCCAGGGTTGAAGGAGGAGCAGGATAGATATCAGGTGTTTGTCAGGAGCCCGTTGGAGGTAGCCCAGGATGGAAATCCGCCTCTCCAGTTGACTCTTTGTCTAGTGCCATCGCTGGACCTGGTGATGAAATACCTGGTGCTCTACGGACTTCTGGTGTTGGTGCAGGAGCAGGTGGTTGAGGAAACATTTCTGTAGGTGGCCCGGGATGCGAATCGAGCCCTCCAGCAGGCTCTTCTCCTGGTGCCCGGGCCAGAGATCGAGATGGAGGCCTTTGGGCTACAGTGAGCTCTGGTGTTGGTAGAGGAACAGGAGTAGGATTGACATGAGCCAGTGGTCCAGGAGCCAGCTCTGGATGTAGCCCAGGATAAGAATCTGATCTTCCAGCTGGCTCTCCACTTGCTGGTGATGGTGCTCTATGGAGCTCCAGTATTAGCCCAGGTGCATGATGGACCTCACCAGGTGGTCCAGGAGCTCCTTATGGTCTTGGCCCAGGGTGAGAATCCGTTCTTTCAGCAGGCTCTCTGTCAGGTGCCAGTGCTGAACTCGGTGATGTTGGACCTGTTGTTGTACCCAGCTCCAATATTGCTGCAAGAGCAGGACCTGATTCAGGAAGTAGTCCTTGAGTGTGTTCTGGAAGTTGTCCAGGGTAAAAATCCAGCTCTGCTTCGTGCTCTCCATCTGGTGATGGGATAGGCGGTGCTCTATTGAGCTTTGGTATCGGTACAGGATAAGGGTCGACATCACCAGGTGGTCGAGGACCTGGCTCATGCGGTGACCCTGGTTAAGAATCAGTATCTCCAGTGGGCTATCTATGTGCTGCCAGAGCTGAAGCTCGTGACAGAACAGCTGTTGCTCTGTCGGCCTCCTGTGTTGGAGCAGGAGCTGGATCGCCGTCAGCTGGTGGTCCAGAATCCGGTTCTGGAGGTGGCTCAGCATGGGAGCTCACTGTCCCAGCCTCAAGACAAGCAAATGTCTGAGAAGTCATTAGATTTAAATTACTTAGGAAAATGTCTCTGAAGTCAAAAGCTGTATGAACCAAGTACACATTTCTCATTTTCACATCAGTGACCGTCTTATCGAAGAGTTAGATGTACCAGTTTTAAAGTGTAGAAAGAGAAGGCAATAATCTACTAGTAATGATGCAACAGAAAACCCTGGTGGTGTAGTGGTTAAGTGCTACGGCTGCTAACCAAAGGGTCGGCAGTTCGAATCTGCCAGGCGCTCCTTGGAAACTCTATGGGGCAGTTCTACTCTGTTCTATAGGGTCGCTATGAGTCGGAATCATCTCGACGACACTGGGTTTGGTGGTTTTTGGAGTGATGCAACATCAGTGGGTGTTTGTTGATCAAGCCCTCTGGACTGCCATATTATTTTTCTGATTTTATACTCTGTGAGCTTTACCTTAAACAACATAGGAGCAATACATTTCATTGCGACACTAAGCAGAGTGTCAGTTTCAGGTTTTCTGTAGTCTTTTTGAACATTTTCTTGTGGTTTCAGTAAAATTTTACAGAGCGAATTAGTTTCCCATTCAACAATTTATACACATTTTGTTTTGTGACACAAGTTTTAATCCCCTCAATCCCCAGTTCCTTCCTGGGTTCCCCATTCCCATTAGATTTTGTTCTGGGGAAAATGCTGCCCTTTTGGTCTTGTGTGGTTGATTGTTCTGAGGAGCAGGTTCCTCAAGGGTGTTATTCACTTTAGGGGCTGGTCTATTGTTTGGCTGAAAGGTGATCTCCAGGAGTGGGTTCAGTTCCAGGTTTGAAGAGTATCTAAGGGCCATAGTTTCAGGGGTTCCACCAGCCTCTATCAGACCAGTAAATCTAGTCTTTTTTATGAATTTCAATTTTGTTCTACACTTTTTTCCCACTCTGTCCAGGACCTTCTATTATGATCCCAATCAGAGTGGTTGGTAGTGGTAGCCAGACACCATTTGATTTTCCTGGTCTCAGGCTAGTGGAAGCTTTGGTTCGTGCGGTCCATTAGTCCTTTGGACTAATTGTTGCCTTGAATCTTTGATTTTCTTCACTCTTCTTTGCTCCAGACAGGAAGAGAGCAATAGTTGTATCTTAGATGGCTGTTCAGAAGCTTTTAAGACCCCAGTTGCTACTCACCAAAGTAGGATGTAGGACCTTGTCTTTATGGACTGTTATACCAATTGACCTAGATGTCCCCTGAAACTATGGTCCTAAGCCCTCAAGCCCAGTGACTCAGTCCCTCAAGGTGTTTGGTTATGGCAAAAAAGCTTTCATAACTTTGCCCCCCATGTGCTCTACTATATACATTGATATGTTGGCAGCACATACATATATGTGTATGCTCATGGGTGTACTCTCACACCTGTTTACCTTACATACTTACTTACGTATCCACTCTTATTGTTTATTGTTACGTTATTGCAGAATTGTCTATTTACCTGCCAGTGCCTTCTTTTGCCTTGGTCATGTGGTGCTGACCTCCCCCTTACCAAATATGTGTCTACTATTTATTTTGTGATTTTCCCTCCCTCCCACTCCCATCCCTGGTAACCATCAAAGAATGTTTCTTTCTGTGTCTAAACTTTTTCTTGACTTTTTATAATAATGATCTCACATAATATTTGTCTTTCTATGATGGACTTATTTCACTCAGCATAATGTCCTCTACGTTTATCCATGTTGTGAGATATTTTGCGGATTCATTGTTATCCTTTAACGTTGCATACTATTCCATTGTGTGTATGTATCATGGTTTGATTATCCATTCAGCCAATGATGGGCACTTAGGTTGTTTTTTCTGTAGTCTTAAGAGACCTGGATTTGCTCTTCATTTCTACCCAGAATTTACTTTCTTCAAATTTTTTGAAGATCAAGTTTGTACTTAACCTCATTTTCCATTTACTGGGAAGAAAGAAAAATCATTTGCTTCCATTTTTACTTTTTACTCATTTCTCAGCATTTTTGTGGAGCTATCCCCCACACACCCCCACCAATGATGAAATCTTCTTTAACATCTCTAGTCATCAGGATTTTCTAGAGCTAATGATGCCTGGGAGCCCTGGTGGTGCAGTGGTTAAGAGCTCAGCTGCTAACCAAAATGTCTGCAGTTTGCATCCACCAGCTGCTCCTTGAAAATCCTAAGGGGAAGTTCTACTCTGTCCTAAGGTCACTATGAGTTGGAATGGACTCGATGGCAATGGGTTTGGTTTTTGTTTTGGGCTTAATGGTGCCCGAGGAGCCTGTCAATAGCAACACAAATCCACATACGAACATTAAATCCCTGGTACTGGAGTTGTTTACTCTGGGCCTTGCTGGCCAGCTCTTCGTGTTCCTTCATCTATTTGCATCGTTGTGGGCTGCCAGGTTTTGTAGAGTCAATAATTGTATTTCAATCTAGCCAAGTGTCTTTGGAATTCATCCTTCTTTACTCTTCCACTGAGAAATGTCAAGGCCCTGCCCTTTCCTGTAGCTTTAGGGAATGGCTTTTCCTCATCCTCATATTCCAAAGCAGGAATCAAATGAGGATTACTGTTTCCCTGTCAATCTACCAGTTTCACTTCTATTACATTAGCCTTCAGCAACCCAAGCTAAGTCTCACGAGTCAAATCTTAGATTTTAAAACTATATTTCAAAATATGAAATACCCTTCTCTCTTAGATGGGGATTGCTTTGGACTATATATATGGGAAATCCCGTTGCAGTGGCTTATGCAACGTTTTTAAAAATCTCAACAAGTCCAGAGGTAGGATGGTGCAGCAGCTGTGCAAAGTCATTGCTGCAGGTTCGGTTCCCCGGAAAGCAACTCTGGGATGGAGAATGCACACAGGGAGTTTACTGAGGAATGCTCTTGGGATCAGTCCCTATGGGATAATGGAAGGAAGCAGGATTGGACAGAGAAGAAGTTGGGCTGTGGTGCCGTCACAAGAGGACCTCAGCCAATCACGTGAGATCTGAAGCTGTGATGGTTTTTTAGAATTTTTCTGAGTTGGGGCAAGGGAACAGGCCTTTATACTCCCTCAGAAACCAGTCACCGGACATGAGTTGCCCACTGGGAAGGAGGCATGACCTTGGGAGGGGTGCCATCTTCAGCTGAGGGTAATTCCCAGAGAGGGCTCACAGCTGAAGGCTATCAGCTGGCCACACTCCCAGCAGTGGGGGGTAACAGACTCCAGTCCTGATGGGAATCTGGGTAGAGGTGGTCAGTGCCCACCACAGTCGTCATATCCTAGGCTCCTTCTACCTTTCTGACCTGCCACTCTTAGCATTTGGCATTCACGCTCATGGTTGCTTCATGCTCTCAAGATGACTATTCCACCCCTTGCCTTATTTCTGTATTCGAGGCAGAAATAAGAAGGATGCAACAAGGAAGAAGAGGTAGCACCTATATTAAGAAAGGAATGATTTCCCAGAGATGTCCACCAATCTTCTGCTTACATCTCACTGGCCACAATTTGTCACATATGTATTTCTAGATGCAAGAGCTGATGGGAAATGTATGTTCTAGCCAAACACATTGCTGCCTCGATGAGAGCCAGAATTCAGAGTTTTGATTTGCAAGAAAAAGAGGAGAATGGGGATTGGAATTAGCAACTAGCAGTACTCCCACACCATCTGATTTTCAAAAATAGTTCACTCTCTTTGACAAGAAGTTGGCAATTCTCTGTAAACCTCAAGGATTTTTTTCCCTAATTTCTTCCCAGAAGCCACTTGTCTATCTTAAACACACACGAGTTGTACTACTTCCTTCTGTGGCCACTGCAGGTTAGGATTCCTTTTCTAGTTGTCATGATTATCTCAAAAGAGTAAACCTTAAACTTCTTTCTTACTCATTCATCATTTCTCTCTTTTGCACTTTTTCTCTCTCACACACAGGCACAGAAACACCTGATTTTACTCTTCCCATGTTTTTGAGAGTAGAGTGATGGTAACAAAGTGCCCTCATTTCATCCAGTCTAAAATCATCATTATATCCTTGTCAGTGTGGGATCAAACTAAAGTGCATCTAGAGATAAAAGAGGAACCATTGGCAGAATGGGTACACAGAGGATAGAGGTATAGCAAATCCAAGGTAGGGAATCCAGCCAAGGTAGAACGGATGGGAAAAAGGTTGCCAGGTTGGACAAATAAAAATACAGGACACCCAGTTAAATTTTAATTTCAGATAAGTAACGAATAATTTTAGTATATCCCAAATATTCTATGGGACACACTGATACTAAATATTTATTTGTTGTTTAACCGAAACTAAAATTTAACTGGTTACCCTATGTTTTATCTGGCAACCCTAACCAAGAAGAATAGTGTCCACACCATCACAGAGCTGAACACTGCTTCTGTGCCCACTTCTCTAACTACTGACTTCACCTCCTCCCCTGGAGCTTTCCCATAAACGTCTAGCCCGAGAACTACTGTCCAGTATGTTTGGCAAGTCATCAAGACAGCTAAAGCTGAAGCATTCTTTGCAAAAACTTACATTTTTTATTATTTACTGGTACACAGACCCTCTTGGGCATGCAGATGAGCTTCAAGTGGGTCTCTGAATCCACTGAAATTGTGGCCTTATATTGTTTTCATTTATTTATATGCATTCATTCATTCATCCTTTCATTTAGTCATTTGACAAACATTTATGGCTCCTTACTGTATTCAAGGCACTAAACAAAGGTCCAGAGATAACAGTCAAATAACACAGAGTCCCTTCCTTCAAGATGCCCCTGTTATATGTGACATAACCTGCTCTCGGGTGTAGTTAACGGTGGTGTGCCAGGGACCCTTGGCGGATCCTGCAGACATGGCTGGAGGCCTTTTTGGCAACTTGCCATGGTATAAGTCTGTCATTTGTGAGCACACGGACCCTGAAAACTTGTTAGGAGCACACAGTGCTTCAAAGCGTAGGCCACGCCATTGCATCGAGTACTGAAGGGAGCTTCAAGTGAGGGATAGTCTGCTATCTTGCATTATTAGATCACGAGACTCTTTCCACGCTGGCTACTGTGTAGCATTCACTCTGAGAGGACAGAAGCCCAAATGAGAAGCAAAGAATTGTAATTGGAGGTTTTCACTGTCAAGCACTGTGAATGAACAGGACACTTAAGGGAGAGAAGTAATGAGAAGGTCTTTCCCACAGGACCTGATCATAGAAAAACTTCTTAACCTGCCCCCACAAAGACAGGGTTTGGAGAGGGAGTGTAGTGGTCTCTAATCTCTACCCTTTGAAACAGCTGAACAGTTTAAGGAAAGAAACCTCACAGGCAGAGATGCTGGGAAAACAGTGCTAGTTATTCGTGAGATTAAGGGCTTTGCTGAAATACTCTCACAACTAATGTCTAATTCTATCATTGACTTTGGACTGTCAAAGAAAAGGGCTAATATCAACCTTCCTTTTTCAGACCTCCTCCCTACGAACTCAGAATACAGAACTACTCACTTCTTCCCAGCCTCTACAAAGAAGGGAGCAGATTTTGAACATGTATTCTACTCCTGAGGGATGCTGTTATCTTTTATTTTGAAGTTTCTGGTGATTAGATTTGAGAGAGAGAAAGAGAAGATAGATTCAGAGTTCCCAGATTCATCTTAAAAAAAAAACAGCCCATAGCCAGAATGCTCCTTAGAAGCAAGGATGGCGAGACTTGTCTCACGTACTTGAAACATATTATCAGGAGATTCCAGTCCTTCTGGATTCGACAGGGCTTGTAAAACCTACTACAGAAAATCTCCACCCTTAGGTATGGCCCAAGTGCCCCCCTTCTCAGGGGAGGCCATAGATCCTTCTATGCCTCAGGGGACCCATGCTTTGGAGGGCTTCCTTGAAATTTTCTGTCCCCCTCTTGTAGGTGTGCCAGTACCATTTGCGCAGGGTGCCCAGAGCCCAGACTGGGATCTCCGTGAACCTTGTTGCCTGTTTTGTCCTTTGGAGCACTCTCTAATTCTCTACTTCATGGGTAGAGTTCACCAGATACCCCAAGAAACTCAGGCCTATATATCCATGGGATTGTCCCGGATCTTCTGGGCTAGGCCCTGGATCTAGAATGGTAGTCTGGTGAGCAGATTGCTCCTGATGGCAAAAGCAGTCCTTCTTGTGTGGGATCACATGAGATTAGAATCAATTCACAGTTGGGGAAAAGATAATTTGCCAGCTCCACTAACCAGCAGAGCTCAGGACAGAAGCGGCTCCTGTCCAGGCATAAACGGTCCATGGACTTTGAATATCATTTCCCCCTGCATGGACCTGTGAAAGCTTATTCCAGGAGAATAGGCCCTTGATGGCAGACTGCAACCATTTCAGCAGTGCAGTGGAGAGGTGGATGTTTGATATTTAACACCCCTTTGCCTATTACAAAGGGTCCTCACCTACCACATCAGGGGCAAAAGGACTGGTGGCTCCACTCAGGTCACCCAGCCACCCGTGACAGGGTCCAAGGATAACTGGTACCTCCCAGTCCTTACAACCAAAAGCATTGGGGCCCATGGTCCATCTGCAGATCCTACCCACCTGTACGCTCTAGGGAACAGGGACGTGCTTTCCTCACAGACACTTGCGGGACTTTTCTCAGTCCCCTGCCTTGTTCACAGCATGACTCCCTACTGGAACCAGATACCAGTACCTGCAACAATCACCTCTGACCCTCTAAGATTGTAGGACAGAGCTTGTACCACACACTACATGATGAGCTACCTGGATACCTGAGCTGAACCCATACAAGAAAAGTGAATGGACTCCTAGACTGTTATATCTGATAACAGCTCTAGCCATCTGGTGACAGGACAGCAGAGCTTCAAAGGCGAAAATAATCCAGCTAGCTCACTCAAGCAACCCATCTGAGCATATCAAAACAAAACAAGCAAAGAAGCTAGGATACAGGAGACAAAAAATCTTGTGAGTGGGTCACTAGGGGTAATAGTGAGTGGTGGTACTCCCTTTTCCACCCCTTGATTCTTGGACCCATGAATCCTGGCTATGGGAGATACAACACTGTATACTGGATGCTGCTTTAGAGCATATACAGCCTCTAGGTGAACACTGCCCCAACCCTGCAAGGTACTGCTACCTAGCTGGCACTGTAGTTGTGTCTTTAGGAATCCATTCCATCATTCTATCAAACCAGCTACTTCAGCATGATGGGGAACATTGTAAGACCAGTGAATTCCAGGAGCATGGGCCCACTGCTGCATTTCACTTGCTGTGAAGGAAGTCCCTTGATTCAAAGAAATACACGTGGGATACTGTGATGGTGGATAAGGCATTATCTAAGTGCATGGGTGGTAGTTATGGCAGAAGCATTGCATGCAGGGAAGGTAAATCCATATTCAGAGTAAACGTCTATTCCCGTAAGAAATGTTGCCCTTTCCATGATGGAAGTGGTCCAATGTAATCAGCTTGCCACCAGGTTGCTGGATGATCACTTTGAGGGATGGGGCCATATCGGGGACTCAGGGTTGGTCTCTGCTGCTGGCAGATTGGACACTTAACAGTGGCTGTCACCAAGGTGGCCTTGATGAGTAGAAGTCCATGTTGCTAGGCCCATGCATAACTTCCATCCCTGCCATCATGGCCACTTTGTTCATGAGCAATGATGGGAGTACCTGGGAAAGGAGGACGAGTGGTTTCCACAGAACACGTCATCCTATCCACTTGATTGTTAAAGTCTTCGTCTGCTAAGTTCAGTCTTTAGTGAGGGTTCATACGAGACACAAATATCTTCACTTCTTTGGCCCATCCAAAGAGGTTTATCCACATACCTCTCTTCCCCATAAATCCTTGTCTCCAGTTTCCCAATCGTGTCCTTCCAAGTCCTGGATAATCCAGCTAAACCACTGGCCACAGCCCATGGATCAGTACACATACAATCGCACATCTGGCCATTTCTCCTTCCAGGCAAAGTGAACACCCAGGTGCACTGCTCGAAGTTCTGCCCCCTCCTTGGGAGGATTTCCCTTCACCACTGTCCTTCAGGGAGGTCCCAGGAAGGGGCTGTAGTGCTGCTGCTCTCCATTTTCAACTAGTGCCTGCATATTGCACAGAACCATCTGTAAACAAGGCACGAGTTTTCTCATCTTCAGTCACCTGATCATAAGGAGCTCCCCATGAGGCCATAGGTGCAGACTGGGAAATGAAAGGTATGTGACAGGAGTGAAGACCATGGCCATTTGGGCCATTTCCTCATGCAACTTACTTGGACCCTCACATCCTGCTCAGGCCCGACCTTGTATATATCACTTCAATTAATGATGGAGTGCTGCTGGGCAAGTCCAACTTTATGACTCTGTGGGTCAAACAACATCCAGTTCATAATGGGAAGCTCAGGCCACATGCTGACTCGGTGGCCCATGGTTAAGTGTTCAGTCTCTACTAAGGCCCAGTAACAAGCCAAAAGCTGTTTCTCAAAAGGAGAGTAGTTATCTGCAGAGGATGGTAGGGCTCTGCTCCAAAATCCTACAGATCAGTGCTGTGATTCACCGAGAGGGGCCTGTTCTTCAAAACGAGGATGAAGAAAAAGGCATTAGCCAGATTAATGGCTGCATACCAGGTACCAGGAGATGTGTGAATTTGCAGTTCACTCCTCCAAGGAAACTCCTCTTCCAACTGATTGGCTGCTCACGTCAGATCACAAAATGGAAGCTGATTACATAATTTCTGCCAAACCCCTGAGAATCATGGCTTAACCAAATTGACACATAACATTAACCATTACAGTGGTGATGAAAATGTTCTGAAGTAGATACTGATGATGGTTGAATAAGACTGTAAAAGTACATAAAGCCACTATACTACACACTTTAAAACTATTAAAACATTTTATTCTATGAGAAATCTACCTGTTAAAATGGTATAAACCATAAAGTATAAAATGACCTGGAAAAATACTACGACAAAACCAAAAAAATTCCCACTCAGGTGAGCTGAAGAAAGGGTCTGGTTCTGGAGCTGAAGTTTCCTAGCTGTGAATGAGGGGTGGCTGTGGAGGAGGTGCGGCAAATGACTCAACCTCTGGTGACCGAGGCAGAGCTGGAGATGGAGGACCTGGTGCTCTATAGAGCTCTTATGTTCAGCAGGAGCAGGATCGACATCAGCAGGTGGTCCAGGAGCTGGTTCTGAAAATCACCCATGTGGTCCCTGTCCCAAGGAGCTCACAATCTGTAACGGAAACATGAAGATGGGTAAAAGAATGAAAACAAATACATGCAAAGAAAAGAGCATATTTTATACAGAAAATAAAGCAGGGTGCTGCGAGATAAGGCTAGGGTGTGGTCCAAAAAGCCTTACTAAGGTGACATTTATGTGTGACTGAATGACAGGAGGGACCAGCCCTGCATGAGTCCGGGTACAGTGTGCCAGGGAGAAGACACAGCTGGTGCAGAGGCTGGAAGGCAGACATGAGTTTGCCTAGAGGGAGGGTTGAAATGCAGCCAGTATGGCTAGAGGGAGCTGAGGAGGAGAGGAGGCAGGGAGGAGGAGGACAGATCGAGGACCCATAACCTGGTGGGCTAGAGGAGTTATCTATTGCTCTGTGATAACAACACCCCCAAAAGTAATGACTCACAACAGCACACAGCACACAGTCTCTATGCGCCAGGAATCCAGGCATGGCTTACCTGGGAACTGCCCCAAGTTCTCAGGAGCCTGTGGTGGTTGTCTCAACTGAGTCTTGATTCGGGAGATCTGCTCCCTACTCACTTCCATGTTATGAGCAGGACTCTGAGAGCTGCTGGACTTAGGGGCTTCATTTCCTCTTTGTTGATCAGGATCCTCCCTCAGCTCTTTGTCACATGAGTCTTTCCATGTGCAGGTCATACATCACAGTGGATTCCTGGGGGGAGAGTGAGAAATAAATAACAGACAGAGAGATGACTGAGAGACAGGCAGTCAGACAGACAGAGAGAGAGAATAAAACAGAGCCAAGAAACATTGCCCCAAATGGGGTCATTATGAGTTGAAATTGACTCAGTGGCACCTAACACCAAGAACAACATTCTTGACAAGCGAGTCCTTGAGTCCAATCCACACTGAGGGGAGGGGGCCACACAGGATGTGGAGACCAGGAGGTAGGATTCGTGGGAGCCATCGTGCAGGCTGCCTACCCCCAAGTCTGAGATGAAGCACTGGGTTAGATTCTAAATGCAACGGAAGTTATTGGAAGGTTTTATGCAGAGAGTAACAATATCTGACGTTCATTTCATTCCAACCCCTCCTAGTGCAGACTGGGAATTGAGGCCAAGAGGGGAAGGGACTTTCCCAAGCTCACACCAAGAGAACCGAGCCCTGTTTGGGGATCTACTCCATGCTGCTTCCCACCCCTGCTTGAAATTCTTTCATCTCTGAGTTTGTGCATTAGGCACAGGGGCAGATTATGCAATAGGTAAGGTAAGCATGGTGATCACCACATCTTTGATGCGGCAAAGCCCATGTGAAATTTTTCACTACAGATGAGTAAGTAAGCACAAGTAGACCTGTGCTTGCCTTGCTTACAAGGTCATCTGCCCCTGTCAGGGACTGTAAATTTGAAAAGAGGCTTTGATTCTGTAGGAAGGTACTCTGGGGATGGGAGAGGCAGATGCCAGCCATACCTAGAAGCAGAGTATTAGATGTGGTGAAAAATAAGAAAAGGTGAAAATGTTCACTACAGATGATCTGGTAAGCAGGTAAGCCATATGCTTATCTTGACTATTAGATAATCCACCCCTGATTAGCTACAGGTAATGCCAGCCCACGGGTTCTATAGGTGTTATCTCACATATACCTGCTGAGGTCCCTAGGAAGATGCTAGCTAGAATGATCCCTATTGTGTGGGTATGGGGACTGGGGAGGCTCTGGGCAGCACAAAGACTTGTCCAGGGTCACAAACTGATTGAGAGGGATGAGCTTTGTCTGAACCCAGCTCTGTCTGCACAAAGCTGGGGCCCTGGCTTCACCCAGGCCTTCCCCAGGTCTTGGGGCGGGGGAGGGGAAGGGTTGTGTTGGTGTCAGTGTGTACAGTTATAGAGATGGCATGGGGACAGGTGAGCATTCAGCACCCCGGGGGGACTTTGGGGAGGTCTTATCTAACATCAGGCCCAAGTCAGGAGACCCAGGACGTGACCTCACTTCCTTGACGACAGACTACACAGAACTTGGAACCCTGGTATCCAGGCCCCTACCCAGCTTCAAGTGGAGACACTCAAACTAGGAACATGTTTTCTTGTTGTCTCCCATCTTCCCTTGTATCAAAGCTTGAAAGACCCAGGAGTTCGACACTTTCACCAAGGCTGAGACATGGTCTCGTCCCCCAACCACGGAAGCTCAGGCCATTTACCAAAAAGAATCCAAAGGTAACACAGAGTGGCCCAGGGCTGCCAATCCAGGCCAGGCCACCACTGTGAGGGGTCAGGGAAGGAGATGGCATGTGACCTGGGGAGGTCTGGGAGGGGAGGAGTGATAATGAGGATGATGAAAATGGTGCTGCTGCTTCAGGACTAGCACACATTGAGGGCAACCCCAAGCTCTCCACCCCCACGGCCTCTCACCCTACTGGGTTCATGGGCCTGAGTCTGACCGTGGCTGGGCCTAGTCCATCAGCTTGGGTGCCTTGGGGAGGCTGGGGACTGGGGTGGCAAATGTGGAGACCTCTTTCACTTCCCTGTCTTGACCCCCCTGATCAGACAGAGCAGTGGGATGTAAGTCTACCCAGGGGTTCCAGTTCAGACCAGGCCTTAGGGAGGGACTGTTGGGGTCACAGGCTGACTCAGCACTCTCACCTGGACCTTCTCTGAGATCCAGCTCACCCTGAGTGTGGCAGTCAACGTGCAGCCCTAGCTGCTGGCCTGCCTGGGCCACTGCTGACCCTGTGCCAGCCCAGCTTCTGCCAGATCCTGCTGCTATAGGCAGGGGTTGATTTTTCTATCCGTGGACTTGGTCAGGGCTGGATGGTGCTGCCCACAGTCCAGCCCGCCCAGCATGGGGGAGCTGGGAGCTCCTCGGAGGCACAAGGGCTTGAGGGGCAGAGAGAGAAAGAGGCGGCACAGACGGGCTCTTGATGCCTCCCTGGCCGCTGCCGGCACTGTCTCTGCAGAACGCCCAGCAGGAGATCCCCAAGGAAAAGGAGAATGGCATCACCTACTCGGTCTACCCCAAGAAAGGGACCAGGAAGGGCTGGCACAGGTTCTGGGTGAGTGTGGGGGGAGGGGAGTGGCATCCCCCTGCAGAGATCCAAGATGACCAGGGCGCCCCATGGCCCAGACACCTCCCTGTAGACCTCTTGAGGGTCCCCAGACCCCTCACAAATGAATTAACCTTCCCCCCCATCCCCCACTGCCCTCCCTGCCCTGTCCGGCTACAAAGTTACTGTTCACATAAGCCCATGCATATTTTGCGCGTTGCTGCTGTTTTAGTGTTTAACTTTCAACCCCAGGACCCCAGGCAGCAGTCGGCTGGACTGTCCCTCCACACCTTCTCCCAGCTTCACACAGCATCACACTTAGCAGGACTCTTTTACCCTAGAGCACAAGGCTCAGGCTATGACACACCTTTTTCTACAACTTGCAATCTGGGGGAACACAACACGTGACCCTTTCAGGTCAGAGGCTATATCCTGACTTGCTGTAGAATGTTCCAGAAGAGAGGCCTGCTCCCACAGTGACTGAGTCTCTCACTGCTGCTGGCCCTGGACTGATTCCTTCTGCTGCCCTTTCAGCAGGGCTGCAGAAACGCTTGCACGTGTCCTCATATCCTGACCCACCCAGGACAGACTCCCAGGAGTGGCATGCTGGGGGAAGGATGTGCACATTTCAAGTTAGGATCACTACAGCCAGACTCCTTCCCAAAACAGCTGTCGCAGTCCCATGGCCCAGCAGATTGTGATGCTGGCTGCGTCTCTGCATTGAGCCTGTTCCAGGTGTTACGGTTCTTTTCCATTTTCCCTATCTGCTGTCAGGGTGGCCAACAGAACTGCAGGGTGGCTTTCAGGCACTTGTTGGCCCTGAGAAGCTGAGCCACCTCTCAGTCCTTTACCAACCATTCACATTTGCCCTCCCTGAGCCATCTGTTCAGATCCTTAGTTCTGTGGGGGTCTTTTTGCCACCCCAGGATCTCTAGGCTAACACCCTTGGCTGGATCTGGGTGCTCAAAACCCCCTTTAATGTACAGAAAGAAAAGTCCGTGTCTTGCTTACCTCATGGGTGCCTGCTCTGTGCACTGTCTTCATCTGGGAGGAAGTGAGCTTGCACCAGACCTTCCCCTCCGAGTCAGGAACAGAGCAGGCCTCACCTAGCACAGAGGAAACCTCACGGAGCCCTAGTTTCAGACAGTTCTGGGCTCTGACCAGGTGACTTTAAGTTGACAATGGATGTCACCAAGCTTCTGTTTTCACACCTCTGGAATGGGGTGTTTTGTGAGGACTCACTGGGATACTGCTCTTCCTTCAGGGAGATACCATGGTTACTTCGTTAACAAAATCACTTCAGGTTCCTAATGTTTGCAATCATCCCCCACCTCCAATCCTGCTTGGAAAGCTGAGTTCTCTTTGCTGCTAAAAGCACTTGTGTCCCACCTCCTGCCACAGATCACTGAGGGAGACGGAGTACCTAGTCTGACCTCTGGGCCCACAACACTCCTGGTGGTTCATGGGGCTGCCTCTGACAGTGTGTCCCTCCTCTGTCCCACCCCAGTGTGTCTGTGGTTCTGACGAAGACCTGAATGAGGCCTGGGTGATGAAAACCTTCAAGGCAGGCTCACTGCAGAAGCTGGTGGAGCTCCTGGTGCCCGCCTACATAAAGGGTGACATCTCCTACATCAAAATCTTTCTGGGAGCCTACAGAACCTACGCCACCACCCAGCAGGTCCTAGACCAGCTTCTCCGAAGGTGAGCGCCCCACCCTCCATAGCCCAATGGGGACTCTACCTGCTACCAGCTGTGAGTCTGAAGAATGTCACTTCACTACTCAGAGCCTCAGTTTTCTTCCCTGAGAAGAGGGGTGGTGAAGGTCCAATCGGCTAGAATTACTGTCAGGACCACATGGGATAAGCCACAGGAAGTGTGTACCTGGAGCCCAGCTCTAAGATGAAGGGTGCTGGAGGGCCTGAGATGTTCACATTTATTATTTTCCTCTCCCCCATGAAGAAGCTTTCTGCCTCACCCCTCACTGACTACGCACCCTTGAGCAAACCTACTTCCCATTCGTAAAGGGGAGTTTGAGATTCCATTTAGTGGGTCCTTGGTATAGCCAGAACAGGGATCCCTGTAGGCTGATAGAGGGGCACCAGGACTCTTAGATACCTGGGAGGGTGCTGGTTGGGTTCACTCATTCACCAGTCACCCATGAAGCCCCTACTGTTGCAGACACAGTTCTCGGTATTTAGCACTGTTCAGCGAACAAAGCAGATAAGAAGCCCTGCCCTCCTGGGCCTCCAGTCTGAGAATCAGACAGGAACACTAGACATCTTAAGCAAGTAGTGTCCACAGTGCATTAGATGTGACACCCTCATACCACCTCTAGGTATGGATGTAACCACCCCTATTCTGCTGAGTACGGTGAGCCCCAGGAGCAGCTGAAATGGTGAGTGGACTTTGGGTGGAGAAGGAGGGACTGAGGTTTTAGGGGGCCTGTGTCTGGATTGGGGCTGGCAGACCCTGGGCCCCACACATCTAGATTCCACTAGAGGGATGAGTTTAAAGACACCCCCTGCAGGGCGTAAGCAGTCATTGAGAGCTAGGAGTGGAACCTGGGCATCCTGGATAGTAGAGGGGAGGCTGGGGGCTCAGAGATGCCCCTGAGAGAATTCATCTTCCCACAATCCCCTCACATCACCTGTTGCTCCCTCCCCTATTTGGGGCCCAAAACAGGAGGTGCTGGGGGAGGAGGAGCGGGGGGTGGAGAAAATTGCTCCCAAATCCTGATCACCAGTCATGGGTGCTCAGCTGCATGAGGGGCCCCTGTCCCAGGGAAGAACAGTCTCCATGGGAGAAGAGGCCCTCACATGCATGCAGAGAGCCAGGCAGCACGTTGGTGCACACGCTCCAGAGGAGGGGTCCTATGGCCTGGGCATCTGGATCAGGGTACGGTCTCCATGTGTCGCCCAGCATCAGATAATCCTGGAGCACTACTGAGGTGAACATGCAGACACACATCTCCGTTCCCTTAGAGTGTTACTATCCAGTGCGGAGAGGGCCAGGGGACAGAAAGGGATGTAATTCAGGCTCCCCGAGGAGGGAGAGTTGGACAGACCATTGATGGGGAGCTCCCAGGGACAAGGCTCTGTGCTAGCCCCATCAGTGACCAGGCCTGCCACCGTCAGGGCAGCCAGAGGGCATGATACAGGGTGGTGCTGACCTTTGGGAGGTCAACGGTACAGGGGTAGACAGAGGGACTCGCCCCTTGCAGGGGTGCCCTGGGAGGGCAGTGTGGTGGGAAAAGCCAGGCTTCTGACCCTGCTTTTCACCACCCACCCCCAGCGCCATCTCTTTTATCCTGGGCACATGGCTAAAGGAATACTCGGAGGATTTCAATCAGCCCCCGGACTTCCCCTGCCTAAAGCTCATGGTGGAGTATGTGCACGTGAACATGCCAGGCTCACATCTAGAGCACGATGCCCAACTTCTCTTGGCACGGCTGGATCAAATGGAGGTCACTGAGGCAGAGCCAGAGGGTGAGGAAGACTGGGCATGACTGCATGTGAGCTTGTGAAGGGGACATGGGAAGGCCCCCAGAGGCTGGGGTTGAGCCAGGGATCTGAGTAACTTCAGACCCTCCTGTGGTAGACCACAGTCTGGGAAGACTTCCTGGGGTGGAAATTCTTGGGAATGGGCTTCTCTTCATGGCAGTGGGTGTTTTCCATCATTGGGAAGGCATGAGGAAAGGCAGTCATGTTGGTGAACTTTTCTCCTCTTGCAGCTCCAGAGCCGGGGCCAGCGCCAATTGTAAAAGAAGCTCAAGAGCTAACTCTGCCCCAAGAACCGGCTCCTGGACAATCTCCTGGGGAAAATTCTGCTCCTGTATCAGCACCAGAGCTCCACAGCGCACCACCTATTATGTCATCAGCTCCAGCACTGCTACCAGATGGAGAGCTGCCTGGAGGGGTGGATCCCTATCCTGGGCCACCTCCAGAAATGGCTCCCGGACCACCAGCTGATGTCAATCCTGCTCCTGCTGCTGCTCCAACACTGGAGCTTGATGTAACCCAGGTCTTCCCCCAGCTCCATCACCAGCATCAGATGGAGACTGAGATGGAGAGGTGGATTACCATCCTCAGCCACCTCCAGAACCGGATACTGGACCACCAGCTGACATGGATCCTGCTCCTGCTCCACCACAGGAGGTCAACAGAGCTCCAGCTATTCCGTCACAAGCTTTGGCTCTGGCAGCAGATGGATAGGCCACTGGACGTTCAGATTCTTAAGCTGGGCCACCGCCTGAGCCAGATCCTGGACCACCTTGTGTTGTCGATCCTGATCCTGTACCAACACCGAAGCTCAACAGAGCACCACCTATCCCATCTCCAGACGGACAGCCAGCAGGAGAGCTGGATTTTTACCCTAGGCAACTTCCAGAACAGACTCAAGGACCACTTCCTCAGTCAGATCCTGCTCTTGCAACAACATTGGAGCTGGGTACAACAACAGGTCCTCCATCACCAAGTCGAGCACTGGCACCCGACAGAGAGCCTACTGAAAGATCAGATTCTCTCCCTGGGCCAAGACCATAACGAGCTCCTGGAAAGCCTGCTGAGATCCATCATGCGCCTGAACTAACACTGGAGCTCCATAGAACACCATCACTAGCTCCAGGACTGGCAGCAAATGGAGAGCCACCTGGAAGATCAGATTCTGGGCTACATCCAGAACTGGCTCCTGGACCACTGGCTGATGTCAGTCCTGCTCCTGTTCCTCGACCAACACCAGAGCTCAATGTAGCCCACAGCCCTCCATCTCGATCTCTAGCCCGGGCACCAGGAGAAGAGCCTGATGGAGGGCTCGATTCCCATTCTGGGCCACCTACAGAACTCCTTGCTCAACCACCTGCTCCTGCACAAACACCGGAAGTCCTTAGAGCAACAGCTATTTCCTCACCAGGTCCAGCAGTGGCACTGGACAAAGAGTCCGCAGGAGGGGCGGATTTCCATCCTGGGCCACCTCCAACTGGCTCATGGACAAACAGCTGATATCGATCCTGCTCCTACTCCAAGACTCGAGCCCCATAGAATATTAAGTCCTCCACTGCTAGCTCTGCCTTGGGCACCAGAGGCGAAGCCACTTGCCATGCCTCCTCCACAGCAGCTCCTCATTCACTGCCAGGGAACATCAGCCTCAGAACCAGACATTTTCTTTTTCTCACATCAGTGGGTATTTTTTTTTTTTTTGCTTTGTTGTATTTTTCCAGCTCAATTTATACTTTAGAGTTTATACTATATTAACTGGTAGTTTTCTCATTAAATAAAGTTTTGTTTTAATAGCTTGAAAGTATGTAATAGCAGTGGGTTACCTACTATCACAATCCTATTCAACCATCAGCACTATCTACTCTAGAACACTTTCATTACCACTGGGATGGTTAATGTTATATGTCAACCTGGGCAGGCCATGATTCTCAGGGATTTGGCAGAAATTATGTAATCATCCTCCATTTTGTGATCTGATGTGAGCAGCCGATCTGCTGGAAGAGAAATTTCCTTGGGGATATGGCCTGAAAAAAATACATTTTCTGCGGTATGCAGCCATTAATCTGGCCAATGCACTTCTCTCTATCCGTGTTTTAAAGGGCCACCAGAAGCAGTTTGCCTTCAGCTGGTCAGGCCAGCAATACACTTTCACTATTTTATCTCAGAGGTATATCAGCTCTCAAGCTCTATGTGATAATTTAGTTCACGGGGAACTTGATCACTTTTCCCTTCCATAAGACGTCACACTGGTCCATTACATAAACAGCATTATGCTGACTGAACCTAGTAAGAAAGAAGTATCAGTACTCTAGACTTATTGGTAACATATTTGCATGCTAGAGGGTGGAAAATTATTCTGACAAAAACCCAGGTGCCTACATCTCAGCGAAAAATCTAGGGCTCCAGCGTGTGGGGGATGTTGAGATATTCCTTGTAAACTGAGCGATAAGTTGATCTATCTGGCCCTTCCTACAACTAAAAAGAAGGCACAACACTTGTTGGGCCTCTTTGGATTTTGGAGGCATCATATCCCTCATTTGGGTGTGCTACTCCAGCCTATTTATCAAATGACTTGAAAAGCTGCCAGTTTTGACTAGGGCCCACAAGAAGAGAAAGCTCCGCAACAGATTCAGGCTGATGTCCAAGCTGCTCTGCCACTTGGGCCATACGATCTGGGAGATCCAATGGTTCTGGAAGTGTCAGTGGCAGACAGAGATGCTGTTTGGAGTCCTGTCTGGAGTCTTTGCAGGCCCCTACTGGTGAATGACAGTGCAGACCCTTAGGATTTTGGAACAAAGCACTGCCATCATCTGCATTTAACTACTCTCCTTTTGATAAACAGCTTTTGGCTTGTTACAGGGCCTTAGTAGAGACTGAACACTTAACCACGGGACACCAAGTTACCACGCGGCCTGAGCTGCCCGTCATGAACTGGGTGTTGTCTGACTCACAGAGCCATAAAATCGGATGTGCTCAGCAGCACTCCATCAGTAAGTGGAAGTCGTATCTACGATATCGGGCCTGAGCAGGATCTGAAGGCTCAAGTAAGTCGCATGAGGAAATGGCCCCAATGCCCATGGTCTCCACTCCTGTTACATTATCTGCCCTTTCCTAGTCTTCATCTATGGCCTCATGATCAGTTGACTGAGGAAGAGAAAGCTGGTGTCTGGTTTACAGGTGTTCCTCTGCATGATATGCAGGCACCATCTGAATGTGGACAGTGGCAGCAAAGCACTACAGCCCCTTTCTGGGACCTCCCTGAAGGACACTGGTAAAGGAATAGCCTCTCAATGGGCAGGACTTCAATCAGTGCACATGAGTATTCGCTTTACGTGGACGGAAAAATGGCCAGATATGCAATTGTGCACGGATTCACAGGTTGTGGCCGATAGTTTGACTGGATAGACAGGGACGTGGAAGGAACATGATTGGAAATTTGAAGTCAAGGAAGTATGAAGAAATGGCATGTGACAGACCTCTCTGAACAGGCCAAATAAATGAAGGTGTTTGTATCCCATGTGAATGCTCTGCCTTAGGCAGCGTTCTCTAAAGAAGCAAAACCAGTTAAGTGTATAAATATGTATATATAGAGAGAGATTTATATCTAGGAAAGGGCTCACACGGTTTTAGAGGCCATAACACCACAAGTCTGTGGGTCAGGATAGAGGCCTCTCCTGATTCACGTAGCCTCAGGTGCTGGTGAACCCAAGTTCGGCAGGCTGGAGAGCAGGGCTGTTGCTCACAGGCTGTGAAGGTCAATGAATCCCAAGACTGGCAGACAAGACCACAGGTAAACTGCTAGCTCAAGTCCCAAAATCTGGAGGTCAGGTGAACAGGACCCAGCTGCAGAATCCAGAATGAGCAAACCCCTCCGAGCCCTGCCAGAACGTCTGCGCACATTGGATGCAGGACACATGCCCAAGGAAACTCCTCTTCAACCAATTGCCTACTCACATCGTATGGCACCATGG
Source organism: Loxodonta africana (assembly GCF_030014295.1). Lineage (NCBI taxonomy): Eukaryota > Metazoa > Chordata > Mammalia > Proboscidea > Elephantidae > Loxodonta > Loxodonta africana. The sequence goes on from NC_087368.1 coordinate 6,678,256, forward strand.
GGGCAATCACATATGAAATCTCAACAGGCAAGTGACCACAACATGACATGACTGCCAAAACTCTGAGAATCATGGTACAGCCAAGTTAACACACACTCTTAACTATCACAGTTCACCCTTTGTCAACTTGGTACCGGTACACATCTCCTTAAACCATATATAATCTCTGCATAAAGACAATTATAAAGTCATTCTTTTGCCTAACATGATACAATAAACACACATACAGCTAAAAATGCACTAGCTCTATTTACATCTTATATTTTATAACTTGAGAAAACAAAAATATTTGATGCACACATAAAAAGCAGAAATACTCATAACAGTTACAGTTCTCGTTTCCTCAATTGGTCGCATGAGCGTAAGTGGTATTTAGAACTACCTTCTTCCACCACTCATTCCACATTCCCTTTGGCCTAAGCAAGCATCTCAGTTGGTCGTGGCTCTTTGCCTGGTGGGGTGGCCGAACCTATCATTCCTAAAGGGTCTGGGCCATTAGTAGTCATGTTGGAACTCAGTTGCTGTCATTTTCCACTGATTTTAATCAAAGGGCATGTGTGATGGTTAAGATTGCATGTCTCAACGTGGCTGGGCCATGATTCTCTGTGTTTTGCCAGTTGTATGATGTTTGATCACTTCCCTGTTGAAATCTGGTATGTGATCACCCTCATAATGGAATCTTCTGAGTGGTTTCAGTGCAGGTAGAGCCTGTGGTGGCTCACTCCCCGCTCAGCCTTTATCTCTTCACCCTCTGCCACCTAATTCCTTCTGCTCATCTTGCCAAGGCTCTTGGCCTATTCTGGATCCTGCACATGTCTCTTGTTCATCGGACCTCCAGTTCTTGGGACTGGAGCTAGCAGCTTACCTGCTATCTTGGGATTCATCAACCTTCACAGCCTGTGAGCAGGAGCCCTGCTCTCCAGCCTGCTAATCTTGGGTTTGCCAGCCCCTGTGGCTACATGAATCAGGAGAAGCCTCTATGCTGATCCACCGACTTGCAACTCTACAATCATGTAAGCTGTTTCCTTGATGTAAATCTCTCCATATACATATTTATAAACTTGACTAGTTTTGCTTCTCTAGAGAACTTCTGACACCAGAAATGTTGTAGTTCTCAAACCAAAATTCTTACTCTGTACAGATTAAAAAAGCAAAGAATTTTATTGAGGGATAGTACAGCTCAAGCTGGGCCAGACTAAGTGAAAGTACAAAGTGCTCCACAGGGGCTAAGCAAAGAGTGGTTTTTATGCACATTTTATAGCCGAATAAAGCAGTTCTTTCTTCATATCTGATCAGCCACATACTTCCTGAGAATGGTCTATACAAACTTTTTTTTTTTCTAAGAATGATTCTAACATACTGTTCCTGGAACATTTCTGTTTAACATTTTCTGAAAACTATTATGTTAGTCAGCTAAATGCCCCTCACCCCCCGCTTTGCTTACCAGAAAGTAGTGTGTTAACTCCATGTTGTGAGCCCATCCTAAATGCCTCTAGTTTTGGATTCTGCTAGCACACCCCTCATCTACCTTCTCAACCTCAGCCATATAAACCAGCAAAGAAAGTAGAAGACTTTCTGTTTCTGAGTTGCATAGAATCCAGGGTCAGACTCTTGAGCTCGAACTAGGCCAGACCTGAGTAATCCGGCACAGAGCTGCTATAGTTAGAAGTGACCAGAACTTGAACCTACACTAAGATGCCTGGTTATTTTCTTCTTGCATGGGCTACAAATGTTGTCTTTGGTTTACAGTTATGGAGGATTAGAACACTTCCCCTGAACATTTACCTCATTACATAAAGTTAAATGGATTAAAGGGCTTCCCTGACTATAAAATAGCTCTCTGCAAAATTGAGATTAAAGATCACAATATCTGAAGAGTTGCCATATTAGAAGACGGATAACAGAATTTTGAATGAGAACATGTGTTGGTTAGGTAGACAGCAAACTCCATATCTTTTAATGTGAGATCTCACTGAACAACCTTTAAGATAAATTATAAGCAGAGTATTTTGGTTAATAAAATCAATGATATCAAAACCTGTTCTCCATACTCCACCCCTACACATACGCATAAATACTATAGCAATTAACCTTTGCTATGGGCAAATGGGACCCCTGGTGGCGTAGTGATTAAGTGCTATAGCTGCTTTTTTTTTTAGAGAACCCAGCCTAAGACATTTGGTACCCAGAGTGGTTCTAGAGAAACAAAATTGTAAGGATGAGTTTTCTAAATTAGTTTTCAAGTCTGGTTAGTCTCAAAGATGTTGATGACTCTGCTTTCAGTAGTAAAGAGGGCACTGCTAATTCATGGCATGAGGTGGCAATTCAAATATGCAAATTATCACCACCAATAGATCGGGTATTGGTGAAAGGCGAGGCTCTGGGTGATGGCATATATGATACCTTTCAATAATTTTCTCATAATGAGAAGTATAAACAAGCTGGATGGTTGGTCCCACTTGCACTTGACAAACTGGTGAAAGAAAGAGACGATCTCGGGGCTTCAGTGTCAAAGCTCAAGTGCCGCATAAACGACCTCAAAGTGTCCACTTGTGCTTTGAAGGAAAGCCTTATTTCTTGTGGCAACACTGCTGATATTGCCAAAAACCAAACCCGAGTCTTATTGTAAGAGTGGCTGAATTACAATTCCACTTCAATTGCCAACTTAGAGAGGTGTCTGAAGTTAAAGTAAGGGCATTGATTGGGAAGAAATGAGATCCTGAAACTTAGGATGGGGACATATGGGCAGATAGTTAGAAAGCTGGAGACACGGAGCCCCTAAAATCCATTTAATCACTCCTGCCAATAGAACCACTTCCATCTGCAGAGATTACTCATGTGTGTCTGCTACACCACCCTGCCCAGTAAAGGCATTAGCCCCTCCACTTCCATCTAATGAAATTAGCCCTTGCCCAGCTGCCTCTAAAGAGCCCTTGCCTGAGCCATTGCCTGGGGCATCATCTCAGGCAGATGCTTTACAACACAATGCTGAATGTTCTCAAAACAATTCCAGACTACTGATTCTGGCTTCTAGACCTATAACTAGATTAAGTCCCACCGAGCCCCAAAGAGATGTAGTAGAAAGTGTGACCCAGGAGGAGGTACGCTACACTCCAAGAGAACTGCTTGACTTTTCTAATATGTACAAACAGGAACCTGGGGAATAGGTGTGGGAATGGTTATTCAGGGTGCAGGATAATGCTGCAAGGAACATAAAGATGGATCAGTCTGAGTTTATTGATATGGGTCCACTAAGCACACATTCTTCATTCAATGTTTCACCTCAAGATATTAAGGAAAGATCTAATAGTTCATTTGTTTGGGTTGCTGAAGCACGGATTACACAGTGGCCTACACTAAATCAAGTTGAAGTACTAGACCTGCCCTGGTATACTGTAGAAGAAGGTATTCAAAGGCATGCTGAGGTGGATTTATTAGGTTAAACCCACAGACCCACACATGGAATGCCCAAAGAACACACCTTTTACCACAAATGTGAGGAACAAATTTGTGACGGGAAATCCAGCATCCTTGAAGGCTGCTGTGATTGCTATTTTATGTAAATCAGATCTGAGAGTGGGAACTGCCCTAACTGAATTTAGACACCTCAATACAATTGGGTTGATTGGACCCTGTGATAGTAGGGGCCAAGTGGCGGCACTCAATCGAGAAAGAAAAGGTGGGCATGGTTACAGCAATGGATAGCAGAGTCAAAGCAGTAATCAGAATAGTCTGACTCATATGGACTTATGACTACTTAGTCACGGTGTCCCTAGGAGTCAAATAGATAGGAAACCTACTAAATATTTACTTGATCTGTAGAAATAGGAGAATTCTTGGTTAGGTGAGCAGCAGTCTAACTTGAATGGTCCTCAGTCAACTCCCATACTAGAGTGAATTTAAAGACCCACAACCCCTTGAATGAAGGGAAGGCCAAGTCCTCATGAGGAAGGACACAAATACACTGCCAAAAATTTATACAGTTAATCTCTCTCCTACCCTTCCCCAAAGGGGTCTACAACCTTTTATGAGAGTGACTTTTCATTGGAGAAAATAATCAGACTTTTTGGGGGGTTACTGGATCCTAGCTCTGAGCTGACACAAATGCCAGGAGACCCAAAAGAGCACTGTAGCCCACCAGTCAGAGTGGGACACACACAGAGGTTAGGTTATTAATGGAGTCTTGGCTCATGTTTGTTTCATAGTAGGTCCAATGGGTCCCCAAATCTCCTCGTAGTGACTTTTTCCAGTTCCAGAATACATTATTGGAATAGATATACTCAATAACCGGCAGAAACCCCACACTGAATCCCTAACAAATGGAGAAAGAGTCATTTTGGTAGGAAAAGCCAAGGGGAAGCCATTAGAACTACCCCTACCTAGGAAAACAGTAAACCAAAAGCAATACTGCATTCCTGGAGAAATTGCAGACATTACTGCCACCAGCAAGGACTTGAAGGATATAGGGGTGGTGCATCCCACCACATCCCCCATTCATCTCGTCTATTTCACCTGTGAAAAAATCAGATGGACCTTGGAGAACAGTAGATTATCAAAAACCTAACCAGATTGTGACTCCAATTGCAGATGCTGTTCCAGATGTAGTTTCATTGCTTGAGCAAATTAATACATGTCCTGGTAACTCGTGTGCAGCTGCTGAACTGGCTAATGCCTTTTTCTCCATACCTGTTTGGAAGGACCATCAGAAGTCTGCCTTCAGCTGACAAGGCCAGCAATACACCTCCACTTGCCTACCTCAGCGCTCCATGAGCTCTCCAGCCCTATGTCATAATTTAGTCAGCAGGGACCTCGATCGTCCTTCCCTTCTATATGATGTCACACTGGCCCGCTACATTGATGATATTATGCTGATTGAATCTAGTAAGGAAGAAGTATCAATGACTCTGGACTTATTGGTAAAGCATTTGCCTGCTCCCAAAGAGTGGGAAATTAATCCCACAAAAATTCAGGCACCTTCCACCTCAGTAATATTTTTAGGGGTCCAGTGGTATGGGGCATGTCGAGATATTCCGTCTAAAATGAAGGACAAGTTATTTAGTGCACCTGGCTGTTCCCACAACGAAAAAGGAGGCACAACACCTAGGAGGCCTCTTTGGATTTTGGAGGCAACATGTTCTTCATTTAGGTTTGCTACTCTAGCCTATTTATCAAGTGACTCTAAAAGCTGCTAGTTTTGAGTGGGGCCGAGAACAAGAGAAGCCACTCTCCCACTCTGCTGATTCAATGGTGCTTGAAGTGTCAATGGCAGATAGCGATGCTGTCAGGAATCCTTGGCAGACCCCTACTGGTGAATTGCAACACAGACCCTTAGCATTTTGGAGCAAAGCCTTGCTATCCTCTGCAGATAACTACTCTCCTTTTGAGAATAGCTTTTGGCTTGTTCTGGGGCCTTAGTAGAGACTGAATGCTTAACCACAGGCCACCAAGTCACCATGTGGCCTGAGCTGCCCATTATGAACTGGATGCTGTCTGACCCACAGAGTATGCACAGGAGCACTCCATCATTAAATGGAAGTGGTGAATACAAGATTGGGCCTGAGCAGGACCTGAAGGCACAAGTTGCATGAGGAAATGTCCCAAATGCCCTTGGCCTCCACTCCTGTCACACTACCTTCCATCTCCCAGTATGCACCTATGGCCTCATGGGGAGTTCCTTACGATCGGTTGACTAGAGAAGAGAAAACTTGTGCCTGGTTTACAGATGGCTCTGTGCAATATTCAGCCACCACTCAAAAATGGACAGCGGCGGCACTACACCCCTTTTTGGGACCTCCCTGAAGGACAGTGTGAAGGAAAATCCTCCCAAAAGGAAGAAATTCTAGCAGTGCACCTGGTTGTTCACTTTGTCTGGAAGGAGAAATGTCCAGATGTGCAATTGTATACTGATTCAAGGGTTGTGGTCAATGGTTTGGCTAGATGGTCAGGTTCTTGGAAGGAATATGATTGGAAAATTGCAGCCCAGGATTTATGGGGACAGACCTCTCTGAATGAGCCAAAGAAGTAAATATATATGTGCCCCTTGTGAATGCTGACCAAAGCATGACCTCAGCAGAGGGTGATTTTAGCAATCAAGTGGATAGGATGATGCGTTCTGTGAAAACCAGTCATTCTCTTTCCCCAGCCAGTCACATCATTGCTCAATGAGCTCATGAAAAAAGTGGCCATGGTGGCAGAGATGGAGGTTATGCATGGGTCCAGCAACATGGACTTCCATTCACCAAGGCAGACTTGGCAGCAGCCACTGCTAAGTGCCCAAGCTGCCAGCAGCAGAGGTCAACACTGGGTCCTTAATATGGCACCATACCTCAAGGTCCTTAGCAAGCAACCTGGTGGCAAGTTGACTACATTGGACCACTTCCATCATGGAAAGGGCAGCATTTGTTCTTACTGGAATAGATGCTTACTCTGATACGGATTTGTCTTCCCTGAGCAATGTTGCCAAAACCACCATCTGTGGGCTTACAGAATGCCTTATTCACCATCATTGTTATCCCACACAGCATTGCCTCTGATCAAGAGACTCACTTCACAGCAAATAAAGTATGGCAGTGGGCCCACGTTCATAGAATTCACTGGTCTTACCATGTTCCTCATCATCCTGAAGCAGCTGGCTTGATAGGATGATGGAATGGACTCCTAAAGACACCACTATGCACCAGCTAGGAGACAATACCTTGCAGAGTTGGGGTAGTGTTCTCCAGGAGGCTGTATATGCTTTAAACTAGCATCCAATATATGGTGCTGTTTCTTCCATAACCAGGATTCATGGGTCCAAAAATCAAGAAGTGGAAATGGGAGTGGCACCACTCACTATTACCCCTAGTGACCCACTCACAAGATTTTCACTTCCTGTCCCCATGATCTTATGCTCTTCAGTATGGAGGTCTTAGTTCCAAAGGGAGGAATGCGCCCACCTGGAGACACATCACTGATTCCATTGAACTAGAAGCAAAGAATGCCACCTAGCAACTGGATCAACAGGCAAAGAAGGGAGTTACCATACTGGCTGCTGTGATTGATCCTGATTACCAAGAGGAAATCAGATTGATATTACATAATGGGGATAAAGAGGAGTATGCCTGGAACGCAGGAGATCCCTTAGGGCATCTCTTAGTACTAGCATGTCCTGTGATTAAAGTCAATGGAAAACTATAGTAACTCAATTCTGACAGGGCTACTAATGGCCCAGAACCTTCAGGAATGAAGATTTGGGTCATGCCACCAGGCAAAAAACCATGATCTGGTGAGGTGCTTGCTGAGGGCAAAGGGAATATGGAATGGGTGTTGGAAGAAGGTAGTTCTAAATACCACTTACGTCCACGTGACCAGTTGCAGAAACGAGGACTGTAATTGTTATGAGTATTTCTGCTTTGTATGTGTGCGTCAAATATTTTTGCTTTTTTCTTACAAAATATAAGATGTAAATGGGGCTAGTGAATTTTCAATTAATCACGTGTTAGTTACATCATGTTAAGACTAAGTATGACTTTGTAATTGTCTTTATTTAGAGATTATGTATGGTTTGGGGAGATGTGTACAGGTGCTAAGTTGACAAGCGGTGGACTCTGATGGTTAATATTGTGTGTCAACACAATGGAGTATTACATAATGATAAAGAACAATGATGTATCTGTGAATCATCTCATAACATGAATGAATCTGGAGGGCATTATGCTGAGTGAAATAAGTCAACCACAAAATGACAAATATTGTATGAAACCACTACTGTAAAAACTCATAAAAAGGTTTGCACACAAAAAGAAACAATCTTTGATTGTTACAAGGGGTGGGGGAAGCGTGGAAATGGAAAAACACTAAATAGACAACAGATAAGTGGTAACTTTGGTGAAGCTAAGAGAGTACACAATACTGGGAAGCCAGAACAGCTTGTACAAGACAAGGTCATGGAAGCTCCATAGATACATCCAAACTACCTGAGGGACTGAATTGCTGGGCTGAAGGCTGTGGGGACCATGAACTCAGGGAACAGCTGATCTACCACAGCTGAGGTGGTCAGTGTGCTCCATCCATATTTCCTGGGACCACAATATCATTTTTAAAATTTTATATTGTTGAGAATATGTACAGCAAAACATACACCAATTCATCACAATTCAGTAACATTGATTATGTTCTTTGAGTTGTGTAACTATTCTCACTCTCTGTTTCTGAGTTGTCCCTCCCATATTAACATAAACTCACTGCCCCCTGAAGTTCCTATCTAATCTTTTGAGTTGGTGTTGTTACTTTGATCCCATATAGTCCTTCAAAGAGCACAATGCTCAAAGCAGACATTTTTACTACTTAAGCTAGGCTATTGTTTACCCTTAGGAAGACTTCAGGAGATTTTTTTTGGTTTAAGGTTTAAAGATTATTTCAGAGCATTAGTTTCAGGGATTCATTCAGCCTCCATGGTTCCAGAAAGTCTGGATTCCATGAGAATTCTAAATTCTTTTCTGCATTTACCCTGTTTTGATCAGGATTCTCTAGGCTCTTTGCTCAAAATGTTTGGTCGTAGTAGCTGGGCACCATCCAGTTCTTACAGTCTCATGGCAACCGAAAAAAAAAAAAAAAAAAACCTGTTGCCCTCAAGTCTATTTTGACTCATAGCAACCCTGTAGGACAGAGTAGAACTGCCTCATACGGTTTCCAAGGAGTGGCTGGTAGATTTCAACTGCCAACCTTTTTGGTTAGCAGCTGAGCTCTTAACCACTGCCCCACCAGTTATTCATAGAGGAAATTAGAAACACATTCCATATTCTCCTCCTGTTCCTTACTCTTCTTCTTCCACTGTTGCTCCAGGCCCATAGAGACCAATTGTGGTGCCTTGGATGGCCACTTGTAAGCTTTTAAGAACCCAGGCACTATGCAAGGAACCAGGAGGTAGAACAGAAGCACTGAACATATTAGGCCAATTAACTGGGATGTCGTGTGAAACTGTGACTCATGATGACCCAATGGGTGCAGAGTAAAACTGTTCTCCACAGGGTTTTCAAGGCTGTGACCTTTCTGAAGCAGATCACCAGGCCTATCATTTGAGGCATCTCTAAGTGGGTTAGAACTGCCAGTCTTTCGGCTAGTAGTCAAGCACTTAACCATCTGCATCACCCAGGGGCCCTTGAGACATCATACCTAGTACTGTTTTGAATGACCTCAGGAGATGGTGATTTTTACCTCTTTGGGTAATCTCTCTGGCATTAACCAGGATATTTTTTTTTCTTTAGTCTTTAAGGGCATACAACCCATCATACATTGGGCCACCTCACAGGAAACTGATCAGTAGAACAGGAGACATTCAATGAGAGTTTTCTTTCCTGGTGCCTCAGGAGAACTAGAAAGAGTGACACACTTTCCTTAATGTTGATGTATTTATTGAGGAGGAAAGAAATTATGTAACAGGGAAGTGTGGGGCACTGTTTGAGAACTTGGTCTTATCTGGCTAGTTAATGGAACATTCTTATGCCTCGTTGTTTAAGGATTTCTTTTTTATTTTCGGGAAGACAGGAGGAAAGGAAGACATCTCAGGATCCCATTTTGAGGGTCCTTTGGCACCACTGTCAGAAAATTTTCTCCAAGAGTCCTGGGCCAGACACCTGGATTTCCAGATGGGTTTTATAGTCAAGGAGATTTTAGAGAGGGGAGGTATTTCAGTTATGTAGAAAAGTTCAATTATCTAAAGAAGTTGTTTTTTTAAAATACCGCAAAGCTTTGTGATTTAAAACAACAGCAATTTTTTATTTTTCATGATTTTGTGGACTGACTAGTATCAACTGAGTGGTTTTGTTCCACATGGTATAGCTAAGTTCACTCATGGGCTACATTTAGCTGGAAGTCTGACTGGGACTAGGACATCCAAGATGGCCTCTCATCCTCTAGTTCCTCTCACCATTCGGTAATCTAGCTCACGTTTCTTCATATCATGGCATCTACCTTCCAAGAAGGACAAGCCCTGGTATGTGAGCACTTATCAAGCCTCTGCTGGCATCATTTTGCTAATGTCTCATTGGCCAAAGCAAGTCACACGATCAAGTCCAAAGTCAGTGTGGGAGGGGGCTACACAAGGGTGCAAACACCAGGAGGTTTTGTTCACTGGAGGCCACCACTATAACAATTTACCACAAGTGAGCAGGGCAATTTTGCACACTGGGTCTCCTCAGTTGTCAGTGCTTAGGTATGGATGCGTAACCTAAGATCTGGTCCTTGACTTTGCAGTTCCAGAAACTCTGTGTGATTAGGAGTTCATGCTTAGCCCCATGCTTTTATCTGAAATTGCCTCTCATCGTCACTCGAAGACGTGAATTTAGGCTCTCATAGTTTTATCTCAAGACTCTGTCGTCTCGACCACAGATGACTGAACCAGAGTGGACACCTGACCTATGACTCTGTTGGCTGAGCTGGCCCAATTGGACTTTCTCTTAAGACTTTGGAATGGGAATATTGAGAGACTAAAATCCAAACTGGTGAAGAGATTATAGAAAATTTCCTAGATAGTCTAAAATGAGTTCAGAAATATATCTAAACTCCTGAGATGACTAGAAAATGAGACTGCTAAACCATAGTTATTAAGAAATTGGCTGGTAAGCAAAAAGTTGGCAGATTGAATCCACCAGCTGCTCCTTGGAAACCCTGTAGGAAGCTCTACTTTGTCCTATAGGGTCGGTGTGAGTTGGAATCAACTTGACAGCAACGGGTATTCACTAGCGGATGTATGGTTCCGCTTATCCTCTTATACTCCATGACAATATCTAGCTGCAAGGGAGGCTGGGAAATGTCATCTCTAGTTGAGTAGCCAAGCACCTAACTAGAAAATAGATCTTAATGAACACTTAGAAGACTCCACTTACACTTTGAAAAAAGTAGTTTAAAAACACATGAAGATTTTCATGGATAGCAAGATATTGTGAGTTGAAAACAACCTAGGCAGTGAGGCAAGTTTGATGTTGGTCTGCATGAATGGCAATGTAGAATCTAGAAAGAGAAAAGTGATAGTCCTGTTTTGTCTGTGTTGTTTAGATGCCCTCTTCTTCCCCCTCATCCCCTCCCCACACAGCATAGTGTTCAATTCATGGTTATGTTTCAGGAGGGAGAGAGAAAAATGAGTATATTTAGAGGGAGTAAACAGGATGATGAAACCCTCAAAATCAGGTCATAAACACAGAACACAACAAAGAACCTCTGAGGGAGTAGGAAAGCAGTGGGATCCAGACCCCAAATTCTCATAAAAAGACCAGATTTAATGGTCTGACTGAGACTAGGACACCAGTGGTCATGGTCCCCAGACCTTCTGTTGGCCCTGGACAGGACTATTCCCAAAGCCAAATCTTCAGACAGGGATTGGACTGGACAATGGGTTGGAGAAGGATGCTTGTGAGGAGTGAGCTTCTTGGATCAGGTGGACACTTGAGACTATATTGGCATCTCCTGCCAGCAGGGGAGATGAGAGGGTAGAGGGACTTCAAAGCTGACAAAATTAACACGAAAAGAGAGATTGGAGGGAGGGAGCGGGCTGTCTCATTAGGGAGAGAGCAACCGGGAGTATGTAGCAAGGTGTATACACGTTTTTGTGTGAGAGACTAACTTGATTTGTAAACTTTCACTTAAAGCACAATAAAAATTAAAAAAAAGAAAGGTCGGAGTCAGGACCAACATGGCTGACTAGGTAAGAGCTACTGCGGATCCCTCTTGCAACAAAGACTTGGAAAAACAAGTGAATCAATCACATACGTGACAATCTAGGAACCCTGACCATCAAACACAGATCTAAAGAGTTGACCTGAGTGACAACCCACACCCTGAAGCAGCGACTGCTTCTGGAACCCGTGTCCCGTGCCATAGCCTTGAGCCCTTGTGGTTCCCTGGTGCTGAGTGGTGGGGCTAATTGCAGCTTACTGAGACGGGGCAAGCACGGGACACAGCCCTAATCCCTAACCCCCTGGGGTAACCTCAGTAGAGACTCAGCCAGTGCAAGCAGGCTGCACACTGACACAGCTGAAAAGAGAACAAGCAACCACGGGGAAGCAGCAACTGTTTTTGGAGCCTAGAGCCAGCGTCCCAGTCAGAAAACCTTGGCGCCGGGCTTTGCATTAAGTGCAGAGGAGCTGAGCACAGCTTCCTGAGACAGTGCAAGCACAGGACGCAGCCCTAGCCCCCTGAAGTAACCTTGGGGGAAACCCAGTCAGCACACGCAGGCTGCACAGTGATGTGGCTTATAGGAGGATAAATCACTGGGAAGCAATGACTGGTTTTGGAGCCTGGAGTGCAGTGTCCCAGTCAGGAAACCTTGGCGCTGGGCTTTGGACTAGGAGCAGAGGAGCTGACCATGGCTTCTGAGGGGGCACAAGCACAGAACGAACGCAGGCCTGACCCTCGGGGGCAATCTTGACCCAGCCAGTACACACAGGCTACACGCCTCTCAGATAAAACAGTCACCACCAAGCAAGATAAGTAACTTTGTCTATATCGCTGGATGCTACTCTCTCCTATCTATCTGATCCCTACCCTCCCTGTCCCAAGCGGCTTCATTAACATTGGTATTTCCTCGGCCAGGGAGTGAAATGCTCCTGCTCGCCCAGGTTTTTTTTCCTCTAACCCATTCTCCTGGCCTGAGAGAAGCAGCTACTAACAATCCAGGGAGGAAAAATCCTTTCCGGACTTCCCTATACTGGAATGAAAATACAGAACCAGCTCCAGCCAAGCATATAAGATCCACAGTCTTGGGCTTTCATCCCTATAGGGAACAAGGTGGCTATTATAATGCAAAGGCAATTCTGAAAGAGATCTGACTGTAATTGTTTTAGTAGAGCACTGGAAAGACAAGTTTTCCAGGTCTGATATCTCACCTATCAAACAGAGCCCACACTGATCCACAGCAGGGAGCTGAGGGCTGAAGCTCCACCCAAACCACCTAGCCACCTGCCAAAGGGGTCTGAGGATACTGACGCCTGCCAATCTTTAGAGGTACAAGCATTGGATGCCTACGGTACAGCTCCAGAGCCCACCCACCAAAGTGCTTTAGGAATAGAGACGCACCTACCTCACTGGCACTTGGGGGAAGGCTGTCAGCATCCTGTCCTCCTTGGAGTGCAAGCCCCTGCCGCTAGTAGAATCTGGTGCACACAACTATCACCACTACTCCTCTAAGTTAATAGGTGACAGTCTACACCACACATTTCGTGACTGAAGATCAGAACACCTAAGCTGATTCTATTTAAGAATAGTGAATGGACTCTTAGGCTTATATATCTGGTAACAGACCAAACCAGCTAGTAATAGGACATAAGTGATTCAAAGGCTACAACAATCAAGACAGCACAATCTAGTAGCCCATCTGGGTATGCTGAAACAAAGAAAAACAAGCTAAGGCTCAGTAAGCAAATATAAAATAAATCATTACAATATCTTACAGATGGCTCAGAGACAGAAAGTCGATATCAAATCACATAAAGAAGCAGACCGTGATTGCTTCTACAAACCCCCAAATTAAAGAATCAAAATCTTTCCCAAACGAAGATATAATCCTGGAATTGCCAGATGCAGAATATAAAAAACTAATTTAGAGAATGCTTCAAGATATCAGGGATGATCTCAGAAATGAAATAAGGCAATCTACAGAAAAAGCCAAGGAACACACTGATAAAGCAGTTGAAGAAATCAAAAACATTATTCAAGAACATACTGGAAAAATCAATAAGCTGCAAGAATCCATAGAGACACAGCATTCTGAAATCCAAAAGATTGACAATAAAATTACAGAATTAGACAACTCAATAGGAAGTAAGAGGAGCAGAATCAAGGAATTGGAATGCAGAGTCGGGAGTTGGAGGAGAAGGCAATTTACACAAATATAGTTAAAGAAAAATTAGATAAAAGAATTAAAAAAAAATGAAGAAACCCTAAGAATCATGTGGGACTCTATCAAGAAGAATACCTTGCATGTGATTGAAGTTCCAGAACAGGGAGCGATAACAGAAAATACAGAGAGAATAGCTGAAGATCTGTTGGCAGAAAACTTACATGGCATCATGAAAGACGAAAGGATATCTATCCAAGATGCTCATCGAACCCCATTTAAGATTGATCCAAAAAAAAAAAAAATCACCAGGGCATATTATCATCAAACTTGCGAAAACCAAAGATAAAGAGAAAATTTTAAAAGTAGTCAGGGATAAAAGAAAAGTCACTTACAAAGGAGAATCAATAAGAATAAGTTCAGACCACTTAGCAGAAACCATGCAGTCAAGAAGGCAATGGGATGACATATATAGAGCACTGAAGGAGAAAAACTGCCAGCCAAAGATCATATATCCAGCAAAACTCTCTGAAATATGAAGGCGAAATTAAAACATTTACAGATACACACAAGCTTAGAGAATTTGCAAAAACCAAACCAAAGCTACAAAAATTACTAAAGGAAATTCCTTGGTCAGAAAATCTATAATATCAGATACCAACATGACACAAGGTCACAGAACAGAACATCCTGATATCAAGTCAAATAGGGAAATCACAAAAATAAATGATTAGTCTTAAAAAGAAAAAAATGCTCAAAACAGAAACCACTGAAGTCATTATGTAAAAGATTCCAATAACCAAAAAGAGGGACTAAACACAGGAGGCATACACCTTCCATATGGAGAGGAAAAAAAGATGACATAGGATAATACAAGTTAGGTTTTTACTTAGAAAAATAGGGGTAAATATTAAGGTAACCACAAAGAGGTCTAACAATTCCATAACTCAAAATAAAAACCAAGAAAAACATAACGACTCAGCAAACATAAACTCAACTACTCTGAAAATGAGGAACACACAATTTACAAAGAAAAATGTCTCAGCACAAAAAAGTAAGTGGAAAAATGAAACTGGCAAAAACATGCACAGAAAGGCATCAAAATGACAGCACTAAACTCATACTTATCTATAATTACACTGAATGTAAATGGAATAAATGCCCCAATAAAGACACAGAGAGTCTCAGACTGGATAAAGAAACATGATCTGTCTATATACTGCCTACAAGAGACACATCTTAGACTTAGAGACACAAACAAACTAAAACTCAAACGATGGAAAAAAATATATCAAGCAAACAACAAGCAAAAAAGAGCAGGAATGGCACTATAAATATCTGACAAAATAGACTTTAAAGTTAAATCCGCCACAAAGGATAAAGAAGGACACTACATAATGACAAAAGGGACAATTGACCAGGAAGATATAACTATATTAAATGTGTATGCACCTAATGACAGGGCTGCAAGATACATAAAACAAACTTTAACAGAACTGAAAAGTGAGATAGACACCTCCACAATTACAGTAGGAGACTTCAACACACCACTTTCAGAGAAGGACAGGACCTCCAGTAAGAAGCTCAATAGAGACATGGAAGATCTAACTGCTACAATCAACCAACTTGAACTCATAGACTTATACAGAACACTCCACCCAATAGCTGCAAAGTATACTTCTTTTTCTAGTGCACATGGAACATTCTCTAGAATAGATCACATATTAGGTCATAAAACAAACCTTTGCAGAACCCAAAACATCCAAATATTACAAAGCATCTTCTCAGACCACAAGGCCATAAAAGTAGAAATCAACAGAAAAATTAGGGAAAAGAAATCAAATACTTGGAAACTGAACAATACCCTGCTCAGAAAAGACTGAGTTGCAGAAGACATTAAGGAGAGAATAAAGAAATTCATAGAATGCAATGAGAATGAAAACACTTCCTATCAAAACCTCTGGGACACAGCAAAAGCAGTGCTCAGAGGACAATTTATATCAATAAATGCACACATAAAGAAGAAAGAGCCAAAATCAGAGAACTGTCCCTACAACTTAAACAAACAAAAAGCAAGCAACAAAAGAACCCATCAGGCACCAGAAGAGAACAAATAATAAAAGTAGGGCTGAACTAAATGAATTACAGAACAGAAAAACAACTGAAAGAATTAACAAAGCCAAAAGCTGGTTCTTTGAAAAAATTAACAAAATTGATAAACCATTGGCCAGACTGAATAAAGAAATACAGGAAAGAAAACAAATAATCTGAATAAGAAATGAGATGGGGCATATCACAACAGACTCAACTGAAATTAAAAGGATTATATCAGATTATTAAGAAAAATTGTACTCTAACAAATTTGCAAACCTAGAAGAAATGAATGACTTCCTAGAAACACACTACGTACCTAAACTAACACAATCAGAAGTAGAACAACTAAACAGACCCATAACAAAAAGAGATTGAAACTGTAATCGAAAAACTCCGAACAACAACAACAACAAAAAAATCCCTGGCCCGGACGGCTTCACTGCAGAGTTCTACCAAACTTTCAGAGAAGAGTTACCACCACTACTACTAATGGTATTTCAGAGCATAGAAAAGGACGGAATACTACCTAACTCATTCTATGAAGCCACCATATCCCTGATACCAAAACCAGGTAAAGACACCACAAAAAAAGAAAATTACAGACCTATATCCCTCATGAACATAGATGCAAAAATCCTCAACAAAATTGTAGCCAATAGAATTCAACAACATATCAAAAAAATAATCCACCATGACCCAGTGGGATTTATACCAGGTATGTAAGGTTGGTTCAATATTAGGAAAACCATTAATGTAATCCACCATATAAATAAAACAAAAGACCACATGATTTTATCAATTGATGCAGAGAAGGCATTTGACAAATTCCAACACCCATTCATGATAAAAAATCTCCGCAAAATAAGAATTGAAGGAAAATTCCTCAATATAATTAAGGGCATTTATACAAAGCCAACAGCCAACATCACTTTAAATGGAGAGAGCCTGAAAGCATTTCCCTTGAGAACGGGAACCAGACAAGGATGCCCTTTATCACTGCTCTTATTCAACATTGTGCTGGAGGTCCTAGCCAGAGCAATTAGGCTAGACAAAGAAATAAAGGGCATCTGGATTGGCAAGGAAGAAGTAAAATTATCTCTACTTGCAGATGACATGATCTTATACACTGAAAACCCTAAGGAATCCTCCAGAAAACTACTGAAACTAAGAGAAGAGTTCGCCAGAATTTCAGGTTACAAGATAAACATACAAAAATCACTTGGATTCCTCTACATCAACAAAAAGCACATTGAAGAGGAAATCACCAAATCAGTACCATTCACACTAGCCCCCAAGAAGATAAAATACTTAGGAATAAATCTTACCAAAGGTGTAAGAGACCTATACAAGGAAAACTAGAAAGTACTAGTGCAAGAAACTAAAAGGGACCTACATAAGTGGAAAAACATACCTTGTTCATGGATAGGAAGATTCAACATAGTAAAAATGTCTCTTCTACCAAAACAGTTCTATAAATACAATGCGCTTCTGATCCAAATTCCAATGACATTTCTTAATGTGATGGAGAAACAAAACACCAACTTCATATGGAAGGGAAAGAAGCCCCGGATGAGTAAAGCATTACTGAAAAAGAAGAAGAAAGTGGGAGGCCTCACTCTACCTGATTTTAGAACGTGTTATACAGCCACAGTAGTCGAAATAGCCTGGTACTGGTACAAGAACAGGCACATAGACCAATGGGACAGAATTGAGAACCCAGATATAAATCCATCCACATATGAGCAACTGATATTTGACAAAGGCCCAGTGTCACTTAATTGGGGAAAAGATAGTCTTTTTAACAAATGGTGCTGGCATAACTGGATATCCATTTCCAAAAAAATGAAACAGGACCCATACCTCACGCCATGCACAAAAACTAACTCCAAGTGGATCAAAGACCTAAACACGAAGACTAAAACAATAAAGATCATAGAAGAAAAAATAGGGACAACCTTAGGAGCCCTAATACGAGGCATCAACAGAATACAAAACATTACTAAAAATGATAAAGGGAAACCAGATAACTGGGAGCTCCTAAAAATCAAACACCTATGCTCATCTAAAGACTTCACCAAAAGAGTAAAAAGACCACCCACAGATTGGGAAAAAATTTTCAGCTATGACATATCCGACCAGTGCCTGATCTCTAAAATCTATACGATTCTGCTAAAACTCAACCACAAAAAGGCAACCCAATTAAAAATTTGGAAAAGGATAAGAGCACACACTTCACTAAAGAAGATATTCAGGCAGCTAACAGATACATGAGAAAATGCTCTTGATCATTATCCATTAGAGAAATGCAAATTAAAAGTACGATGAGATTCCATCTCACTCCAACAAGGCTGGCATTAATCCAAAAAACACAAAATAATAAATGTTGGAGTGGCTGTGGAGAGATCCGAACACCTATACACTGATGGTGGGAATGTAAAATGGTACAACCACTTTGGAAATCTATCTGGCGTTTCCTTAAAAAGTTAGAAATAGAACTACCATACAACCCGGAAATCCCACTCCTCAGAATATATCCTAGAGAAATAAGAGCCTTTACACAAACAGATATACGCACATCCACGTTTATTGCAGCACTGTTTACAATAGCAAAAACATGGAAGCAACCAAGGTGCCCATCAACAGATGAATGGATAAATAAATTATGGTATATTCACACAACGGAATACTACGCATCGATAAAGAACAGTGAAGAATCTGTGAAACATTTCATAACGTGGAGGAACCTGGAAAGCATTCCGGCCCCAGTAACCCCAGAAGGCATTATGCTGGGTGAACGTAGTCAGTTGCAAAAGGACAAATATTGTATAAGACCACTATTAAAAGAACTTGAGAAATAGTCTAAACTGAGAAGAAAACATTCTTTTGTGGTTATGAGAGGGGGGAGGAAGGGAGGGTAGGTGAGGGGTATTCACTAATTAGATAGTAGATAAGAACTACTTTAGGTGAAGGGAAAGACAGCAGACAATACAGGGGAGGTCAGCACAATCGGACTAAACCAAAAGGAAAGAAGTTTCCTGAATAAACTGAATGCTTTGAAGGTCAGCGTAACAGAAGCAGGTGTCTGGGGACCATGGCTTCAGGGGACATCTAAGTCAACTGGCATAATAAAATCTATTAAGAAAACATTCTGCATCCCAATTTGAAGAGTGGCGTCTGGGGTCTTAAACACCAGCAAGCAGCTATCTCAGATGCATCCATTGGTCTCAACCCACCTGGATCAAAGGAGAATGAAGATTACCAAGGACATAAGGTGATTACGAGCCCAAAAGATAAAAAGGGCCACATGAACCAGCGACTACATCATACTAAGACGAGAAGAACTAGATGGTACCCGGCTACAACCGATGACTGCCCTGACAGGGAACACAACAGAGAACCCCTGAGGGAGCAGGAGAGCAGTGGGATGCAGACCCCAAATTCTCATAAGACCAGACTTAATGGTCTGACTGAGACTGCAAGGATCCTGGTGGTCATGGCTCCCAGACCTTCTGCTGGCCCATGACAGGAACCATTCCCAAAGCCAACTTGTCAGACATGGATTGGACTGGACAGTGGTTTGGAGAGGGATGCTGGTGAGGAGTGAGCTTCTTGGATCAGGTGGACACTTGAGACTACGTTGGCAACTCTTGCCTGGAGGGGAGATGAGAGGGTGGAGGGGGTTAGAAGCTGGCGAAAAAGACACGAAAAGAGAGAGTGGAGGGAGAGAGCAGGCTCTCTCATTAGGGGGAGTAATTGGGAGTGTGTAGCAAGGTGTATATGGGTTTTTGTGTGAGAGAGTGACTGGATTTGTAAACTTTCACTTAAAGCACAATAAAAATTATTAAAAAAAAAAAGGCAATTGCCAGTAATTCCAGGGTGAAAGCCCCTTACTCTCTGGGTGACTAAGGAGATTTGGGTTAATTACAGGCAGGCGGCCAGCCTTAGTGTTTCTGGCATCCAGGGAAACGCTCTACTCACAAAACTTCTGGAGTTGTGTTCAGGACCCTTTCCTCGGTCCCTGTAGTATCTTCTCATCCTCCCAGGACCAGGTCAAGTTCACCACTTCCTGCTCATCAATCCTGCCAAGGGCACTTCATCTGGATGCTCGCTCAGAACACTGGTTTACTCTGGCAGGTGATGCTAGCATGGCACCATGGGCAAGCAAGAGGCTACCCACAGAGTTCAGCTGAGATGCATGCTTCTTCACACCAGCCCTCCTGAAAATGAGGTGGGATAGATTAGGCCCCTACAATTCCCATCTCCTCTAAAATGTCTGCCCTGTAACTTACATTATTGTCTTATAGCTTTTCTTAACTCTGGTATTATTATTCAAATGTACATGCATATATTTTGTTTCTACAAAGCCATTACCAGGTCCTTGAGAACAGTGACCATGACTTGTATGTTTTAGGGTACCCTATAGGTATCCTTCCCTCTTGCATGCCAACAGAACCCTAATTTTGTTCGGGTGGCAATGTACCCAGTTTTGGACAGTGAGACCTACAGGTAAGTTGTTGTGAAGGCTTCTGGGAAAGCTTTTGCCTTTCTGATAAAAAGAAGCAGTTGGCATTGCTGTTCCCCGTTTCTACTTGTTTTTTTTCCCTGCCTGAAATACAGACGTGATGGGTGGAGCTGCAGCAATGGCCTTGCAACCACGAGGGAACATCCAAAAGAATTGCACAGATGCTGACCCTGACACTGTTGAACTCATGAAGCAACACCAGTATCTGACTTCCTTCAAATTTATTGTTAGGTGAAAAAATACGTTCCTATATTTGTAGCCTCACAAACATGGTTGATAGAAGAAACAGTAGAAATAGTAGGAGCATGACCTCTACCTCATTATGTTCATTTCTGCCTCCTAACTCACACACAAGTACACCCATGGAACAATGTATATCTCATGTGAAGCCTGAACTATAAATGGGTGTCTGGGAAATGAGGAAATATCTTTGACTTCCTCCCATTTAGCTTTCCCACTACAAAGGGGTTGGAATGGAGTTGAGTGAGTCAGTTTGCAATACCTGCCATACCATCCATGATGGGTAGGGAAAGAAGGGCCCCCATGCAAAATCCCTAACTGATGCCTCTCATATTAGTTAAGGAAAAAAACACGCTATAACAGACAAACCCCAAAATCTCAAGAGTTTAGCACAATAGAAGCTTATCACGCAATCCTGTGGTGTCCAAAACGGGTCTTAAAAACTGTGGAAGGGGACTGGGGGGCACTTTGTTCTGTGAGTCATTCCGGCACCCAGGCTGACTTCTTCAATATTCATCTGGCAGACAGATGAAAAGAGGGTGAGGAAGGCACGTGTGCTTCTTCAAAGCCTTGGCCTGAAAGAGGCATCCATCATTTATGCTCACATTCCACTCCTGAGAGCTCATCTTATCACCTCCACCTAAATGCAGGGGTAGGACATACAGTCCTTGGCTTGGCAGCAACTTCCCAGGGACAACTCTACTCTATGGAAGGATAGAACAAATCTTTGGGGAGCTGCTAGCTGTCTGCCACCAGCTAAACTTGTTATAATTACAGTGGAAGGTTTCGTCCCTAATTTCTGCGTTAAAAAAAAAAAAAAACCAAACAAACCAAACCCGCTGCCATCAAGCTGGTTCCAACCCAGAACGCTCTTAATAGATAAACAGAAGAATGACTAGAAGGATGAATATCTCTTCATATCTCAACTCAACTATTGTAAAGAGCCATTAAAATATTTTTTATGTCAATTGCCCTTAAGAATAATTTTTCATAAGAATCATTTTTAATGGTTGTATAAGTCTTTTGAAGCTAGGGAAATATTTATTAATAACCTTGGATGTATATTTTTAAATCCAGTTTATGCCATCGGTAAACGATACTAAACAAGGGCTTCTTGTTGTTGTGTGCCGTCGAGTCGATTCTGACTCATAACAGCCGTATAGGACAGAGTAGAACTGCCTCATAGGGTTTCCAAGGTTTATAAACTTGGAAGACAAAAATCGTATTCGCACTAACCTCTAACTGAAATTTTGTATTACCTTCCGTAATGAATGTAGGTAACAAATCACAGGAGTGTTAGCAGGAATTGTAACTGTCACCCACAGAAATCACAGATATTCTCATACAAGGTTACAGTTATTGCAGATATCTGGAAGTACCGCTTATGATCATCATTATTTCAAAATTATTGCAGTCATCAATCTGTTACTAGATCTTCATATTTCAACCACATTTACTACCATATTATAATACTTTAAATATTTTGAAAGCTGTATTTTAATATAATATTATACATTATGTTTTATGTACTTAAAATTTTTAATTTGAAAAGGGGTCCACAGGCTCCACTAGAATGCCAGAGGGGTCCATGAATCAAGTAAAATTAACTGCCCTCGCCCTGCCCCTGCTCTAGGGAGTGGAGCCCTGGTGGCAAAGCAGTTAACAGATAAGCTGCTAATTAAAAGTTCTGCAGTTCAAATCCACCAGTCACTCCTTGGGAACACTATGAGGCAGCTCTCCTCTGTGCTATAGGGTCGCTATCAGTTGGAATTGACTCAACAGCAATGGGTGGGGTTACAGCTTAGGTTGGGTTATAGCTCTAGGGAGTAAGCAAGGCTATTAATGCAATCAACTTTTCACCATCACTACTCCCCTCAGAGCCCAGCCTCTGCCAGTTTTTTCCGGCCTTAGGTTGCCTGTCTCTTCTCAGAGGCTGTGCACTGAGAACTCACTAGGGCCCAGGCCAGGCAGGGCCCCAAGGCAGGGGAGGCAGGGAAATGCATTCTTGTCCCATTTCTCCACCTCACAGCAAATCACCCCTCAAACCTGAACTGTGTGGACACTTTTCCAGATGACCTGGGGGCACCAAAGCAGCCTTTCAGTTTCAGCTTCTTTCTTACCTCCCAGTGAGCCCAGGATTTTTCACCTGAGCAGACAAGCTTTTGCAGTGAGGTGCACAAGTGTGCCTTTCCTCCCTGGCAAACATTCGCAGCTTCTCCTGGCAGGTTCCAGGACAGGACATGTTAATAAAAATATATATATATATATATATATATTAATTAATACGTGCTTTATTAATTGGAGCCTGATTTGCAGACCTTATGGATTATTTGCAGTTTGTAGCTAATGGGGATCAAAGCTTGCACATACAACAGCCTCCCTCCAGAAGCCTGGATCACCCCAGTCTGCGCATCCATGCTTTGTGAGAGCAGGAGAATAGGAGGTTTATCACATGAGGGCCCCCACAGTGGAAATGACTGACCCCGTCCCCCGCAACTTCTGCAGGACACAGACGAAGCCCTTCCTCAGTGCATGCAAGGGAGGATGGGTACATGAAGGGGGGCTCCATGTGATTTAGTCAGTGGCAGGAGATTTTCGCTGGTACCCCTGCCCCCCAGCTGGGCACTCACAAGCACCCTGAAGTGTTTTTCTTTTTTTAAATCATAGCCTTTAAATGCTCTTTGTGTTTATAATTAGTCAAAGGCCCTGGGATGGCTCAATTCGAATCACTGTGCAGGGCCCGCCCCCCCTTGGTTGCCCAAGGGTCGTTATTAGCCCTGGGATGATCAGCAAGCCTGGTTGGCAGGAGTGTTTGCAAAACGCCCCCAGCCCTTTCTGCCACAAAGAAAAATGTGTTAGCATCTTGGCTTTCTAGCTGCCATTCAGATTCTTTGCTTTTCAGTCAGCCTCTCCTGAGGATTTCCTAGAAACATTTATTTATTTTGAAATCTTATCACTGATATTTTGGTAGAGATTTGTAAATCTTGCCCGTGAGAAATAATGTCATGTTTGAGATTCTTCACAACTCAAAGAAAGGATACGATGGAGTTTTGTTGCTCTTCTGTGTCATCCAGTCAACTCTAACTCATAGTGAATCTATATGACAGAGTAGAACTGCCCCGTAGGGTTTCCAAGGAGCAGCTGGCGGATTTGAACCGCCGCCGTTTTGGTTAGCAGCCTGTGTTCTTTAGCACTATGCCACCAGGACTCCAGAATGGGAGTAGGGACGTTTACTGTTAGGCTAAGAATGGGCCTTCTGTTTTGGAAAATTGTTTGTCAGTATCTACTACAGCTAAACAAAGACACACACTAAACTAACCAAACCCATTGCCATGGAGTCAATTCCAACTCACAGTGATCCTACAGGACAGAGTACAACTGCCCCGTAGGGTTTCCAAGGAGCAGCTGGTGGATTCAAACCGCTGACTCTTTGGTTAGCAGCCAAGCTCTTAACCATTGTGCCACCAGGGCTCCCAGACACACACTATGTGACCCAGCAATTCCATTCCTACATTATTCCCACAGACATGTGAACTGCATCCCCCCAAAATGTACAGAGATGTTTCCAGCTGCATTACTTATAATAACCCCAAACTAGAAACAGCCTGAATGTCCACCAACAATACAATGAATAAAAAAGTTTGGTGAATTCAGAAAATGGAACACTATACAGCAACGACAATACAAACCACAATTACATGCAACAATGTGGGTGAATCTCATACATGTAAATTTGAGCGAAAGAGGCTAGACATAAAAGAGAATATGCTAGATTATTCTAATTTTTTAAATAATTTTTGTTGTGCTTTAAGTGAAAGTTTACAAATCAAGTCAGTCTGTCACATATAAGCTTATATACACCTTACTCCATGCTCCCACTTACTCTCCCCCTAATGAGTCAGCCCACTGCCTCCTTCCAGTCTCTCCTTTCCTGACGATTTTGCCAGTTTCTAACCCTCCCTACCCTCCTGTCTCCCCTCCAGACAGATGCCAACACAGTCTCAAGTGTCCACCTGATACAAGTAGCTCACTCTTCGTCAGCATCTCTCTCCAACCCATTGTCCAGTCCCTTCCATGTCTGATGAGCTGTCTTCGGGAATGGTTCCTATCCTGGACCAACAGAAGGTTTCGGGACCATGACGGCCGGGATTCCTCTAGTCTCAGTCAGACCATTAAGTCTGGTCTTTTTATGAGAATTTGGGGTCTGCATCCCACTGTTCTCCTGCTCTCTCAGGGGTTCTCTGTTGTGCTCCCTGTCAGGGCAGTCATCGATTGTGGCCTGGCACCATCTAGTTCTTCTGGTCTCAGGACGATATAAGTCTCTGGTTCATGTCGCCCTTTCAGTCTCTTGGGCTCATAGTTATCCTGTGACCTTGGGGTTCTTCATTCTCCTTTGATCCAGGTGGGTTGAGAAGAGTTGAATTTTTTTTTTTTTTTAGATGGCCGCTTCTTAGCATTTAAGACCCCAGACGCCACATTTCAAAGTGGGATGCAGAATGTTTTCATAATAGAATTATTTTGCCAATTGACTAAGAAGTCCCCTTAAGCCATAGTCCCCAAACCCCCGCCCTTGCTCTGCTGACCTTCGAAGCATTCAGTTTATCCTGGACACTTCTTTGCTTTTGGTCCAGTCCAGTTGAGCTGACCTTCCCTGTATTGAGTATTGTCCTTCCCTTCACTTAAAGTAGTTCTTAACTACTAACTAATCATTAAATAACCCTCTCCCACCCTCCCTCCCTCCCCCCCATAACCACAAAAGTATGTGTCCTCAGTTTATACTATTTCTCAAGATCTTATAATAGTGGTCTTATACAATATTTGTTCTTTTGCCTCTAATTTTTTTTTTAATTTCACTTAGCATAATGCCTTCCAGGTTCCTCTATGTTATGAAATGTTTAACAGATTCATCACTGTTCTTTATTGATGCGTAGTATTCCATTGTGTGAATATAGCATAATTTATTTATCCATTCATCCGTCGATGGACACCTTGGTTGCTTCCAGCTTTTTGCTATTGTAAACAGAGCTGCAATAAACATGGGTATGCATATATCTGTTCATGTAAAGGCTCTTATTTCTCTAGGGTATATTCCGAGGAGTGGGATTTCTGGATTCTACGGTAGTTCTATTTCTAACTTTTTAAGAAAACGCCAGATAGATTTCCAAAGTGGTTGTACCATTTTACATTCCCACCAGCAGTGTATAACAGTTCCAATCTCTCCGCAGCCTCTCCAACATTTATTATGTTGTGTCTTTTGGATTAATGCCAGCCTTGTTGGAGTGAGATGGAATCTCATCGTAGTTTTAATTTGCATTTCTCTAATGGATAATGATCGAGAGCATTTTCTCATGTATCTGTTGGCTGCCTGAATATCTTCTTTAGCGAAGTGTGTGTTCATATCCTTTGCCCACTTCTTGATTAGGTTGTTTGTCTTTTTGTGGTTGAGTTTTGACAGAATCATATAGATTTTAGAGATCAGGCGCTGGTCGGAGATGTCATAGCTGCAAATTCTTTCCCAGTCTGTAGGTGGTCTTTTTACTCTTTTGGTGAAGTCTTTAGATGAGCATAGGTGTTTGATTTTTAGGAGCTCCCAGTTATCTGGTTTCTCTTCATCATTTTTGGTAATGTTTTGTATTCTGTTTATGCCTTGTATTAGGGCTCCTAACGTTGTCCCTATTTTTTCTTCCATGATCTTTATCGTTTTAGTCTTTATGTTTAGGTCTTTGATCCACTTGGAGTTAGTTTTTGTGCATGGCGTGAGGTATGGGTCCTGTTTCATTTTTTTGCAAATGGACATCCAGTTATGCCAGCACCATTTGTTAAAAAGACTATCTTTTCCCCAATTAACTGACACTGGGCCTTTGTCAAATATCAGCTGCTCATATGTAGATGGATTTATATCTGGGTTCTCAATTCTGTCCCATTGGTCTATGTGCCTGTTCTTGTACCAGTACCAGGCTGTTTCGACTACTGTGGCTGTATAATACATTCTAAAATGAGGTAGAGTGAGGCCTCCCACTTTCTTCTTGTTTTCAGTAATGCTTTACTTATCCGAGAATTCTTTCCCTTCCATATGAAGTTGGTGATTTGTTTCTCCATCACATTAAGAAATGTCATTGGAATTTGGATCGGAAGTGCATTGTATGTATAGATGGCTTTTGGTAGAATAGACATTTTTACTATGTTGTCTTCCTATCCACGAGCAAGGTATGTTTTTCCACTTATGTAGGTCCTTTTTAGTTTCTTGCTCTAGTACTTTGTAGTTTTGTTTGTATAAGTCTTTTACATCTTTGGTAGATTTATTCCTAAGTATTTTATCTTCTTGGGGGCTAGTGTGAATGGTACTGATTTGGTGATTTCCTCTTCGATGTGCTTTTTGTTGATGTAGAGGAATCCAAGTGATTTTTGTATGTTTATTTTATAACCTGAGACTCTGCCAAACTCTTCTATTAGTTTCGGCAGTTTTCCGGAGGATTCCTTAAGGTTTTCTGTGTATAAGATCATGTCATCTGCAGATAGAGATAATTTGACTTCCTCCTTGCCAAACCAGATGCTCTTTATTTCGTTGTCTAGCCTAATTGCTCTGGCCAGGACCTCTAGCACAATGTTGAATAAGAGCGGTGATAAAGGGCATCCTTGTCTGGTTCCTGTTCTCAAGGGAAATGCTTTCAGGCTCTCTCTATTTAGGGTGATGTTGGCTGTTGGCTTTGTATAGATGCCCTTTATTATGTTGAGGAATTTTCCTTCTATTCCTATTTTGCTGAGAGTTTTTATCGTAAGTGGGTGTTGGACTTTGTCAAATGCCTTTTCTGCACAAATTGGTAAGACCATGTGGTTTTTGCCTTTTGTTTTATTTATACGGTAGGTTACATTAATGGTTTTTCTAATATTAAACCAGCCTTGCATACCTAGTATACATCCCACTCTGTCGTGGTGGATTATTTTTTTGATATGTTGTTGAATTGTATTGGCTAGAATTTTGTTGAAGATTTTTGCATCTATGTTCATGAGAGATAGAGGTCTGTAATTTTCTTTTTTTGTGATGTCTTTACCCGGTTTTGGTATCAGGGATATGGTGGCTTCATAGAATGAGTTAGGTAGTATTCCATCATTTTCTATGCTTTGAAATACCTTTAGCAGTAGTGGTGATAACTCTTCTCTGAAAGTTTGGTAGAACTCTGCAGTGAAGCCATCCGGGCCAGGGCTTTTTTTTTGTTGGGGAGTTTTTGGACTGCCTTTTCAATCTCTTTTTTTGTTATGGGTCTATTTAGTCGTTCTACTTCTGATTGTGTTAGTTTAGGTATGTAGTGTGTTTCTAGGAAGTCATGCATTTGTTCTAGGTTTGCAAATTTGTTAGAGTACAATTTTTCATAATAATCTGATATGATTCATTTAATTTCATTTGGGTCTGTTGTGATGTGGCCCATCTCGTTTCTTATTCGGGTTATTTGTTTCCTTTCCTGTATTTCTTTACTCAGTCTGGCCAGTGGTTTTTCAATTTTGTTATTTTTCTCAAACAACCAGCTTTTGGCTTTGTTAATTCTCTCAGTTGTTTTTCTGTTCTCTAATTCATTTAGTTCAGGTCTAATTTTTATTATTTGTTTTCTTCTGGTGCCTGATGGATTCTTTTGTTGCTCACTTTTTATTTGTTCAAGTTGTAGGGACAGTTCTCTGATTTCGGCTCTTTCTTCTTTATGTATGTGTGCATTTATCGATATAAATTCACCTCTGAACACATCTTTTGCTGTGTCCCTGAGGTTTTGATAGGAAGTGTTTTCATTCTCGTTGCATTCTATGAATTTCTTTATTCCCTCCTTAATGTCTTCTATAACCCAGTCTTTTTTGAGCAGGGTATTGTTCAGTTTCCAAGTATTTGATTTCTTTTCCCTAATTTTCTGTTACTGATTTCCACTTTTATGGCCTTGTGGTCTGAGAAGATGCTTTGTAGTATTTCGATGTTTTGGATTTTGCAAGGGTTTGTTTTATGACCTAATATGTGGTCTATTCTAGAGAATGTTCCATGTGCACTAGAAAAAAAAAGGATACTTTGCAACTATTGGGTGGAGTGTTCTGTATAAGTCAATGAGGTCAAGTTGGTTGACTGTAGCAACTAGGTCTTTTGTGTCTCTATTGAGCTTCTTACTGGAAGTCCTGTCCTTCTCCGAAAGTGGTGTGTTGAAGTCTCCTACTATAATTGTGGACGTGTCTATCTCACTTTTCAGTTCTGTTAAAGTTTGTTTTATGTATCTTGCAGCTCTGTCATTAGGTGCATAAATATTTAATATGGTTATATCTTCCTGGTCTATTGTCCCTTTAATCATTATGTAGTGTCCTTCTTTATCCTTTGTTGTGGATTTAACTTTAAAGTCTATTTTGTCAGAAATTAATATTGCTACTCCTGCTCTTTTTTGCTTGGTATATTTTTTTCCATTCTATGAGGTTTAGTTTGTTTGTGTCTCTAAGTCTAAGGTGTCTCTTGTAGGCAGCGTATACACAGATCGTGTTTCTTTATCCAGTTTGAGACTCTCTGTCTCTTTGTTAGTGCATTTAGTCCATTTACATTCAGCGTAATTATAGATATGTGTTTAGTGCTGTCATTTTGATGTCTTTTTGTGTGTGTTGTTGACAATTTCATTTTTCCACTTACTTTTTTGTGCTGAGACGTTTTTCTTTGTAAATTGTGTGCTCCTCATTTTCATAGTAGCTGACTTTATGTTTGCTGAGTTGTTATGTTTTTCTTGGTTTTTATTTTGAGTTATGGAGTTGTTTTACCTCTTTGTGGTTACCTTAATATTTACCCCTTTTTTTCTAAGTAAAAACCTAACTTGTATTGTCCTATATCGCCTTGTATCCCTCTCCATATGGCAGTTCTGTGCCACCTGTATTTGGTCCCTCTTTTTGATTATTGTGATCTTTTACATAATGACTTCAATGATTCCCTGTTTTGAGCGTTTTTTTCTTTTTAAAATTAATCTTAATTTGTTTTGTGATTTCCCTATTTGTGTTGATATCAGGATGTTCTGTTCTTTGACCTTGTGTTGTGTTGTTATCTGATGTTATTGATTTTCTGACCAAACAATTTCCTTTAGTATTTCTTGGAGCTTTGGTTTGGTTTTTGCAAATTCTCTAAGCTTGTGTTTATCTGTAAATGTTTTAATTTCGCCTTCATATTAGAGAGAGAGTTTTCCTGGATAAAGGATCCTTGGCTGGCAGTTTTTCTCCTTCAGTGCTCTATATATGTCATCCCATTCCCTTCTGGACTGCATGGTTTCTGCTGACTAGTCTGAACTTATTGATTCTCCTTTGTAGGAGACCTTTCTTTTATCCCTGGCTGCTTTTAAAATTTTCTCTTTATCTTTGGTTTTTGCAAGTTTGATGATAATATGTCTTGGTGATTTTCTTTTTGAATCAATCTTATATGCGGTTCTATGAGCATCTTGGATAGATATCCTGTCATCTTTCATGATGTCAGGGAATTTTTCCGAGCACAGATCTTCAACTATTCTCTCTGTATATTCTGTTATCCCTCCCTGTTCTCGGACTCCAATCACATGCAAGTTATTCTTCTTGATAGAGTCCCACATGATTCTTAGGGTTTCTTCATTTTTTTAAAATTTGTTTATCTAATTTTTTTCCAGCTATATTGGTGTCCATTCCCTTGTCCTCCAGATCCCCCACTCTGCATTCCAATTGCTTGAGTCTTCTCCTCTGACTTCCTATTGAGTTGTCTAATTCTATAATTTTACTGTTAATCTTTTGGATTTCTGAATGCTGCCTCTCTATTGATTCTTGAAGCTTATTAATTTTTCCACTATGCTCTTGAATAATCTTTTTGATTTCTTCAACAGCTTTATCAGTGTGTTTCTTGGCTTTTTCTGTTGATTGACTTATTTCATTTCTGAGATCATCCCTGATATCTTGAAGCATTCTGCAAATTAGTTTTTTATATCCTGCATCTGGCAATTCCAGTATTGTACCTTCATTTGGGAAAGATTTTGATTCTTTAGTTTGGGGAGTTTTAGAAGCAATCATGATCTGCTTCTTTACGTGGTTTGATATCGAATGCTGTCTCCGACCCATCTCTAAGATATTGTAGTGATTTATTTTATATTTGCTCACCGAGTCTTATTGTGTTTTGTTTTCTTTCAATATACATAGATGGGCTCCTAGATTGCGCTGTCCTGATTGCTGTATCCCTTGAATCACTTATGTCCTATTATCAGCTGGTTTAGGCTGTTACCAGATATATAAGCCTAAGAGTCCATTCACTATTCCTGAGTAGTATCTGATTTTAGGTCATCAAGTGTGTGGTACAGACTGTCACAAGTCAATAAACACACGCAATGAAAATGCCTCATTTGGTCCTGCCCCGGGGGCCCTTTGCATGATTCCCTCTTCTTCAAGTGCTCTTTCTTCTAATAGTTTTTGTCACTTACGACCCAGCTTAAATGTCACCTTCTCATAGAGGCCTTTCCTGCCACCCAGTCACCCTTTAGAAAATCCCTCAATTTTCATTCTCTGAGTACAACCAGTTGCCATTGAGTCGATGCCGATTCACAGCAACCCCGTGTCTGTCAGAGTAGAACTGTGCTCCACGGGGTTTTCAGTGGCTGATGTTTCGGAAGTGGATCACCAGGTCTTGAATTCGAACCACCAACCTTTCAATTTGCAGCTAAGCACCTTATCCATTTGCACCACCCAGAGACTCCATTCTATGGGGAGCATTTCCCATTATCAGATAGTTCCTTATATGTTTATTGGTTTATTTGTTTACAGTGTCTTTCTCCCCATAGAAGGTAAACTCCGGGAGCAGCAGATCTTGTCTGTCGTGTTCACTACTGTATCTCAAGCTCTTAAAACTGTGCCCGGCATGTAAGTGGTGCTCAATCAATAAGTATTTGAATAAATGATGACATAAATTTGGCTCTCAACCCTTTCACTACTAAGGAAAACATTTTATTCTTTATCCTGTACAGTTTACTGGTGATTTTACATACCTTTCTGTCTCCAAAAACTGCACTTATGCAATAATTTGCACACTTCTTTAAAAAAAAAAAAAAGGATATACATATATTAACAGCCGATTACATTCTCTGCTTCTCATGAAAAAACTGGGGTAATCTGAGAGGGCTTATAGAATTCCAGCCAGAAACAATGCAAATGGACATTTTCATCGGGGAGTTTTCTTACGCTGGATAAATGTGTGATATTTAAGGAGAATTTAGAAATCTTAGAAATAGCACACGGGCCCTCGTTACTATCCTCACAGGCTCCCGGTGGACATGAGTGATATGCAGCTCTCCAGCCACCACACTAGAGTTCATTATCAAGTCTATCAAAGTCATTTCCCAACCAGCCATACACTGAACACACACCTGCCTCACGCAGACCAGGCACTGTGCTACGCTCCGGTGTACAGAGTTGAACAAGACATGGTCTCTGGCCTCAAGGTGTTCAGATACTATAGAGGAGCCTAAGACCAAAACAGACAAATATTATATGTTGTGATTCATGCAGTGTTGGAGCTAGGCAGAGACTGCTGGGCAAACACACTGGAAAGGCACCTAACACAACCTGGGAGGGTTGGGGTGGAGGGCTGCCTGGAAGAGACACTGCTCTTGTTGAGTGTTAAATGATGGGAAGCAGTAGCCAGGAGAATGGAGTGGGGATAGCTGGGCAGAAGGGCCAGCAAGGCTATGGGCACAGAGGGGAGGGATGAAACAGCTTGAGTGAGAACAATGAGCAGAGAAGAAAGGAGAAGAGCTGGGGGATGAGGTGAGCTGGGCAGCAGGAACCACTTGGTCCAACACTGGGTCCCAGTTCTGACGACCAGATCCTGTCTTGTTCCTTCTATCCTCCCTGTCTTATCAACCCACCTGGGCCCTAGGAACCTGCAGTTTCAGAACCAGGATGCAAATTTATGAAGAGCAACATGGACATTTTGGCCATTGTCGTTCATTTTCTTAAGAAGAATTTTTTGCCTGCCTTGGAGGCCCAGAAGATAAATATTTTTCTCTTACACTTCTTTTGGCCCCTAGTAGCAGCTAGCTTTTAAAAAGTCAGCGTGTGTCCGTGTCCACTCACTCTGAGAAACTTCAGCGAAGAATCCAGGAAATTTCCGCTACTTAGACAACTGGCAAAGACAGTAGTTTTCTCCCAGCACCAAGCAACAGTTTCACCCATACTGTGGTTAGACGGCAGGATAAAGAGCAAATTAGAGGAAGAGATTAAGATGTAATTGAACCTGTTTTTTCTGGTTTATGAGAAACCTTGGAGACCCATGTTTTGTTTTCCTGCTCCACAATGAACAAGTGAACTATTTCTTGTGACTTCATCTGCTTTGTTAATCAAAAAATAGGATCCATAATACTGAAAAAATTAATTTTGGGAGAAATTCTACCTGTATTAGTACTGGTTGCCATGGAATCTACCCCAACTCGTGATGACTCCATGTGTATTAAAGTAGAAATGTTCTTCACAGGGTTTTCAATCACTTATTTTTCAGATGTAGATCTCCAGGCCTTTCTTCCAAGGTGCCTCTGGGTGGACTCTAACCTCCAACTTTTGATTTTAGCAGCAGAGCTTGTTAACCATTTGCACCACCCAGCACTCACTCCTATGGGGGTAGATTCGCATCTGCCTTCCCATGCTGCTCACCAAGGGGCAAACTAAATCCCTTTAACATGGACTGCTCAGGAAAAAATATTTTCCCCAGAGTGCTGGATTTTCTTGTTTTTGTTTGTTTTTATTTAAGCCCATACCTAGAATCTCCCTTTAGTCTCAAAACCAGTCTATCACTCTAGTCTTACACAAACTCCCACACCAATGATGCTTAAAGACCTGGAGACACACACTCCAGGAGGCCAGTGTTGGGACAAAGTTCTACTGAGCACTTTGGGGAGAAAGAAGAGGAGTCCGCAGGTGAGTGTGTGGCATCTTATCTGGCAAAACGCTGCCCACGTGGCTGCCTAGGGCTGATGGCACAGAGGCTTTGGGCCTGGGGTGGAGGCAGAGAGCAGCAGGGAGGGCAGGGTTAATGGCAGCACCATGACCATCAGAAAGGGCATGAAGCTTCCTGGTCTCACAGCATGGTGACCATCAGAGATGATAACAAGTTCCAGGGTGAATGGAATTGAGACAGAGCCCCCACAGTGCTGTGTTCTTTCCCTAGCTTCCTCCCCTACAGGGCTGTATTGAAAAATCTTTTCCTTTGCTGGGCTCTCCCCACCCCACAGCTTTGCATTTGAATCTTGCTTTTGCTTAGAGGTTATACATAAACCTCATTGCACCTGCATAGTACGATTAAGACTGATGCTGACTTAACTTGTATGAACTCCCTGCTTGTAAACCCCTTTAAAAGTAACTTGCCTGCCCATCCCTGGTGAGCAGTCTTGGTGGCAGCAGCTCTGGCTGACTCCATTTCCTTGCACAACAGAATAAAGGTGCCTTTCCTGTTCTCCCACCTTGGTCTCTCGTTTATTGGCCAATATGAGTCATGACCAGTAAGAACCTGGGGTTTCCACCCAGTAACAGGAGTATGAGAGCTTGATCTTGTAGGAGGATTGCCATACTTAACAACTAAAAATACAGGAGTCTTACTTCAATTTGAATTTCAGATAAACAACAAATAATATTTTAGTACAGCCTAAATATTGCATGGAATATACTTACACTAACAAATTATTTGTAGTTTATCTGAAATTCAAATATATCTGAAAGTCCTGTATTTCATCTGGCAACTCTAACTTGTAGGTCTGTAGCTCACCAGCTTCCATACCTGTCCCATTCCACCTGTTTTGGGGTTTTTAGTTCCTACTAAAATTGCCCCCAGACAATATGCAATGGGTGAGGGGAGATCTAAGGGCAACCCGCTTTATTAATTGAACGAGTAGTAGTTGTTGTTGCTATTAGGTGCCGCCGAGTCGGTTCTGTCCCATAGCAACCCTATGCACAACAGAACGAAACACTGCCTGGTCCAGAGCCATCGTTACAATCGTTGATATGCTTGAGCTCACTGTTGCAGTCACTGTGTCAATCCACCTCGTTGAAGGTCTTCCTCTTTTCCACCGACCCTGTACTTTACCTAGCATGATGTCCTTCTCAAGGGACTGATCCTTCCTGACAACATGTCCAAAGTATGTAAGACGCAGTCTCACCATCCTTGCCTCCAAGGAGCATTCTGGCTGTATTTCTTCTAAGACAGATTTGTTTGTTCTTTTGGCAGTCCATGGTATATTCAATATCCTTTGCCAACATCACAATTCAAAGGCATCAATTCTTCTTCAGTCTTCCTTATTCATTGTCCAGCTTTTGCATGCATATGATGCGATTGAAGATACCATGGCTTGGGACAGGTGCGCCTTACTCTTCAAGGTGACATCTTTGCTCTTCAAATGCTTTAAAGAGGTCCTTTGCAGCAGATTTGCCCAATGCGATGAGTCTTTTGATTTCTTGACTGGTGCTTCCATGGCTGGGGATTGTGGATCCAAGTAAAATGAAATCCTTGACAACTTCGATCTTTTCCCCATTTATCATGATGTTTCTCATTGGTCCAGTTGTGAGCATTTTTGTTTTCTTTATGTTGAGGTGCAATCCATACTGAAGGCTGTGGTCTTTGATCCTCGTTAGTAAGTGCTTCAAGGCCTCTTCACTTTCAGCAAGCAAGGTTGTGTCATCTGCATAACGCAGGTTGTTAATGAGTCTTCCTCCAATCCTGATGCCCTGTTCTTCTTCATATAGTCCAGCTTCTCAGATTATTTGCTCAGAATACAGACTGAATAGGTATGGTGAAAGGATACAACACTGACGCACACCTTTCCTGACTTAAAACTAATCCGTATCCCCTTGTTCTGTCCAAACAACAGCCTCTTGATCTATGTAAAGGTTCCTCATGATAACAATTAAGTGTTCTGGAATTCCCATTCTTTGAAATGTTATCCACAATTTGTTATGATCCACACAGTCGAATGCTTTCCATAGTCAATAATACACAGATAAATATTCTTCTGGTATTCTCTGCTTTCAGCCACAATGCATCTGACATGAGCAATGATATCCCTGTTTCCTCTTTCTCGTCTGAAACCAGCCTGAATTTCTGGCAGTTCCCTGTTGATATTCTGCTGCAGCCATTTTTGAATGATCTTCAGCAAAATTTGCTGAGAATGACAACTTGAAGAGGAATGGTGTTGCATTCATCGTCAAAAAGAATGTTTCGAGATCTGTCCTGAAGTACAACGCTGTCAGTGATAGGGTAATGTCCATACGCCTACAAGGAAGATCAGTTACTATGACTTTTATTCAAATTTATGCACCAAACACTAGGACCAAAGATGAAGAAATAGAAGATTTTTATCAGCCGCTGCAGTCTAAAATTGATCAAACACGCAATCAAGATGCATTGATAATTACTGGCGATTGGAATGTGAAAGATGGAAACAAAGAAGAAGGCTCAGTAGTTGGAAAATATGGCCTTGGTGATAGAAACAATGCCGGAGATCAAATGTTAGAATTTTGCAAGACCGATGACTTCTTCCCTGCAAATACCTTCTTTCACCAACATAAACGGCGACTATACACATGGACCTCACCAGATGGAACACACAGAAATGAAACTGACTACATCTGTGGAAAGAGAGAATGGAAAAGCTCAGTATCATCAGTTAGAACAAGGCCAGGGGCCGACTGTGGAACAGACCATCAATTGCTCCTATGCAAGTTCAAGCTGAAACTGGAGAAAATCAGAGCAAGTCCACGAGAGTCAAAATATGGCCTTGAGTATATCCCACCTGAATTTAGAGACCATCCCAAGAATAGATTTGACACACCGAACGCTATTGCCTGCTCTGGATCCTGCAGCTGCCTCCTGTTAATCTGACCTCTGTTTCTTGGGACTTGAGCTAGCACCTTACCTGCTGATCTTGGGCTTCATCAATCCTCACATCCCATGAACAAGAGCCCTGCTCTACAACCTGTCAGTCTTGGGTTTGCCAGCCCCAGCAGCTACATGAATCAGGAGAAGCCTCTATCCTGATCCACGGATGTGGGATGATCCAGCCTCTATAATGCTGTGAGCCATTTCCTTGATATAAATCTCTCTCTCTCTCTCCCTCTACTTATCTGCTTTACTGGTTTTGCTTCTCCAGAGAACCCAGCCTAAGACACAGGGGACCTAAATTTTGGCATAAACAGCCCATCAAACAAAACTACAAATGCACAAATGACAGAACATAAATTAGATAACTGGGACCATATAAATATTAAATATTTATACCCATCAAAAGACTTTACTAAGAGAGTAAAGAGAAAGCCTATTGACTGAGAAAAAAATCTTTGGCAACAACATATCTCATAATGGTCTAATCTCTAAAATATATAGAAAACTTCAACAACTCAAGAACAAAAAGACAAATAATCCATTCAGAAAATGGGCAAAGGACATGAACAGATACTTCCAAAGAGCATCTAAGGCAGCCAACAAATACATGAAAAGATGTGCATGATCATTAGCCATTAAAGGGACATCAATCAAAACTACAATGAGATACCATCAAACCCCTGCAAAAATGGCAATGAACAAAAAAACAGAAACGACAAATGCTGATGAGGTTGTGGGGGATTGGAACTCTTATACACTGCTGGTGGGATTTTAAAATGGTAAAAGCACTATGGAAAACAGTACGGTGCTTCCTCAAAAAGCGAGAAATAGAAATACCTTATAATCCAGCAATCCCACTCCTAGGTATATATCCTAGAGATATAAGAGCAGTGACACAAATATATATATGCACATTCATGTTCGTTGCAGCATTATTCACAATAGCAAAAAGGTGGAAACACCAAAGTGCCCATCAACAGAGAAATGGACAAACGTACTGCGGTAAATACATGCAATGGAATACTGCACAACTATGAAGAATCATCGAATCTGCCAGGTACTCCTTGGAAACTCTATGGAGCAGTTCTACTCTATCCTATAGGGTCACTATGAGTCAGAATCGACTCGACAGCACTGGGTTTGGGTTTTTTTTTTGGTTTATAAAGAATCATAAGGAGTCTGCATAACATTTTATAATGTGGATGAATCTGGAGGACGTTACGCTGAGTGAAATAAGTCAATCACAAAAAGACAAATATTGTATGCTCCCACTATTATAAAAAATCAAGAATAGATATAAACACAGAAAGCAAAGTTGATGCTGCTCACCAGGGACTGGAGGGAGAGAGAAGGGGAATCACTTTCTACATAGTAGACACTTGTTACTTTCGGTGATGGGAAAGACAATCCCAAATACGGATGCAGTCAGCACAACTTGCCCAAGGTAAATGAAGACACTAAGAAGTACACTTAGAGAAAAAGGGCCAATCTTGGTAAAAACTATAACACATACAATTTTGCAACAACAGTAAAAATAACCAAAGGATATGTGTGTGGTTAAGTAGGTAAATACAGGTGCACGTACCTGTATAGGAAGGCACATGCGAGTAAATGCATGTGCTTGTATAGGTGTATCTGTGGGCATCTGTATATACACCTTTGTGTGTTATGTATATCCACACGTATAACAAACCATATGGGAGGCACTATTACAGAGGCTTCCTAGACATATCCAAACAACTCACAGAATTGGTTTACTGGATTAGAAGGCTTGGAATCATAGCTTCCAGGGACAACTCAGTCAATTGGCATTCACAAAGATAATGTTCTACATCCTAGTTTGGTAAGTAGTATCTGGGGTCTTAAAAGCTTGCAAAGCTATCTAAGATACAACTCTTGGTCTCTACTCGTACGGAGCAAAAGAGAATGAATAAATCAAAGGTTCCAAGAAGAAATTAGTCCGTGGGTAATTATAAAGGCCAGTTATATTGTATTTTTGGCTAAGAAACTTGTCATGCCCCACATGATATAGAAGACAGATGCATTAAAAATAACTATAGTGGAGGGGGCCAAGATGGCTGACTAGGCAGACACTACCTCGGATCCCTCTTGCAACAAAGACTCATAAAAACAAGTGAATCGATCACATACATGACAATCTACGAACCCTGACCATCAAACACAGATGTAAAGAGTTGACCTGAGTGACAGGTGAGCGAAAAGTTGAGCCCTGAACCAGCAACCGCTTCTGGAACCCGCGACCCACCCCACGGCCTTGAGCCCCTGCAGTTCCCTGGTGCTGAGGGGCGCTGCTGATTGTGGATTGCTGAGGCGGGGCAGGCACGGGACACAGCCCTAACCCCTAGTCCCCTGGGGTAACCTCCGTAGAGACTCAGCCAGCGCAACCAGGCTGCACACCGACAGGGCTAACGAGAGAATGAAAAACCACGGGGAAGCAGCGACTGTTTTCGGAGCCTGGAGCCAGTGTCCCTGTCAGAAAACTTTGGCGCCGGGCTTTGGACTGGACGCAGGGGAGCTGAGCACAGCATCCTGAGGTGGTGCTAACACGGGGTGCAGCCCTAGCCCCCTGAACTGACCTCGGGGGAAGCCCAGCCAGTGTACGCAGGCAGTGCAGTGACGCAGCTGACAGGAGGAGAAGTCACCGGGAGGCAGCGACTGGTTTTCGAGCCGGGAGTGTGGCATCCCAGCCAGGGAACCTTGGTGCTGGGCTTTGGACTGGGAGCAGAGGAACTAACCACAGCTTCTGAGACAGCACAAGCACAGGATGTGGGCCTGACCCTCAGGGGCAATCTCAACCCAGCCAGTGCACACAGTCCACACACCCCTTCGGAATCTCAGATAAAAGTCATGCCAAGCAAGACAAGTTGCTTTGTCTATATTCCTGGGTGCTACTCTCTCCTATCTATCTGATCCCTCCCCTTCCCTTCCCAGGTGGCTTCATTAACACTGGAATTTCCTGGGCCAGAGAGTGAAGTGCTCTGAGGTTTTTTCTTCTTTGTTTGTTTGTTTTGTCTTTTCCTAACCCATTCTCCTGGCCTGAGAGAAGAGAAGCAGCTACAAAAAAACCAGGGACCAAGAATCCTTCCCTGACTTCCTGAAATTGGACTAAAAATACAGAACCAGCTCTAGCCAAGCATTTGTGATCCAGAGTCTTGGGCTTTCATCCCTACAGGGAACAAGGTGGCTATTATACCGCAAAGCAATTCTGATAGTGATCTGACTGTAATTGTTTTAGCGGATTATTGGAAAGACAAGTTTACCAGGACTGATATCTCTACCTATTAAACAGAGCCCTCACTGGCCCACAATGGGGAACTGAGGAACTGAGGGCTGAAGCTCCACCCAAACCACCTAACCTCCTGCCATAGGGGTCTGAGGATAGTGACATCTACCTACCTGTAGAGGTACATGCATTGGGTGTCTAAAGGACAGCTGCAGAGCCCACCCACCAAAGTGCTTTAGGAATAGAGACACACCTACCTCACTGGCATTTGGGGGAAGCCTGTCAGCATCGTGCTCCCCCCGGAATGTGACCCCCTGCTGCTACTAGAATCTGGTGCACACAACTAACACCACTACTCCTCTAAGAGAATACATGACAGTCTATCCCACACACTTGGTGACCCAAAATCAGATTCTACTCAAGAATAGTGAATGGACTCTTAGGCTTATATTTCTGGTAATGGCCCAAACCAGCTGGTAAGAGGACATAAGTGATTCAAAGGCTACAACAATCAAGACAGCGCAATCTAGTAGCCCATCCATGTATATTGAAAGAAAACAAAACACAATAAGACTCGGTGAGCAAATATAAAATAAATCATTACAATATCTTATAGATGTCTTAGAGACAACAGTCAATATCAAAACACATAAAGCCTCAGACCATGATTGCTTCTACAACTCCCCAAATTAATGAATCAAAATCTTTCCTAAAGGAAGATACAATCCTGGAATTGCCAGATGCAGAATATAAAAAACTAATTTACAGAATGCTTCAAGACATCAGGGATGAACTCAGAAATGAAATAAGTCAATCAACAGAAAAAGCCAAGGAACACACTGATAAAGCAGTTGAAGAAATCAAAAAGATTATTCAAGAACATAGTGGAAAAATTAATAAGCTACAAGAATCCATAGAGAGACAGCATTCAGAAATCCAAAAGATTAACAGTAAAATTATAGAATTAGACAACTCAATAGGAAGTCAGTTGAGCAGAATTGAGCAACTGGAATGCAGAGTGGGGAAGTTGGAGGATAAAGCAATTGACCAATATAGCTGAAGAAAAATCAGATAAAAGAATTTTAAAAAATGAAGAAACCCTAAGAATCATGTGGGACTCTATCAAGAAGAATAACTTGTGTGTGCTTGGAGTTCCAGAACAAGGAGGGATAACAGAAAATACAGAGAGAATAGTTGAAGATCTGTTGCCAGAAAACTTCCCTGACATCATGACAGACGAAAGGATATCTATCCAAGATGCTCATCGAACCCCATATAAGATTGATTCAAAAAGAAAATCACCAAGACATATTATCATCAAACTTGCAAAAACCAAAGATAAAGAGAAAATTTTAAAAGCAGCCAGGGATAAAAGAAAGGTCTCCTACAAAGGAGAATCAGTAAGAATAAGTTCAGACTAGTCAGCAGAAACCATGCAGTCAAGAAGGGAATGCGATGACATATATAGAGCACTGAAGGAGAAAAACTGCCAGCCAAGGATCCTTTATCCAGGAAAACTCTCTCTCTAATATGAAGGCGAAATTAAAACATTTACAGATAAACACAAGCTGAGAGAATATGCAAAAACCAAACCAAAGCTCCAAGAAATACTAAAGGAAATTGTTTGGTCAGAAAATCAATAACATCAGATAACAACACAACACAAGGTCACGAAACAGAACAGCCTGATATCAACCCAAATAAGGAAATCACAAAAACAAATTAAGATTAATTTTAAAAAGAAAAAAATGGTCAAAACAGGGAACCATTGAAGTCATTATGTAAAAGATTACAATAATCAAAAAGAGGGACTAAATACAGGATGCACAGAACTGCAATATGGAGAGGAAAACAATGCGATATAGGACGATACAAGTTAGGTTTTTACTTAGAAACCTAGGGGCAAATATTAAGGTAACCACAAAGAGTTCTAGCACTTCCATAACTCAAAATAAAAACCAAGAAAAACATAACGACTCAGCAAACATAAAGTCAACTACTATGAAAATGAGGAACACAAAATTTACAAAGAAAAACATCTCAGCACAAAAAAGTAAGTGGAAAAATGAAATTGTCAACAACACACACAAAAAGGCATCAAAATGACAGCACTAAAGACATACTTATCTACAATTACACTGAATGTAAATGGACTAAACGTACCAAGAAAGAGACAGAGAGTCTCAGACTGGATGAAGAAACACGATCCGTCTATACGCTGCCTACAAGAGACACACCTTAGACTTAGAGACACAAACAAACTAAAACTCAAACGATGGAAAAAAATATATCAAGCAAAAAATAAAAAAAAAGCAGGAGTAGCAATGTTAATTTCTGACGAAATAGACTTCAAAGTTAAATCCACCACGAACGATAAAGAAGGACACTACATAATGACTAAAGGGACAATTGATCAGGAAGATATAACTATATTAAATATTTATGCACCCAATCACAGGGCTGCAAGATACATAAAACAAACTTTAACAGAACTGAAAAGTGAGATAGACACGTCCACAATTACAGTAGGAGACTTCAACACACCACTTTCAGAGAAGGATAAGACTTCCAGTAAGAAGCTCAATAGAGACACAAAAGACCTAATTGCTACAATCAACCAACTTGACCTCATAGACCTATACAGAACACTCCACCCAACAGCTGCAAAATATACTTTTTTTTCTAGTGCACATAGAATATTCTCTAGAATAGACCACATATTAGGTCATAAAACAAACCTCTGTAGAATCCAAAACACCAAAATATTACAAAGCATCTTCTCGACCACAAGGCCATAAAAGTGGAAATCAATAAGAGAAAAAATAGGGAAAAGAAATCAAATACTTGGAAACTGAACAATACCCTCCTGAAAAAAGACTGGGTTATAGAAGACATTAAGGAGGGAATAAGGAAATTCATAGAATGCAATGAGAATGAAAATACTTCCTATCAAAACCTCTGGGACACAGCAAAAGCAGTGCTCAGAGGCCAA
Organism: Loxodonta africana; assembly: GCF_030014295.1. Classification (NCBI taxonomy): domain Eukaryota; kingdom Metazoa; phylum Chordata; class Mammalia; order Proboscidea; family Elephantidae; genus Loxodonta; species Loxodonta africana. The sequence goes on from NC_087368.1 coordinate 6,721,032, forward strand.
TTTATATCAATAAATGCACACATACAAAAAGAAGAAAGAGCCCAAATCAGAGAACTGTCCCTACAACTTGAACAAATAGAAAGTGAGCAACAAAAGAATCCATCAGGCACCAGAAGAAAACAAATAATAAAAATTAGACCTGAACTAAATGAATTAGAGAACAGAAAAACAATTGAAAGAATCAACAAAGACAAAAGCTAGTTCTTTGAAAAAATTACCAAAATTGATAAACCATTGGCCAGACTGACCAAGGAAATACAGGAAAGGAAACAAATAGCCCGAATAAGAAACGAGAAGGGCCACATCACAACAGACCCAACTGAAATTAAAAGAATCATATCAGATTATTACAAAAAATTGTACTCAAAGAAATTTGCAAACCTAGAAGAAATGGATGAATTCCTGGAAAAACACTACCTACCTAAACTAACACATTCAGAAGTAGAACAACTAAATAGACCCATAACAAAAAAAGAGATTGAAACGGTAATCAAAAAACTCCCAACAAAAAAAACACCCTGGCCCGGATGGCTTTACTGCAGAGTTCTACCAAACTTTCAGAGAGAAGAGTTAACACCACTACTACTAAAGGTATTTCAAAGCATAGAAAATGACGGAATACTACCCAACTCATTTTATGAAGCCACCATTTCCCTGATACCAAAACCAGGTAAACAAACACATCACAAAAAAAGAAAATTACAGACCTATATCCCTCATGAACATAGATGCAAAAATCCTCAACAAAATTCTAGCCAATACAATTCAACAACATATCAAAAAAATAATCCACCATGACCAAGTGCGATTTATACCAGGTATGCAAGGCTGGTTTAATATTAGAAAAACCATTAATGTAATCCACCATATAAATAAAACAAAAGACAAAAACCACATGATCTTATCAATTGAAGCAGAAAAGGCATTTGACAACGTCCAACACCCATTTATGATAAAAACTCTCACCAGAACAGGAATTGAAGGAAAATTCCTCAACATAGTAAAGGGCATCTATAATTTTTCTTTTATACAAAGCCAACAGCCAACATCACTCTAAATGGAGAGAGCCTGAAAGCATTTCCCTTGAGAATGGGAAGCAGACAAGGATGCCCTTTATCACCGCTCTTATTCAACATTATGCTAGAGGTCCCAGCCAGAGCAATTAGGCTAGACAAAGAAATAAAGGGCATCCGGATTGGCAAGGAGGAAGTCAAATTATCTCTATTTGCGGATGACACGATCTTATACACTGAAAACCCTAAGGAATCCTCCAGAAAACTACTGAAACTAATAGAAGAGTTTGGCAGAGTCTCAGGTTATAAGATTAACATACAAAAATCACTTGGATTCCTCTACATCAACAAAAAGCACATCGAAGCGGAAATAACCAAATCAATACCATTCACAGTAGCCCCCAAGAAGTTAAAATAATTAGGAATAAATCTTACCAAAGATGTAAAAGACCTATACAAACAAAACTACAAAGTGCTACTACAAGAAACTAAAAAGGGCCTACTTAAGTGGAAAAACATGCCTTGCTCATGGGTAGGAAGACTTAACATAGTAAAAATGTCTATTCTACCAAAAGCCATCTATACATACAATGAACTTCCGATCCAAATTCCAATGCCATTTTTTAATGTGATGGAGAAACAAATCACCAGCTTCATATGGAAGGGAAAGAATTCTCGGATAAGTAAAGCATTATTGAAAAAGAAGAAGAAAGTGGGAGGCCTCACTCTACCTCATTTTAGAATGTATTATACAGCCACAGTAGTCGAAACAGCCTGGTACTGGTACAAGAACAGGCACGTAGACCAATGGGACAGAATTGAGAACCCAGATATAAATCCATCCACATATGAGCAGCTGATATTTGACAAAGGCCCAGTGTCAGTTAATTGGGGAAAAGATAGTCTTTTTAACAAATGGTGCTGGCATAACTGGATATCCATTTGCAAAAGAATGAAACAGGGCCCATACGTCACACCAAGCACAAAAACTAACTCCAAGTGGATCAAAGACCTAAACATAAAGACTAAAACGATAAAGATCATGGAAGAAAAAATAGGGACAACGTTAGGAGCCCTAATACAAGGCATAAACAGAATACAAAACATTACCAAAAATGATGAAGAGAAACCAGATAACTGGGAGCTCCTAAAAATCAAACACCTATGCTCATCTAAAGACTTCACCAAAAGAGTAAAAAGACCACCTACAGACTGGGAAAGAATTTGCAGCTATGACATCTCCGACCAGCGCCTGATCTCTAAAATCCATATGATTCTGTGAAAACTCAACCACAAAAAGACAAACAACCCAATCAAGAAGTGGGCAAAGGATATGAACACACACTTCACTAAAGAAGATGTTCAGGCAGCTAACAGATACATGAGAAAATGCTCTCGATCATTAGCCATTAGAGAAATGCAAATTAAAACTACGATGAGATTCCATCTCACTCCAACAAGGCTGGCATTAATCCAAAAAACACAACATAATAACTGCTGGAGAGGCTGCGGAGAGATTGGAACTGTTATACACTGCTGGTGGGAATGTAAAATGGTACAACCACTTTGGCAATCTATCTGGTGTTATCTTAAAAAGTTAGAAATAGAACTATCATACAACCCAGAAATCCCACTCCTCGGAATATACCCTAGAGAAACAAGAGCGTTCACACAAACAGATATATGCACAACCATGTTTATTGCAGCTCTGTTTACAATAGCAAAAAGCTGGAAGCAACCAAGGTGTCCATCAATGGATGAATGGATAAATAAATTGTGGTATATTCACACAATGGAATACTATGCATTGATAAAGAACAGCGACGAATCTGTGAAACATTTCATAACTTGGAGGAACCTGGAAGGCATTATGCTGAGTGAAATTAGTCAGAGGCAAAAGGACAAATATTGTACAAGACCACTATTATAAGATCTTGAGAAATAGTATCAACTGAGAAGAACACATACTTTTGTGGTTACGAGGAGGGGAGGGAGGGAGGGAGGGTGGGATAGGGGTTTTTACTGATTAGTTAGTAGATAAGAACTGCTTTAGGTGAAGGGAAGGACAATACTCAAAACACGGAAGGTCAGCTCAACTGGACTGGACCAAAAGCAAAGAAGTTTCCAGGATAAAATGAATGCTTCAAAGGGCAGCGGAGCAAGGGCAGGGGTTTGGGGACCACGGTTTAAGGGGAGTTCTAAGTCAATTGGCAAAATAATTCTATTATGAAAACATTCTGCATCCCACTTTGAAATGTGGCGTCTGGGGTCTTAAATGCTAACAAGCGGCCATCTAAGATGCATCAATTGGTTTCAACCCACCTGGATCAAAGGAGAATGAAGAACACCGAGGTCACACGATAACTATCAGCCCAAGAGACAGCAAGGGCCACATGAACCAGAGACTTACATCATCCTGAGACCAGAAGAACTGGTTGGTGCCAGGCCACAACCGATGACTGCCCTGACAGGGAGCACAACAGAGAACCCCTGAGGGAGCAGGAGATCAGTGGGATGCAGACCCCAAATTCTCACAAAAAGACCATACTTAATGGTCTGACTGAGACTAGAGGAATCCCGGCGGTCATGGTCCCCAAACCTTCTGTTGGCACAGGACAGGAACCATTCCCGAAGACAACTCATCAGACATGGAAGGGACTGGACAGTGGGTAGGAGAGAGATGCTGATGAAGAGTGAGCTACTTGTATCAGGTGGACACTTGAGACTGTGTTGGCATCTGCTGTCTGGAGGGGGGATGGGAGGATAGAGAGAGTTGGAAGCTGGCAAAATTGTCACGAAAGGAGAGACTGGAAGGGCTGACTCATTAGGGGGAGAGCAAGTGGGAGTATGGAGTAAGGTGTATATAAATTTATACATGACAGTCTGACTTGATTTTTAAACATTCACTTGAAGCTCAATAAAAGTTAAAAAAAAAAAAAAAAGAATGAAGAGCTAGGAGGGGAGTGCATCCTTTGGTCCCAGGATCCCTGCGCTGAGAAGCTCCTAGACCAGGGGAAGATTGATGACAAGGACCATCTCCCAAAGCCTACAGAAAAAGCATTCCCCTGGAGCTGGAACACTGGAATTGGACTTTTACCTCTTAGACAGGGAGAGAATAAATTTCTCTTTATTAAAGCTAAAAAAAATAAACAAATAAAATAAATGTTCTTTCTCGTGCAACAGGGAAAGCTATTGATAGCTAGGAGAATCATGCTCCCCCTTGCCTGCTTTCTTCCTTGTTTCTGATGCCCCCTCGAAGGACGTGGGCTGCTAGGAACGGGTCACATTTAAAAACATTAAGTCAGCCACAGGTTTACTTGTCTGGAAGTCCAAGGCAACAGCCAATGATGGGCTCAGGAGAGAGAGCACTGAGAGGCACTGCCCGTTCCTGGGCCTCACAGGAAGGGTGAGGCGGCTCAACAGGTGGGGGGCTCTCAGTCACAGGTCCTCAATCAAGCATCTGCACCCACAGTCCTTCCCCTGGTGCACATTTATCCCTCAGGGGTCTCACAGGGAGAGGCCTGTGGCAGGACAGAATTCAAGGATACAGGACTCGAGGCTCTCAGCCATCTTTCAGAATCTCTCAGGATCTCTTTATATCCTGCAGGGAGCAGATGTCTTTACCGTTCCTACAGGATCTTCATTGAGGGTTACTGCAAGTTAATTCCTGATCCTATGGGAACAATTATATTTTTGGAAAAAAAAAGTTATGTATGCGCAGATTTGAGTTGTTTTATCTTTATCTAGTTTAGCCTGCAAGACTAATGCTCATTTAAAATTAAAATTGAAGGTTTTAATCTTCTGGCAATATCTGGTTATCTATGTATCAATCTTCTCATTCAAAAGAAATAAAAGTAAAATTAACTACATATAATTCTGTACTTCTTTCTCTTCTCATTTTTTTTCTTTTTTAATTCCATAGAGGGTATAGGAATCTTCAAGAAGAGAAAGAAGAGCAACTGGAGCAAAAGATTCCTCTCTGTTCTTTTCACTTCGGTAGTCAGCAGCTGGGTGAGAAAGCTGACCCCAGCCACCCCTGGGTAACAAACTACACTTTCTCCTCACCCACCAGCTGGAGAAGCTCTGCTGCACCCCTTCTCTGCTGACTCCCAATCAACAAAGCTCCATCCCTCTAAGGAAGCGCTGACTGATTCTCTGGGTGCAGTGCCACCGGGATCCAGCTACTCGGTGAGAAGAATTCAGTGTTAGAGCCTTAAATGAATTCATCGACATCGTGAGCTCTTTGTGCTGCCACAGATCACCCCGCTCACAGCTGTGCCGGTCTCAGTGGAACCTGGACCGTCGTTCTTACCCTGACACAGAATCAGGAATAAGGACAGAGCCTTCTGTGATATTATAATGCATTCCCTTGTAAATTCACACTCAGTCATTGGTTCACATGAACAAAACCCACTATAAAAAAATTTTAAGTACACTTTCTAAGACAGTAATCCCTGAAATGACAACATTAATATGGAACTTATTTATAGACTAAGAAGCCAAGATATTTTCTTTGTCAGAACTGGAATCTTACAAGCACAGCTGTTGAACAACACTTGTCAGAGGTGTCAAATCATCTTTCACCATTTAGACAGTCACCTAGCCATTATTCTCGTGGGATACATGAGTGGCTGAGAGAATCATACTTGACAGATGGAAAAAACAGGCTATCCATATGGTAAATACAACTCCCCATTTCCCAATCATCCAGTCTAGCAATTTCCCTACTATTCTATACTGAGATGCAGCCCATCGTCTCAATTAAAAGAAAGGGTTCATGCTTTTCCCCAACTGCTACTGAACATGAGAACACTAAGTTTTGTGAATAATCTTTCATTTCTCTATGCTGCATATAACCCACAAATGCTATTTGTATTGATCCCGGAAGTTAACAATTCTTTTTTTTTTTTTTATGCCTGGGTATGCCAGAGAGAGATGTCCCTGACTGGCGCAAACGCTGACGTGCTCGATTACTAGCTGAAAGGTTGGAAGTTTGAACCCACCCAGAGGCGCCTTAGAAGACAGGCCTGGTGATGTACTTCTAAAAGCTCACGGCCTTGAAAACACTACAGAGCAGCTCTACTCTGCACGCACGCTCTTGCTATGAGTCAGAATTGACTTGACGGTGACCAACAACAGCAACATACTAGAGACAGAGTCCTTGGGTGGTGCAAACGGTTAAGCACTTGCCTACCAACCAAAAGGGTGGTAGTTCGAAGCCACGCTGAGGCTCCTTGGTAGAAAGGCCTGCTGATCTGTTTCTGAAAGCTCACGGCATTGAAAACCCTATGGAACAGGCCTACTCTGCACACATGGTGTCACCATGAGTCAGAAATGATGCAAGGGCAACTGGTTTATTGGTTTACACTGGAGAGGGGTCTCATGCTCTATCAGTCTATCCTACCACTGCTCTCTTCTAGGGAAACTGCCAGGACCACAGTCCTTACTGAAGCAAGTAGCCCTAGGCCACAAATATTTGGACCATGTCATGGATTCAATTATGTTCCCCCCCCCAAAAATGTGTGTATCAATTTGCCTGGACCATGATTTCCAATATTGTTTGGTTTCCTCCATTGTATGATGGTAATTTTATGTTAAACAGGATTAGGTGGGATTGTAACACCCTTAATAAGGTCACATGAGTGATTCAATGTAAAGGGAGTTTCCCTGGGGTATGGCCTGCACCACATTCATCTTTCACGAGATAAAAGGAAAGGGAAGCTAGCAGAGAGGACAACCTCATACCAAGAAAGAAACATTAGGAGTAGAGAGTGTCCTTTGGACCCGGGGTTCCTGCACCTGGGAAGCTCCTCCACCAGGGGAAGATTGAGGGCAGGGCCTTCCTCTAAAACCCACAAAGACAGAAAGCCTTCCCTTGGAGCTGACGCCCTGAATTTGGACTTCTAGCCTACTAGGTTGTGAGGAAATAAATTTCTCTTTGTTACAGCCATCCACTTGTGGTACTTCTGTTACAGCAGCACTAGATGACTAAGACAGTCCAGGAGAAGCTATGAGCATCCATAAGATTGCCTGGTTTAAGAGCTTAGGCAAAAAGGGATGATAACTACTACAGAACCTATCAGTCTATGCTTTTCTTGGAGTTTGGTCCATACACAGACCATCAGTTGGTTGTAGGAGCAAGAAGGGCGAGCACGAGAACAAAGACGCCAGAAGAGAAGCCTAAATGGAAACGCCGTGAAATGTTAATGGCAAAGAAGTAGAGTATGAATGAGCAACCAATGTTGGTGCAGACACAGCCTGGAGTGGCACCAGACCGGGAACTATCTCCCTGCTCATGAGTTAGGTCCCTCCCTGGCAGTAACAGAGGCCTCTGTTGATTTTGAGCCTCTGGGTCCAAGTCTTGCAGTTGTTGTTGTTGTTACGTGCCGTCGAGTCGGTTCCGACTCATAGCAACCCTATGCACAACAGAACGAAACACTGCCTGGTCCTGCGCCATCCTTACAGTCCTTGTTATGCTTGAGCTCATTGTTGCAGCCACTGTGTCAATCCACCTCGTTGAGGGTCTTCCTCTTTTCCGCTGACCCTGTACTCTGCCAAGCATGACGTCCTTCTCCAGAGACTGATCCCTCCTGACATGTCCAATGTATATAAGATGTAGTCTCGCCATCCTTGCTTCTAAGAATCAGTCTGGTTGTACTTCTTCCAAGACAGATTTATTTGTTCTTTTGGCGGTCCATGGTATATTCAGTCTTGCAGTAGCAGAATGCAATTCTTCTAGTCTAATAGAACAAAATCAGCTCCCAGCATCACTTCTAGCACTGCGAGAAGCGGCTGTTTGGGGCCAGGTTGTGTCAGAAATTAATGAGCGAGCCCCTCGGAGCACCTGCACCTTCACCAACTCTAACCACTTCTCCCTCCCAAAAAAGACACCAAGCTCATCTCTTTAGCAGCCAGTAATTCTCAATCACAGGCATTTGCAAATGTGTACTGTGGGTGGGGTGGATATCTCTGGTTGACACAATGACTTGGTTAGGTTGGAGTGACATGGGCATCAAGGGACCAGTGATGCTAAATGTCTGAAATGGGCAGGACAGTTCCATATAATGATAAATCATGCCAATACACCCTTCTTGAGAAACACTGGGCCCCCTCCAACATTCTGGGCAGACAAAAGAGGGTAAGAAAGGCAAATTAAAGAGAGGAGGGTAGTAAGAGAATAAGCAACATCCTCCCTCAGAAGTGAGCCAGTCAAGTTAAGGCTGTCCAAAGGTCAATGTGATCCCCTATGCACCTCCTTCCCTCACCTCCAGCAATAATGCTAAAGACACACAAAATTTTTACTTTCATACCCCCTCCCATGGGCCCAGTTAGCTTTCCATTTTATCTTTTAAACACCGTGCATCTCCACATCTTTTTAGTTGTTCTAATTCGGAGAATTTCTTAGCAAATAATTATTGCTATTGTTGATAATAGCAATGACAAAACCAAACTCACTGCGATCAAGTCGATTCCAACTCAGAGCAACCTGACAGGACAGAGTAGACTGCCACACAGGCTTTCCAAGGTTGTAATCTTTAGGGAAGCAGACTGCCCCATCTTTCTCCCTCTGAGCAACTGGTGGGTTCCAACCGTGACCTTTCAGTTAGCAGCTGAGCACTTAACCACTGCATCACCAGAGCTCCTTGATAATACCAATAGAGTATCAATGGAAAATTTTTCCACATTGATAAAGGGCTTAACTACTAAATCTGTGGTGTAATATGTCTATTGAAATTTCACTTTAGCAATTAATTCTTCAGAGGATAACTCTTCTCAGATTGTGTGAATTAATTTTTTGAGCCATGCTGGGCAAAGAGAAGTGAAACTCTCTTGCCACCTCTTCCAGACTCTTTATAAAGCTCTAGGCAGTATTCAAAGAGACACCCTGCACAAACAAGCTTTAGCACCCATGGTCAGGGCATGGGCAGACCAAATGGAAAGAGACAGCTTAGCAGATTAAAGAGCAAATATGTTAGAGGCAGTGCGCTCAATTATGTGGGAGACAGACCCACGGCACTTTCTATACCAGGCAGATACCGCCACAAGGTAAAAAGCTCACCAGGATACAACTACAGTCTGAAAGTCTCCCCAGGGTAGAGAAGTCCAAAACTCAATTCTGCTTTAAACGAGTTGAGGTCTTGACTTAACTAGAACACACCATCACTACAGGTGGGGGTTTCCGGCTTGTATGAGTCAAATAGGGGTCATTACTGGCTGAAACAGTGCTGTCCAATAGAACTTTCTGTGATGATGAACATGCTCTACATCTGTGCTCCCTAATAAGGCAGCACTAAGCACATGTGGCTCCTGAGCACTTGAAAGGTGGCTAGTTCAACTGAATAGCTACATTTCTTTTAATTGTATTGAGTTGTATTAGTTTAAATATAAATAGCCACATGTGGCTTGTGGCTATTGTATTGGACAGCATAGTTAAAGGCTTACACCATGGACTAGGAGAATAATCCAAAAGTATATCACAAGACAACTTTACTCATCTTCTGACTACCTGATAAAACACTTCCTTAACCCTTGCCCCTCCATACACACACGGACACCACGCATAAGATTTCACCGTATCACACATCACTAGAGCAGTACTTCTCAAATTTTAGCACACATCAGAATCACGGAGGGCTTGTTGAAACACAGATTATTGAGCTCCAATCCCAAGGTTCTGATTCAGGAGGTCTGGGTTGAGCCCCAATCATTTACATCTCTAACAAGTTCCCAGGTAATGCTGATGCTGCTAGGACCACACTCTGAGCAGCACTAGAATGAAAACTTCAACTATTCAAACACCAATTGTCATGGATTGAATTGTGTCCCCCTAAAATGTCTGTCAGCTCGGCTAGGCCTTGATTCCCAGTATTGTATGACTGTCCACCAATCTGTCATCTGATGTAATTTCCTATGCATTATAAATCCTACCTCTATGATGGTAATGAGGTGGGATTAGGGGCAGTCATGTTAGTGAGGCAAAACTCAATCTACAAAATTTGTTTCTATTTTAAATCAATCTCTTTCAAGATATAAAAGAGAGAAGTGAGTACAGAGACATGGGGACGTCCTACCACTAAGAATGCAAAACCAGGAGGAGAGTACTTCCTTTTGACCCAAGGCCCCTGCACTGAGAGCTCCTAGGATGGGAAGATTGATGACAAGGACCTTCCCCAAGAGCTGGCACAGATAAAAAGCCTTCCCCTGGAGTTAGCATCATGAATTTCGACTTTTAGACGCCTAAACTGTGAGCGAACAAATTTCTCTTTGTTAAAGCCATCCACTTGTGGCATTTCTATTACAGCAGCACTAGATGACTAAGACACCAACCTATCTACCAAAACAGCTTCTCTCACTGTTCCCTTTCTGCTACATGGACGTGCCCTTTCTTCTATTAAATACTTAACATCTAGTACTATAAATGCAGGGTAGAGAGAATATAAATAAACAAGGCTACCTAAGACGGCTTCTCCACGTATTACATCCAAGATCTGTCCACATTTGTCATAAACTTTGTAAGTGTGTATAATGCTACAGAGACCAGAAACACAGAAAGGGTGAATGCAACCCTGCCAGGATAGTTTATGCCTAATCCCTAGAGTCAAGCCGGTGCTTTCTATCAAAATAATGTAGATCACTTGGGTCTATATGAGCATTACAGCCTTTTTCACCTTTCTGACACAAAGTTCTAAAGAGTAATAAAACAACACACATATCATAGTAAAGCATTTATGAAAAGCGTATATGAAGACATTTTTTTTTCCATATTCCAAAAGAGAGGAGACAGAAATATAAAGGCTCTAGAACAAAGAGACTTCTCCAAACAGTCTCTGGTCTACATTAATTACCTGCAACAACTCTTCTGGATCAGCAGTCATTTAAAAAGATATTTTGATTTTGGGGGTTGCTTTTTCTCTCTGTCCTCTGGTCTAATGATATATGAGTCTCTTTCACATTAACGAGATCGCCCCATCAAGTGCACTTTCCTGACTGTTCTTCTGAGCAGCCTCCTTCCTGCCTCCTCCACCCTCCCCTTTCTTTCCTCTCTAAAAGAAAGCCTTCATCCAGAATACACTGTCACAATAAGCTAGGACAGGATGCCTTCAAATAAACTCAGATTCCAGCAGGGTTCACCGTTTCCCACACCACTAAGCCTTTACCCTTCTCCAAATTCCCACTGCCCCTCACTCACTGCCATCACAAAGATTAAGAGTGATCTTTGGGTCCTGGAAATGTGGGCAGACAGGTATTGTTTCCAAGCACTTAGAGAACCCCCTAGTTGCCACGCGGTACTATGCACATTGCTTCCTTAGACTGTGTCTACTTTACAGGTAGGGAAACTGAGGCATAATGAGGTTAAATCACTAAAATACAGTCCCAGAGAAACTCAGCGCAAGATTAAATTTGGTGCCCCTCCCCCCTCCCACAGACATTTGGCATGTCTGGGGACATTTTTGATTGTCACAATTTGGGAGGGGGGCAGAGCTACTGGCATCCAGTGAGCAGAGGCCTGTAATCCTGCTAAACATCCTACAACAACCGCCCCACGCCCCCCACACCAAGAGCTATCTGGACAAAAATGTCAACTGCATTGAGGTTGAGAAACTCTGGTCTACTGGTATCTCTAGGATTACTTACTTAGGCCCCTAACTGACAGTTAAAGAATGGCTTACTCTACAAATTTATCATTTTACAGCATTTACATATGCCAGTCAAGTGCTATTTCCGACATGCTATGCTTTTTAGTTACTGTTCAAACAGAGGATATAGGGAGCCATAGAGGAAAATGAGTAGAGCTCACAAAGCCCAACTCTTTTCCTTTATTGAGAAAACCTGGCAAAGTCCAGCTCCTTTCCTTAGCGACCTCCATCCCCTGAGCTGTGGCTCCATCCCCTGAGCTGTGGTCTGCCTGTGCCTGGCTGCTCACCTGGAGTCTTCAGTTGCTGACATGCTTCTGCAGCTGCTGACATGCTTCTGCAGCTGCCTTTTCTCTGCTTTGCTCATCCCCTCACCCATGTGTCACTCCAGAGCAGTAATGATGTATGTTGATGGGAATCTCCAGAGATCTACAGCCCCAAATTGTCTCATTTGTTCATTAAATTGCACTCATTACCGAGCCATGTCAGGCATCTAAGGACATCAGCCTTTCTGGCTTCCCTGTCCGAGGCTGGGTAATGGGACATTATCTAATAAGGGCTCCAAAGTACTACCAAAACGAAAACCAAACCTAGTGACGTCGAGTCGATTCCGACTCATAGTGACCCTATAGGACAGAGTACTGCTGCCCTATAGCATTTCCAAGGAGCACCTGTCAGATTTGAACTGCTGACGCTTTGGTTAGCAGCCATAGGACTTAACCAATACGCCACCAGGGTTTCCAAAGCACTAAAGCAAGCTTAAAACAACACTCCAAACAGTTTATAAGCTGAATACAATTTTTCTTTTTTAATTTTTCACTTCCTGCCCCTCTTTCCTAGCCATCCTTGGCTCTGCCTAGATTTCCATTAGTTGTCATTTTCTTTTCAAGGAGTCTGATTTTACTTCAAGCTGTAGAAGCGGAGAGTTCAGAAAGAGACGTGGTATCTTTTCTACCCCTTCTTCCCAGACTTCCACCTGGACTCTGAGAAGGGGACACCAAACAGTGACTTTCTCCTTCTTGCCTCAAAAATCGTCAGCACAAATGAGAGCTCAAAGCCAGCCTTGGTCATAATGCTCCCAATGCCAATACCCGATTCACTGTTGTTAGGTGCCTTCAGATTCCCAGGTCTTTCTCCCATGGAGCCGCTGAGTGGGTTCGAACTGCCAACCTTATGGTTAGCAGCTGAGTGCTTAACAATTGTGCCACCAGGGCTCCTTACCTGACACGTGACTGCCAGTGACGAAGGATAAAGTGGAACTGGCAAAAACCATGTGCTTTACTAATGCTATTATCTACCAAACCTGGAATCGTCAACTCTCTGGCAAGCTGTTTCCTTTCTAGGAAAAGTAATTAACAAAACAACAGTTCAGGAAAGTGATCCATGGAGAAGGAGGACAGTGGTTGAGGGAATGTGAGCTGGCAGAGCTAACAACCTGATATGGTACAGGAAAAGGGCAATCAGACCTGGTCCTATTCTCGACAACACACCTCAGGAAGGCCCAATAACCCTTCCCTGATTCGAGGAAAATCACGTCTCATGTAAATAAATCCCTAATAATGCCTGAGGTATTTCCATGCACATAATGAATTCCATCCTATCACCCAAAACCTAATGGTTTCCTGTTCACAATTATTGATTGGCATAGTGTCAATCACTTGAATCAATAGAGATTTTGGGAACCTTTCACAGGCAGGGCATCCCATTGCACTGACTCTGAGAGGCTGGAGAGACAAGAGTCCCTGTGACTTGGCAAAGTCAGAGTAACAATGGCAGCCATTGCCTTTGTCTTACCCTGGAGTAGAGAGTGTGGCAGCCTTCAAACACATGTCTTCACAACCCACCAGCTCTGCTGCTTTTCTCCACTCACTCACTTCTGCATGCTAGACCACGATCCATTGATCACCAACTGCCAGAGACAAAAGAAATGAATGAATGAATGCATTAGGCCAAAAGACCTATGACTTCAAGTACTAAGTCACTGCTCGAATGTATTTGTTACAGTTGGCTAAGCACTTAAGAAATAGACCCAAACACATATAACGGCTCAAGCTCAATAAAAGTTTACTTGTGGCTCCTGTACAGATACTGGACAGGTGAAAGATCCGTCACTGCAGTGGGCCTCCTCAATGCAGTCATCCAGGGACCCACGCTGACAACAGCCTTGTCATCTCTAAAACATTTTTAAGGTTGCTCTGGGGTGAGGCGGGGCCAAGATCGCAGAGTATTCAGATGTTTCCGGAGGTCCCCCTTACACCAAAGACCTGAGAAAACAAGTGAAATGGTTACATATATGACAAAGTAGGATCCCTGAACATCAAGGACAAAGTTCGGAAATCGGACTGAGCGGCAGGACAAGGGAGAGATGGTTCGGAAGCAGCAAGGAGTTGCTGGACAGGATTCGACAGGAACCAGTTCCCCTCAGGCACAATCCCCTGGAGCAACCGCAGCAGGGCTGGAGGTAGTGTTAGGGACCTGGTTTCCTCAGGGAGAGACAGCCAGCTGCACAGTCCACTCACGTCTCACAAACCAGAGAAGAACGGCGCTCTTGGCAAAAGCTAAGTACTTGCATTTATTTTACCACGCCCCCAGCCCCCAAGACGGTTTCAGTGGCTGTCAATTTCCTGGGCCTGAGAGAGGTTCTGCTGCGTGCCCTGAGCCATCCTCCTGGCCTTGGAATAAAAAATAATCTGCCAGATCCACTAAGCTGGGGAGCTCAGGACAGAAGCGGCTCCTGTCCAAGCACAAACGGTCCATGGACTTTGAATACCTTTAACCCCTGCACGGACCTGTGTGGGCCCATTTCAGGACATTAGGCCCTTCTTGGTAGACTGTGACGGTATATCTGCATGAGATCTGACTTCAACTGTCTCAGCTGTACGGTGGAGAGGTGGGTTTTTGATGTTTAACACCAATTTGCCTATTAAACAGGGTCCTGACCTACCCACATCAGGGGCCTGAGGACTGGTGGCTCCACCCACGTCACCTATGCACCCAAGACAGGGGTCTAAGGATAAGCGGTGCCTACCAGTTCTTACAACCAAAAGCATTGGGTGCCCGTGATCCAGCTGTAGGACCCACCCACCTGTGCGTTCCAGGGAACAGGCATACGCTTTCCTCATAGACACTCAGGGGATGGTTGGCAGGCCCTTACGCTGTTCAGAGCATTAACCCCTGCAACACACAGACACCTGTGCCTACACCAGTCTCCCCTGCCCCCTGAAAACCAAGGTTGCTCTGGGGAGTTCTCTCTTTTCAAGCCAGCTAGGAGTGGAAACCACAATGGAGGAGCTACATGGGAGTTATCTTTTTGAGTTTGTGTCTTTTCCCTAGAAAGGGATCACAGTACTTCCTACTTTCACTCACATTATGCTGGCTAGAACTCAGTCACCAGTTGGCTAGAACTAACCACACAGACTGCTGCCAGGAGTCTCTGTTGTACAAGGCTGACTCCGCCCAACCAAGAAGACAGCATTAGGTTTGTTGTTGTTGTTGTTAGGTGCCGTCGAGTAATTCTGACTCCTAAAGACCCTGTGTACAACAGAATGAAACACTGCCTGGTCCTGTGCCATCCTCACAATTGTTGCTATGTTTGAGCCCATTGTTTCAGTCACTGTGTCAATCCATCTCACTGAGGGCTTTCCTCTTTTTTGGTGACCCTCTGTTTTTCCAAACATGATGTTCTACTTCTGCAGCTAGACCCTCCTGATCACATGTCCAAAGCATGTGAGATGAAGTTTTGCTATCCCCACTTCTAATGAGCATTCTGGCCGCATTAGGTTTAGAGCAAGAAATTTTGGAGAAGACACAAGCACAGTAACCTCGACTTAGTTACTTAACAACTCTGAGTCTTGATTTCCTCATCTGTAAAATACCCTGCCTTCCTCTGAGGGTCACTGTTGTTACTGTTGTTAGGTGCTGGTGAATTGGTTCCAACTCATTGCGACCGCATTAGGAGACTCACAATGAGACAAAGCAGCAGTTCTCAGACTCCTTGTGCGTGCACATCACCTGAGCATCTTGGTAAAATGTAGATTCTAACTCAAGAGGACAGGGCGAGGTCTGAGATTGTGCTTTTCTGGGAAGTTCCCAGGTGATGTCAATGCTGCTGGCCTCAGAGGAACAGAAAAGAGAGTAAAAAGAGATAGAGAATAGTTTTGTAAACCACAAAGTGATCTGTAGAAATAAAGTATTATTTTCCTGGTCCTGACTTTAATTGATTATAAATGAATTCCCAACTAGCCAGCAGTTTTAGGATGTGTTTAGTATGAGCATCAGATAGAATCTGACAATCACAGGGTTTGGAGAACAGGAAGAATTTAAGGAGTTACTACCTACTACCACCCCCCTTATTTTGAAAACAAGGAAACAAATTCTGAGAAATCACTGATGCCCCCCCAAAATCTCTCAATAACTTAGTAGTGTGATAGGATT
Source organism: Loxodonta africana (assembly GCF_030014295.1). Lineage (NCBI taxonomy): Eukaryota > Metazoa > Chordata > Mammalia > Proboscidea > Elephantidae > Loxodonta > Loxodonta africana. The sequence continues at coordinate 6,737,113 of NC_087368.1, forward strand.
AGAGAGCCAACATTTGACTTTTTTTTTTCTGTCATTAAATAAACTCAATGATAGCCTTCTAAAGAAAAGGAATTTTTACTCTTCACTAAAGCTAGAACAAGTATGATTCTGGCCCATACCCAAAAAGGTCCCAGAAGGTGAAATTCACCAAGAAAGGCCACCGGGGTACTAAATACAGGCAAGCTGTCACAGGGTACACAACAGGGATTTTTCAGGCATATGATCTTCAAAATACAGTGAGCCCTAACAAAGCTATGTCCCCCATATCCAAAATGTCATTTAAACACAAATTACCTTCCTTTCACTTTCTGGCAAAAACAAGAGTTTTGTTTCCAATGTGTACTAATTCTGAGTCATTCCTATTTGGGGATAACCACAAAAAGAGAGAATTTGGGGTAGCAAATAGAAAACGGAAACCAATGAATTCGCAGAAGAGGAACACAGGTTTTGGTGGCGAACCCTGAAGACAAAAGAATGTAAAGTTTTTTTTTATCCTGGCATGTAAATTATTTTGCATCTCTGAGATGATGGTGGGTTCTAGGAGCTTACAGAAGAACATGAGATGTAGGATCACTGATGTGAAAGACAGGAGTCAAAAACTCCCAAGTGATAAATCAGAAAGGCACAGAGTATCTGGAAACCAAATCGGAGAGGAAAAGAGGGGAGCCACTTAGCACGCATGTCATCTCCAACAAAGCAAAGGGAATTTGAAAGTGTCTTGGCGAAATTAGGAAGGAGTACTTATTGAGCAAGGAATGGTAAATGGAAATGAACACTTACATAAAAAATTTTTTTTACGTACTCGTTATTAATTTAAGATGAGCTACTATCAGCATCTTCATTTAATGAGCAATTTTAAGTATTTTTAATAAAGATTAAACTACTACTTGAAACTTCCATATTCCACCTCACAGCTCTCTTCCACCTTAAGGCTTTTAACTCCTCAATCAAGAATTCTCCCATCCTGGGGATTTTCCAGAATCTTCTGTAGACTACAGCGTTATTAGTATTCTTTGTAGCATGGGCTTCTTTCACAGCCTGTTGAAGCCAAGAACTCCATCCTCAGAATAATGTTAATATTATTATTAAAAAGGAAGCCATGTCGAGAAATTAGAACCCTGTGCACTGCTGGTGGGATTGTAAAATGGCAGTCACTGTGGAAAACTGTTTAGCAATTTCTCAAAACGTTGAACACAGAAGTACCATATGACCCAGCAATTCCACTCCCAGGTATATACCTAAAATATCTGAAAGTAGGCACTCAAACAGATACTTCTACACAAATTTTCATGGCAGCAGTATTCACAACAGCCAAAATGTAGAAACTACCCAAGAGTCCATCAACAGATGATAAACAAAACATGGAATATGCACACAATGGCCTATTATTCAGCCACTAGGAAAAATGAAGTTCAGATACGTGCTACCGCATGGATGAACCCTGAAAACATTAGCCCTTTGGGAGTTCGTGAACCTCAGTTTAAGAACAAGTGATTGGGGAAGGACTCTTCTAGGATGGTGAAGGTTTTTTTCTTACAGGAAATGGTGTGCAGCAAAGTTTTTAAAAACCCGAAGATGCACAGTAAAAAATCCTGCTCAGGATCAGTCAGGGAAGAAAAGAATGAGCTGCAAAGAGAAGCCTAACCTTGACTTTCTCCCAAAACTCAACACTATTCATGCCATGCCTTCAAAATCCTATATTAAGGAATTCCCAAGAGATCTCTTTGGCCCCAGCCTCTATGTCCTGATGGCAGGTGAAGGGAGGCAGCACTGAGAAATGGAAGACCCAGATGAGATCCAAGCTTCAGTCTCAGACCCCTTGTTCTCTGCCACTAACTAGCTCTGTTAGCTTAGTCAGGTCACCTAGTTTCTGAATTGAAACTTCCTGTCTATAAAATGAAAAGTTTGAATTAAACCATCTCTGGGATTCTTTCTAGCTATGACTTTGTGATTCTAAGATAATGCATAACTATCTGGGAAGTAATGTTAATGTGTCAAAAGCGCAAAGCCACCACCCGGGGCACAGCTAGCTGCTGGGCTCTGAGGGCACCTGCTTTCTGGGCGTGGAGTGTCCTTCCCAGGACTGTTATACACTTCCCTGAGGTTCCATGGACAGACTAACTTCCCTGGAGCTGCAATGGAGGAGCCCAAGTCAGATCTCAGTACTGAGCTCCCTCTGTGTCAAGAGACTTTTTCATACTTGGGGAAACTCCTTCCTGAGAAGCTGGTTCTGTCCCCCTCACTGTCCCCAGCAGCGGAGGCAGTAGACGATCTGCTGCTCCCAGGAGATGCTGCAGACTGCCTAGAAAGCCAAGCTGGGGCTCAAGGAATATCAGCAGCCCCTGCACCAGCCACCCTTACACCAGCCACCTCCTGGACACTCTCATCCTCTGTCCCTTCCCAGAAGACCTACTGCAGCAACTGTGGTTTCCGTCTTGGCTTCCTGCATTCTGGGACAGCCAAGTCTGTCACCTGCATGTACTCCCCTGGCCTTAACAAGCTGTTTTGCCAGCTGGCAAAGACCTGTCCAGTGCAGCCGTAGCTCAGCTCACCACCCCACCCCAGCACCTGTGTTCACACCATGGCCATCTACCAGACGTCAGCATATGACAGAGGTCGTGCAGCACTGCCCCCACCTTGAGTGCTGCTCCGACTATAGCGATGGCCTGGCCGCTCCTCAGCATCTTATCCAGGTGGGAGGAATCCTGCGTGCTGATATTTGTAGGACACCATCACTCTTCGACATAGTGTGGGGTACCGTATGAGCTACCTCAGGTCGGTTCTGACTACCACCATCCACTTCAACTTCATGTGTAGCAGCTCCTGCGTGGGGGCGGGAAACCCATCCTCACCATCATCACACTGGAAGACTCCGATGGTAATCTGCTAGGACACAACAGTTTTGAGGTGCATATTTGTACTGTTCTGGGAGAGACAGACGTACAGAGGAAGAAAATTTCCACAACAAGTGGGAGCCACCCTCTGAGAGGATCACTAAGTAAGCACTGCACACCAGCACCAGCTCCTCTACCGAGCCAAAGAAGAAGCCAGTGGATGAAAAATATTTCACCCTTAAGATCCGTGGGCATGAATGCTTCAAGATGTTCCTAGAGTTGAATGAGGCATTGGAGCTGAAGGATGCCCAGGCTGGGAAGCAGCCAGAGGGGAGCAGGGCTCAATGCAGCCTTCCAAACTCTAAGAAAGGGGAATCTACCACCCACTGTAAAAAACTAATGTTCAAGAGAGAGGGGCCTGACTCAGACTGACGTCCTTCACTTCCTGTCCCCCATTTACACACCCTGCCCCTGCCCTCCTTTCCTACCATTTGGAAATTCACATGCTTGAACCCCTACTTGATACAGGTGTGTCTCGAAAACACTCAAGAACTCTTCACTTACCTTGGCATGGGCCTCCACTAAAGAAGCTGGCCTACACTGGTGTTCTGGGGGGGCATGAGGGAGCTGGGACAATCCAGCTTAGATTGTAAGGTTTTTACTATAAGGAATACTTGGAAGAGATAGGATGGCGTTCCTGCACGTAAGAATTAGATTTTAAGAGCAGTCATAGAACTTACCATACCTGGGTTGGAAGCCTAGACCAGTAACAGACTAGCCAGGGGAACTATCTCAAGGGGTTTCATTTCTCCTGACAGCAATGTGTATGTCTATAAAATGCTGATACCTACCACCTACCTCGTGGGGTTTGCTGTGAGGTTAATGAAATGATATATGTATGACTCAAAGATCCTGTAAGGCTGGAAGTCACCAGGCTGCCTGGCCTTAAAACCTTCTTAGATTACATGGCATCTGGGACTTGGCCTCTGGGGAGTGCAGGTCCCCTGTCTCTGTCGGTTGATGGATTGACTGGGCAGCTGGTTAAGGGGAAGGAATTTCCTAGTTCCTTTTCTGTTGGCCTAGCCACGTCCTGTCTAGCCTCTAGGTAAACCTCAGCACCTAAAAGGAAACCTCACCCCATCCCACTCCCTGAAGGATTCCAGCTTTTACATGGAATCTGTACCTACCACCACGTCTAACTGCAACCAGACACTCAGAGCCTCATTTATTTTGCACTTTGGAAAGCACATTTGCATTCTTTGCCTACATCCCTTCTCCCCTCCCCTTTTTATATCCCATTTTTATATCTGTTTCTTATTTTACAATAAAACTTTGCTAATAAAAAAATATTAATGAGACTTTAAATTTCTTCTCACACTATGTCATGGATTGAATTATGTCCCCCAAAAATGTGTGTAAAAGGAGGCGGAGCCAAGATGGCAGAATATACAGACACTTCCGGAGAGCCCTCTTTAAAACAAAGACCCGAAAAAACAAGAGAAACAAGTATATTTATGACAAGCTAGGAGACGTGAGCATCAAACACAACGTTAGAAAATGAACTGAGGGGCAGGCGGAGGAAGAGATGGTTCAGAAGTGGAGAGGAGTTACCAGACCTGAATCGTGGGGAGCCCTCAGGCACCATTCCCAGAGTGGCGGCAGCGGGCTTGCACTAGCGTTCAGACACAGTTTCCTCAGGGAGAAGCAGCCAGCCACACAGCCTACTCACACCTCCAGAACCAGAGAAGAACGGAGTTCTTGGCAAAAGCTAAGTACTTGCATATATTGTACCAAGGCCCCCCGCACCCCACCCCCGCCAGCCAGCTTCAGCAGCTGAATTCCCTGGGCCTGAGATTGGCACTGTTGAGCACCTATAGCCATCTTCCCAACCTTGGAGAAGGAAAAAATTTGCAACTGGGGGAAAAGATAATTTGCCAGCTCTACTAATGGGCAGAGCTCAGGACATAAGTGGCTCCTGGCCAGGAATAAATGCTCTGTGGAACTCTGAGCACCTTTCCCTTCTGCATGGACCTGTGTAGGCCTATTTCAGGAGAATAGGCCCTTGTTGCCAGACTCCAACCGTTTCAGCTGTGAGCTGGAGAGGTGGGTGTTTGTTGTTTGACATTGCTTTGCCTATTAAACAGGGTCCTCACCTACCCATATCTGGGGCCTAAAGACTGGTAACCACACTCAGGTCACCCAGCCATCTGTGACAGTTGTCCAAGGATAACTGGTGCCTCCCAGTCCTTACAACTAAAAACACTGGGTGCCCATGGTCCGTCTGAAGAACCCACCCACCTGCACGCACTAGGGAACAGGGACGCGCTTTCCTCAGAGACACTCATGGGTCGGTTCTCAGCCCCCTACCCTGCTCAGACTGTGATCCCCTGCTGCAATCAGATACTGGTACATACACCAGTCACCCTGGCCCTCTAAGACTGTAGCACAGAGCCGTACCACACACTTGATGATCAGCTAAGAAGACACCTTAGCTGAATTCATACAAGAAAAGTCAGGGGACTCCTAGACTGATATACCTGATAACGGCTCTAGCCATCTGGGAAAGGACATCAGAGCTCCAAAGCTGAAAATAATCCAGCCAGCTCACTCAAGCAACCCATTTGAGCATATCAAAACAAAACAAAACAAGAAGCTACGACACAGTAAGCAAGTATAAATTAATACAATAACTTACTGATGGCTGAGAGACAACAGTCAATATCAAATCACATAAAGAAACAGACTATGATCACCTCAGCAAGCTCTCGAAACAAAGAATCTAGGAATCTCCTAGATGAAAGTGCATTGCTGGAATTACCAGAGGCAGAATCCAAAAGATTAATATACAGAACCATTCAAGACATCCGGAAGGAAATGAGGCAATATGCAGAACAAGCCAAGGAACACACAAATAAAGCAATTGAAGAAATTAAAAAGATTATTCAGGAACATAATGAAAAATTTAAAAAGCTGGAAAACTTCATAGACAGCAATCAGAAATTCAGAAGATTAACAATAAAATTACAGAAGGAGACAACTCAATAGAAAGTCAGAGGAGCAGAATTGAACAAGTACAAGCCAGATTTCTGAACTTGAAGATAAATCACTTGGCACTAATATACTTGAAGAAAAATCAAATAAAAGAATTAAAACAAATGTAGAAACCTTAAGAATCATGTGGGACTCTATCAAGAGAAAAAACCTACGAGTGATTGGAGTACCAGAACAGGGAAGGATAACGGAAAATACAGAGGAAATTTTAAGATTTGTTGGCAGAAAATTTCCCTGATATTGTGAAAGATAAGTATACCTAACCATGATGCTCATCTAACTCCACATAAAGTAGATGTTAAAAGAAAGTCACCAAGACATATTATAATCAAACTTGCCAAAACCAAAGATAAAGACAAAATTTTTAGAGCAGTGAGGAATAAACAAAAAGTCACCTACAAAGGAGTGCCAATAAGAATAAGCTCAGACTTTTATTTTTTTTACTAGGCAGAAACCATGCAGGCAAGAAGGTGATGAGATGACTTATTTAAAAAACGGAAGGAAAAAAATCCCCAGCCAAGAATCCTATATCCTGCAAAACTGTCTCTCAAATATGAAGGTGAAATTAGGACATTTCCAGATAAACAGAAGTTTAGGGAATTCGTAAAAACCAAACCAAAACTACAAGAAATACCAAAGGGAGTTCTTTGGTTAGAAAAACAATAATATCAGGTATCAACCCAAGACTGGAACACTGGGCAGAGCAACCAGAAGTCAACCCAGACAGGGAAATTAAAAAAAACAGAGATTAAAAAAAAAAAAGGGCTCAAAACAGGGTAACAGTCATGTTATTATACAGAAGAAGACAACATTTAAATAATAAAGAGGGACTAAGAAACGTAATAACAGATCTTCAATTGGGAGAGGAAGATAAGGTGATACAAAAAAATAAAAGTTAGCTTTAAATTTAGAAAAATAGGAGTAAATAACAAGGTAACCACAAAGCAGAGAAACTATCCTGCTCATCAAAATAAATACAAGAAAAAAATAGAGACTTAGCAAAAACAAAACTAACAAGAGCAAATACGAGAAAAGAACAATATATAATCCACTCAGCACATAAAATTAAGTGGGAAAAAGAAACTGTCAACAACACACACAAAAAAAGACATCAAAATGATAACACTAAATTCATACCTATCCATAATTACCCTGAATGGAAATGGACTAAATGCACCAATAAAGAGATAAAGAGTAGCAGAATGGATTAAAAAACAAGATCTGTCTATATGCTGCCTACAAGAGACACACCAGAGATTTGGACACACAAACTAAACCTCATGGGATGGAAAAAATGTATCAAGCAAACAATAATCATAAAAAGAGCTGGACTGGCAATATTAATTTCCCACAAAATTGACTTTACAGTTACATCCATCATGAACGATAAGTAAGGACACTATATAATGATTAAAGGCACAATATGCCAAGAAGATATAACCATATTAAATTTTTATGCACCCAATGACAGGGCTGCAAGATACATAAAACAAACTATCAGCATTGAAAACTGAGATAGACACCTCCACAATTATACTAGGAGACTTCAACACATCACTTTCGGTGCAGGACAGGACATCCAGAAAGAAGCTCAATAAAGACACCCAACCCACTGCCGTCAAGTCGACTCCAGAATAAAGACACAGAAGATCTAAATGCCACAATCAACAACTTGACCTTGTAGACATACACAGAATATTCCACCCAATAGCAGCCAAGTAAACTTTCCTTTCTAGTGCACATGGAACATTCTCTAGAATAGGCCACATATTAGGTCATAAAGCAAGCCTTAGCAGAATCCAAAACATTGAAATATTACAAAGCATTTTCTCTGACCATAAGGCCATAAAAGTGGAAATCAGTAAAAGAAAAAGCAGGGAAAAGAAATCAAACACTTGGAAACTGAACAATACCCTACTCAAAAAAGACCGGATTACAGAAGACATTAAGGATGGAATAAAGAAATTCATGGACTCCAGTGAGAATGAAAACACTTCCTATCAGAACCTTTGGGACACAGCAAAAGCAGCGCTCAGGGGTCAATTTATATCAATAAATTCACACAAAGAAAAAGAAGAAAGGGTCAAAATCAAAGAATTTTACCTACAACTTGAACAAATAGAAAGAGAGCAACAAAAGAAACCCACAGGCACCAGAAGAAAACAACTAATAAAAATTAGAGCAGAACTAAATGAAATAGAAAACAGAAAAACAATTGAAAGAATTAACAAGACTAAAAGACGGATCTTTGAAAAAAGAAACAAAATTGATAAAGCCTTGGCCAAACTGACAAAAGAAAAACAGGAGAGGAAGCAAAAAACCCGAATAAGAATTGAGATGAGCGATATTACAACAGATCCAACTGATATTAAAAGAATGATATCAGATTACTACAAAAAAACGTACTCTAAGAAATTTGAAAACCTAAAAAAAAATGGATGATTTCCTAGAAACACACTGCCTACCTGAACTAACACAAACAGAGGTAGAATTATAACAAAAGAAGAGATTGAAAAGGTGATCAAAAAACTCCCAACAAAAAAAAGCCCTGACCAAGACACCTTCACCGCAGAGTTCTACCAAACTTTCAGAGAAGAGTTAAGACCACTACTACTAAAGGTATTTCAGAGCATAGAAAAGGAAGGAATACTCCAAAACTCATTCTATGAAGCCAGCATATCCCTGATACCAAAACCAGCTAAAGACACCACAAAAAAAGAAAATTATACACCTCTATCCCTCATGAACTTAGATGCAAATCCTCAACAAAATTCTAGCCAAGAGAATTCAACAACATATCAAAAAAATAATTCACCATGACCAAGCAGGATTCATACCAGGTATGCACGGATGGTTCAACATTAGAAAAACAATGTAATCCATCACATAAATAAAACAAAAGACAAAAATCACATGATTTTATCATTTGATGCAGAAAAGACACTTGACAAAGTTCAACACCCATTCATGATAAAAGCTCCCAGCAAAATAGAAATAGAAGGAAAATTTCTCAATATAAAAAAGAGCCTTTATACAAAGCCAACAGCCAACATCATCCTAAATGGAGAGATTCTGAAAGCATTCCCCTTGCAGTTGTGAAGCAGACAAGGATGACCTTCATCACCACCACTCTTGTTCAACACTGTGCTGGAGGTCCTAGCCAGTGCAATTAGGCTAGACAAAGAAATAAAGGTCATCCAGATTGGCAAGGAAGAAGTAAAATTCTGTCTATTGGCAGATGACATGAACTTATACACAGAAAACCCTAAGGAATCCTCAAGAAAACTACTGAAACTAACGGAAGAGTTCAGCAGAGGATCAGGACACAAGATAAACATACAAAAGTCCGTTCGATTCCTCCACACCAACAAAAAAAACACATCGAAGAGGAAATCACAGAATCAATACCATTTACAGTAGCCCCCAAGAAGATAAAATACTTAGGAATGAATCTTACCAGAGATATAAAAGACTTATACAAAAAAAAACTACACTACACTTCTTCAGGAAACCAAAACAGACCCACATAAGTGGAAAAACATACTTTGCTCATGGATAGGAAGACTTAACATTATAAAAATGTCTATTCTACCAAAAGCGATCTATACATTAAATGCAATTCTGATTCAAATCCCAACGACATTCTTTAATGAGATGGAGAAATAAATCACCACTTTCACATGGAAGGGAAAGAGGCCACGGATAAGTACAGCATTATTGAAAAAGAAGAACAAAGTGGGAGGCCTTACTATACCTGATTTTAGAACCTATTATACCGCCACATTAGTCAAAACAGCCTGGTACTGGTACAACAACAGATACATAGACCAATGGAACAGAATTGAGAATCTAGACATAAATCCATCCACATATGAGCAGTTGATATTTGGCAAAGGTCCCAGAACAGTTAAATGGGGAAAAGACAGTCTTTTTAACAAATGGTGCTGGCATAACTAGATATCCATCTGCAAAAAAATGAAACAAGACCCATACCTCACACCACGCACAAAAACGAGCGCAAAATGGATCAAGGACCTAAATATAAAATGTAAAATGATAAAGATCATAGAAGAAAAAATAGGGACAACGTTAGGAGCCCTAATACATGGCATAAACAGTACACAAAACATTACTAAAAATGCAGAAGAAAAACTAGAAAACCGGGAGCTCCTAAAAATCAAACACCCTTGCTCATCCAAATGCTTCACCAGAAGAGTAAAAAGACTACCTACAGACTGGGAAAAAGTTTTTAGCTATGACATTTCCAATCAGCGTCTGATCTCTAAAATCTACATGATACTGTGAAAACTCAAGCACAAAAAGACAAATAACCCAATTAAAAAATGGACAAAAGGTATGAATAGACACATCACTAAAGAAGACATTCAGGTAGCTAACAGATACATGAGGAAATGTTCACGATCATTAGCATTAGAGAAATGCAGATCAAAACTACAATGAGGGAGGGGGCCAAGATGGCTGACTGGGTACACGCTACCTCAGATCCCCTTGCAACAAAGACTCGGAAAAACAAGTGAATCGATCACATACACGACAATCTACGAACCCTGACCAACAAACAAAGATTTAAAGAGTTGACCTGAGTGACAGAGACCCAGAACGAACACCTACGGGGAAGCAGCAAGTGTTCTCGGAGCCTGGAGCCAGCGTCCCAGCCGAGGAACCTTGGCGCGGGGTTTTTGACCGCGTGCAGGGGAGCTGAGCACTGCATCCTGTGACGGCGCAAACACGGGGCGCAGCCCTACCCCTCTGAACTGACCTCGGGAGGGGGCCCAGCCAGTCCACGCGGGCGGCGCGGCGACGCAGCTGGCGGGAGGAGAAGTCGCCAGGAGGCAGTGACTGGTATTGGAGCTGGGAGTGCAGCGTCCCAGCCTGGGAACCTTGGCGCCGGGCTTTGGACTGGGCACAGGGGAGCTGAGCTCGACATCCTGTGACGGTCCGCGCGGACGGCGCGGCGATGCGGCTGGTGCGAGGAGAAGTCACGAGGAGGCAGCGACTGTTTTTGGAGCCAGGAGTGCAGCATCCCAGCTGGGGAACCTTGACGCTGGGCTTTGGACTGACAGCAGAGGAACTGACCCTGGCTTTTGAGACAGCGCAAGCAGGGGCCGCGGGCCTGACCCTTGGGAGCAATCTCTACCCAGCCAGTGCGCACAGGCGACGCGCCCCTCAGGAATCTCAGATAAAATAGCCATCCCAAGCAAGATAAGTAACTTTGTCTATATTACGGGGTGCTACTCTCTCCTGTTTTTCTGAACCCTCCCCTCCCCTTCCCAGGCAACTTCATTAACATTGGAATTTCCTGAGTCAGAGGGAGAACTGCTCAGCAGTTTTTCTTTTCCTTTTATTGGTCTTTTCCTAACCCATTCTTCTGGCCTGAGAGAAGCAACCACAAAAAACCCAGGGACCAAAGATCCCTCCCTAATTGGACTAAAAACACAGAACCAGCTCCAGCCAAGCATATGTAATCCACAGTCTGGGGCTTTCATCCCTACAGGGAAAAAGGTGGCTATTACAATGCAAAGGCATTTCTGATAGGGATCTGACTGCATTTGTTTTAGCGGATTTACTGGAAAGACAAGTTTCCCAGGTCTGATACCTCTGCGTATTCAACAGAGCCCTCACTGACCCACAACAGGGAACTGAGGGCTGAAGCTTCCCCCAGACCACCTAGCCTCCTGCCTTAGGGGTCTAAGGAGGGTGACACCTAAAAATCTGTAGAAGTACTTGCATTGGGGGCCTAAGGTACAGCTGCAGAGCCCACCCACCAAGGTGCTTTAGGAATAGAGACACGCCTACCTCACTGGCACTTGGGGGAAGCCTGTCAGCATCCTGCCCCCCCCCCCGGAGTATGAACCCCAGCTGCTACTAGATTCTGGTGCACACAACTATCACCACTACTTCTCAAGGTGAATAGGTGACAGTGTGCATCACACGCTTGATGACCCAAAATCAGATTCTACTCAAGAATGGTGAATGGACTCAGGCATATATATCTGGTAACAGCCCAAATCAGCTGGTAATAGGTCATAAGTAAGTCAAGGGCTACAACAATCAAGACAGCACAATCTAGTAGCCCATCCACGTATACTGAAAGAAAACAAAACAAGATAAAACTCAGTGAGCAAATACAGAATTAATCACTACAATATCTTAGTGATGGCTTGGAGACAGCAGTCGATATCAAACCACATAAAGAAGCAGACCATGACTGCTTCTACAACCCCCCAAACAAAAGAATCAAAAACTTTCCCAAATGAAGATACAATCCTGGAATTATGAGATACAGAATATAAAAAAATAATTTACAGAATGCTTCAAGACATCAGAAATGAAATAAGGCAAACTGCAGAAAAAGCCAAGGAACACACTGATAAAACTGTTGAAGAACTCAAAAAGATTATTCAAGAACATACTGGAAAAATTAATAAGTTGCAAGAATCCATAGAGAGACAGCATTCAGGAATCCAAAAGATTAAGAATAAAATTACAGAATTAGACAACGCAATAGGAAGTCAGAGGAGCAGACTCGAACAATTAGAACGCAGAGTGGGAAATCTGGAGGACCAGGGAATTAACACCAATATAGCTGGAAAAAAAATCAGATAAAAGAATTAAAAAAAAATGAAGAAACCCTAAGAATCATGTGGGACTCTATCAAGAAGGATAACTTGCGTGTGATTGGAGTCCCAGAACAGGGAGGGACAACAGAAAACACAGAGAGAATAGTTGAAGATCTGCTGACAGAAAACTTCCCTGACATCATGAAAGACAAAAGGATATCTATCTAAGATGCTCATCGAACCCCATTTAAGATTGATCCCAAAAGAAAAACACCAAGACATATTATCATTAAACTTGCCAAAACCAAAGATAAAGAGAAAATTTTAAAAGCAGCCAGGGATAAAAGAAAGGTCTCCTACAAGAGAGAATCAATAAGAATAAGCTCAGACTACTCAGAAGAAACCATGCAGGCAAGAAGGCAATGGGATGACATATACAGAGCACTGAAGGAGAAAAACTGCCAGCCAAGGATCGTATATCCAGCAAAACTCTCTCTGAAATATGAAGGCGAAATTAAGACATTTACAGATAAACACAAGCTTAGAGAATTGGCAAAAACCAAACCAAAGCTACAAGAAATACTAAAAGAAATTGGTCAGAAAACCAATAATATCAGATACCAGCACAACACAAGGTCACAGAACAGAACATCCTGATATCAACCCAAATAGGGAAATCACAAAAACAAATTAAGACTAATTAAAAAAAAAATGCTCAAAACAGGGGATCATTGAAGTCAGTATTTAAAAGATCACAATAATCAAAAAGAGGGATTAAATACAGGTGGCAAAGAACTGCCATATGCAGAGGGAGAAACAGCGATATAGGACAATACAATTTAGGTTTTTACTTAGAAAAAAAGGGGTAAATATTAAGGTAACCACAAAGAGGTATAACAACTCCATAACTCAAAATAAAAACCAAGAAACACGTAACGACTCAACAAACATAAAGTCAAATGCTATGAAAATGAGGAACACGCAATTTACAAAGAAAAACGTCTCAGCACAGAAAAGTAAGTGGAAAAATGAAACTGTCAACAACACACATAAAAAGGCATGAAAATGACAACTCTAAACACATACTTATCTATAATTACGCTGAAGGTAAATGACTAAATGCACCAGTAAAGAGACAGAGAGTCTCAGACTGGATAAAGGAACATGATCCGTCTATCTGCTGCCTACAAGAAACACACCTTAGACTTAGAGACACAAACAAACTAAAACTCAAACGATGGAATAAAATATATCAAGGAAACAATAAACAAATAGAGCAGGAGTAGCAATATTAATTTCTGACAAAATAGACTTTAAACTTAAATCCACTATAAAGGATAGAGAAGGACACTACATAATGATAAAAGGGACAATTGATCAGGAAGATATAACCATATTAAATATTTATGCACCCAATGACAGGGCTGCAAGATACATAAAACAAACTTTACCAGAACGGAAAAGTGAGATAGACACCTCCACAGTTATAGCAGGAGACTTCAACACACCACTTTCGGGGAAGGACAGGACATCCAGTAAGAAGCTCAAAAGAGACACGGAAGACCTAATTACTACAATCACCCAACTTGACCTCATTGACTTATACAGAACTCTCCACTCAACTGCTGCAAAGTATACTTTTTTTTCTAACGCACATGGAATATCCTCTAGAATAGACCACATATTAGGTCATAAAACAAACCTTTGCAGAATCCAAAACATCAAAATACTACAAAGCATCTTCTCAGACCACAAGGAAATAAAAGTGGAAATCAATAACAGAAAAATTAGGGAAAAGAAATCAAATACTTGGAAAATGAACAATACCCTCCTGAAAAAAGACTGGGTTATAGAAGACATTAAGGAGGGAATAAGGAAATTCATAGAATTCAACGAGAATGAAAACACTTCCTATCAAAACCTCTGGGACACAGCAAAAGCAGTGCTCAGAGGTGAATTTATATCGATAAATGCACACATACAAAAAGAAGAAAGAGCCAAAATCAGAGAACTGTCCCTACAACTTGAACAAATAGAAAGTGAGCAACAAAAGAATCCATCAGGCACCAGACGAAAACAAATAATAAAAATTAGAGCTGAACTAAATGAATTAGAGAACAGAAAAACAATTGAAAGAATTAACAAAAACAAAAGCTGGTGCTTTGAAAAAATTAACAAAATTGATAAACCATTGGCCAGACTGACTAAAGAAATACAGGAAAGGAAACAAATAACCCGAATAAGAAACGAGTGGGGCCACATCACAACAGACCCAAATGAAATTAAAAAAATCATATCAGATTATTATGAAAAACTGCATTCTAACAAATTTGCAAACCTAAAAGAAATGGATGAATTCCTGGAAAAATACTACCTACCTAAACTAACACAATCAGAAGTAGAACAACTAAATAGACCCATAACAAAAAAAGAGATTGAAACGGTAATCAAAAAACTCCCAACAAAAAAAAAAAAAGCCCTGGCCCGGACGGCTTTACTGTAGAGTTCTACCAAACTTTCAGAGAAGAGTTAACACCACTACTACTAAAGGTATTTCAAAGCATAGAAAATGACAGAATACTACCTAACTCATTCTATGAAGCCACCATTTCCCTGATACCAAAACCAGGCAAACAAACACATCACAAAAAAAGAAAATTACAGACCTATATCCCTCATGAACATAGATGCAAAAATCCTCAGCAAAATTCTAGCCAATACAATTCAACAACATATCAAAAAAATAATCCACCACGACCAAGTGGGATTTATACCAGGGCTGGTTTAATATTAGAAAAACCGTTAATGTAATCCACCATATAAATAAAACAAAGGACAAAAACCACATGATCTCATCAATTGATGCAGAAAAGGCATTTCACAAAGTCCAATACCCATTTATGATAAAAACTCTCACCAAAATAGGAATTGAAGGAAAATTCCTCAACATAATAAAGGGCATCTATTTTTTTTATACAAAGCCAACAGCCAACATCACTCTAAATGGAGAAAGCCTGAAAGCATTTCCCTTGAGAACGGGAGCCAGACAAGGATGCCCTTTATCACAGCTCTTATTCAACGTTGTGCTATAGGTCCTAGCCAGAGCAATTGGGCTAGACAAAGAAATAAAGGGCATCCGGATTGGCAAGGAGGAAGTCAAATTATCTCTATTTGCAGATGACATGATCTTATACACAGAAAACCCTAAGGAATCCTCCAGAAAAATACTGAAACTAATAGAAGAGTTTGGCAGACTCTCAGGTTATAAGATATACAAAAACCACTTGGATTCCTCTAAATCAACAAAAAGAACATCGAAGAGGAAATCACCAAATCAATACCATTCACAGTAGCCCCCAAGAAGATAAAATACTTAGGAATAAATCTTACCAAAGATGTAAAAGACCTATACAAACAAAACTACAAAGTACTAGTATAAGAAACTAAAAAGGGCCTAATTAAGTGGAAAAACATGCCTTGCTCATGGGTAGGAAGACTTAACATAGTAAAAATGTCTATTCTACCAAAAGCCATCTATACATACAATGCACTTCTGATCCAAATTCCAATGACATTTCTTAATGTGATGGAGAAATAAATCACCAACTTCATATGGAAGGGAAAGAAGCCTCGGATAAGCAAAGCATTACTGAAAAAGAAGAAAGTGAGAGGCCTCACTCTACCTGATTTCAGAACCTATTATACATCCACGGTAGTCAAAACAGCCTGGTACTGGTACAACAACAGGTACATAGACCAATGGGACAGAATTGAGAACCCAGATATAAATCCATCCACATATGAGCAGCTGACATTTGACAAAGGCCCAGTGTCAGTTAATTGGGGAAAAGACAGTCTTTTTAACAAATGGTGCTGGCATAACTGGAGATCCATTTGCAAAAAAATGAAACAGGACCCATACCTCACACCATGCACAAAAACTAACTCCAAGTGGATCAAAGACCTAAACATAAAGACTAAAACGATGAAGATCATGTACGAAAAAATAGGGACAACGTTAGGAGCCCTAAAACAAGGCATAAAAAGAATACAAAACATTACCAAAAATGATGAAGAGAAACCAGATAACTGGGAGCTCCTAAAAATCAAACACCTATGCTCATCTAAAGACTTCACCAAAAAGAGTAAAAAGACCACCTACAGACTGGGAAAGAATTTTCAGCTATCACATCCCGACAAGTGCCTGATCTCTAAAATCTATATGATTCTGTTAAAACTCAACCACAGAAAGACAAACAACCCAATCAGGAAGTGGGCAAAGGATATGAACACACACTTCACTAAAGATGATATTCAGGCAGCCAACAGATACATGAGAAAATGCTCTCAATCATTAGCCATTACAGAAATGCAAATTCAAACTACGATGAGAGTCCATCTCACTCCAACAAGGCTGGCATTAATCCAAAAGACACAACATAATAAATGCTGGAGAGGCTGCGGAGAGATTGGAACTCTTATACACTGCTGGTGGCAATGTAAAATGGTACAACCACTTTGGAAATCTATCTGGTGTTATCTTAAAAAGTTAGAAATAGAACTACCATACAACCCAGAAATCCCACTCCTCGGAATATACCCTAGAGAAACAAGAGCCTTCACACAAACAGATATAAGCACACCCATGTTTATTGCAGCTCTGTTTACAATAGCAAAAAGCTGGAAGCAACCAAGGTGTCCATCAACGGATGAATGGTTAAATAAATTGTGGTATATTCACACAATGGAATACTACGCATCGATAAAGAACAGTGAGGAATCTGTGAAACATTTCATAACTTGGAGGAACCTGGAAGGCATTATACTGAATGAAATTAGTCAGAGGCAAAAGGGCAAATATTGTATAAGACCATTATTATAAGATCTTGAGAAATAGTATAAACTGAGAAGAACACATGCTTTTGTGGTTATGAGGGGGGGAAGGAGGGAAGGTGGGAGAGGGTTTTTTACTGATTAGTTAGTAGATAAGAGCTACTTTAGGTGAAGGGAAGGACAATACTCAATACATGGAATGTCAGCTCAACTGGACTGGACCAAAAGCAAAGAAGTTTCCAGGATAAAATGAATGCTTCAAAGGGCAGCGGAGCAAGGGCGGGGGTTTGGGGACCATGGTTTAAGGGGACCTCTAAGTCAATTGGCAAAATAAATCTATTATGAAAACATTCTGCATCCCACTTTGAAATGTGGCGTCTGGGGTCTTAAATGCTAACAAGCGGCCATCTAAGATGCATCAATTGGTCTTAACCCACCTGGAGCAAAGGAGAATGAGGAACACCAAGGTCACACGACAACTATGAGCCCAAGAGACAGAAAGGGCCACATGAACCAGAGACTTACATCATCCTGAGACCAGAAGAACTAGATGGTGCCAGGCCACAATCGATGACTGTCCTAACAGGGAGCACAACAGAGAATCCCTGAGGGAGCAGGAGATCAGTGGGATGCAGACCCCAAACTCTCACAAAAAGACCATACTTAATGGTCTGACTGAGACTAGAGGAATCCCGGCGGTCATGGTCCCCAAACCTTCTGTTGGCACAGGACAGGAACCATTCCCGAAGACAACTCATCAGACATGGAAGGGACTGGACAGTGGGTAGGAGAGAGATGCTGATGAAGAGTGAGCTATTTGTATCGGGTGGACACTTGAAACTGTGTTGGCATCTCTTGTCTGGAGGGGGGATGGGAGGAGAGAGGGAGTTGGAAGCTGGCAAAATTGTCACGGAAGGAGAGACTGGAAGGGCTGACTCATTAGGGGGAGAGCAAGTGGTGGTATGGAGTAAGGTGTATATAAACTTATATGTGACACACTGACTTGATTTGTAAACGTTCACTTGAAGCTCAATAAATGTTCAAAAAAAAAAAAACTACAAAGAGATTTCATCTCACTCCAACAAGGCTGGCATTAATCCAAAAAACACAAAAAAATAAATGTTGGAGAGAATGTGGAGAGACTGGAACACTTCTACACTGCTGGGTAGGAAGGTAAAATGGTACAACCGCTTTGGAAATCAATTTGGCACTTTTTCAAAAGCTAGAAAAAGAACTACCATATGATCCAGCAATCCCATTCCTCGGAATGTATCCTAGAGAAATAAGAGCCTTTACACGAACAGATATATGCACACCCATGTTTACTACACCAGTTTACAATAGCAAAAAGATGGAAACAACCCAGGTGCCCATAAATGGATGAATAGATAAATAAATTATGGTATATTCATACAATGGAATGCTACACATGGATAAAGAACAGTGAGAAATCTGTGAAACATTTCATAACATGGAGGAACTGGAAGGCATTATGCTGAGTGAAATTAGGCAGTTTCAAAAGGACAAATAGTACGTAAGACCACTGTTATGAGAACTTGAGAAATAGTTTAAACTGAGAAGAAAACATTCTTTTGTGGTTACAAGAGGGGGGAGGCGGGTAGAAGAGGGGTATTCACTAATTATTTAGTAGATATGAACTACTTCAGGTGAAGGAAAAGACAACACACAATACAGCAGAGGTCACTACACCTGGACTAAACCAAAAACAAACAAGTTTCCTGAATAAAATGAATGCTTGGAAGGCCAGCGTAGCAGGGGCAGGGGTTTGGGGACCATGGTTTCAGGAGACATCTACGTCAATTGGCATAATAAAATCTATCAAGAAAACATTCTGCATCCTACTTTGAAGAGTGGCGTCTGGGGTCTTAAACGCTAGCAAGCAGCCATCTAAGATGCATCAATGAGTCTCAACCCACCTGGATCAAAGTGGAATGAAGAACAACAAGGACACAAGGTAATTATGAGCCCAAGAGACAGAAAGGGCTACATGAACCAGAGACTACATCAGCCTGAGACCAGAAGAACTAGATGGTACTGGCTACAACCGATGACTGCCCTGACAGGGAACACAACAGAGAACCTCTGACGGAGTAGGAGACCAGTGGGATGCAGACGCCAAATTCTCATAAAAAGACCAGACTTAATGGTCTGACTGAGATTAGAAGGGTCCTGGTGGTCACGGCCCCCAGACCTTCTGTAGGCCCAGGACAGGAACCATTCCCAAAGCCAACTCTTCAGACATGGATTGGACTGGACAACGGGTTGGAGACGGATGCTGGTGAGGAGTGAGCTTCTTGGCATCTCCTGCCTGAAGGGGAGATGAGAGGGTAGAGGGGGTTAAAAGCTGGTGAAATGGACATGAAAAGAGAGAGTGGAGGGAGGGAGAGGGCTGTCTCATTAGGCGCAGAGTAATTGGGAGTATGTAGCAAGGTGTATGTAAGTTTTTGTGTGAGAGACTGACTTGATTTGTAAACTTTCACTTAAAGCACAATAAAAATTATATATATATATAAAAGAGGCAATGTTAACAAGCTGTTGTGACTACTGCTATGTAGTACTAGCAGGGTTTTTTTTCCCTAACAGCTTTTACATGTACAATTCATTTATACTGATTACATCCAACATGTTGTACAACCATTACCACCATCCTTTTCCAAATTATTCCACCACCATTAACAGAAACTCAGTGGCCCCTAAGCACTGACTTCCCCCTTTCTCCTCCCTCCCACCCCTGCCAACCACTAATAACCTCTGGTCTCTATACAAATCTGCCTATTTCATGTAAGAGGGATCATACAGTATCTTTCTGTGACTGACTTATTTGCGCAGCATAATGTTTTCCAGGTTCATCCACGTCAGAGCATGAATCAGGATTTCACTTCTTTTGATGGCTGAGTAATAGCCCATTCTTATGTATATTCCACATTTTCTTTATCCATTCACCTCTTGATGGACATTTCCCTTATTTTTACCTTCTGGTTATTGTGAGTTGTGCTGCAATGAACACTGGTATACAGGTTGCTGTTTGCATCCCTGCTATCAATACTTTGGGCCATACACTTAGGATTGGAACCTACTGGTTCACATGATAGTTCTATGTTTAACTTTTTTGAGGAACCACCAAACTGTTTTCCACAGCGACTGTGGCATTTTGCATTCCCACCAGCAATGAGCGAGGGTTCCAATTTCTCCACATCCTTGCAAACACCTCTGATTTTCCTCTTTTTTTTATTAGAGCCATTCTAGAGGGGGTGAGGTGATATGGCATTATGGTTTTCATTTGCATCTCCCTAATGACTAATAATGTTGAGCTAGCACCAGCAGAATTTTAGGATCGTCATCAGTAGTAAAAACAAGCTCATCAGTTCATTTGAAGAGAGACAGAAATAAACCTCGAATAAGCTGAGCACAGAATACGAACTGCAAGAGGAAGCAGGTGGCTGGGGTACTGGAACCAAAGGCAGTGTCCTCTCCCTGGGTCAGGGTCAAAGCTGAGGGCCTCATTATACACTGTAACCTCCCCATCACTGGCGACAGCACCCATCTCCCTCAAACATCATGTCTACAAAATTCAACCCAACGGACGGCCATCTAGTTATTTCCAAAGAGAGAATGGATGACTGAATGAACCCTGGCTGGTAAGGTCAATAAAACCAATGTTCAAGCTTTGGGTTGTGAACACAATCTCAACAGGACAGAATTTAGGAAAATCCACACTTATTAGGAAGTTTCAAGTTTTAGAAGAAACTGATTTCAGAATAACTTTGATCTGCCTTCTGTGCCAGCCCTGAAGGATAGTGACTAACTAACCAACAGTATTTTTACTAATACTCTCACCCCTTCCTTCAGGGCATGTAATTACTGGATATTGTTCAGGTTTAAAAGTCACATGTGTATTTCCAGAATCCCAGCCGTGTGTATAGAGTAGCTTTACACACAAAGAATTAGGAGTTATGAAGTTATTGGGCATTTTGATTGAATCATGATTTCAACTTCAGATGCGACTAACCAATTTACACAAAGTGCTTTCAAAACTTGTATTATGACGCTTAATTGTTAGGTTACATCCCGCCTTCTCCCCCACTACACACACACACACACACACACACACACACACAAAACCAGCAAAGTGACCACAACTATCCCTCAGTCCCCACAACACCCATTATTCCAACCTTATAGAAACAACATCCATTATTCCAACCTTTCACAACTATTTTCTTTGAGCTTCTCTTTGACTGAGATCTTCCAAAGCCTTTCAAGATCTTCTAGACTAGAGGCTCCACACTGCTGGTTTGCCAGCTCCATTATTTCATCTCCTCCAGGAATTCCCAGAGACAGCAGTGCCACCTGCTGGTAGGGAGGGCACAATCTGCTTTCTGGAAGCTTAAGGGAGACAGGAATGGCGGCCTAGATTTCTGTCTTTGTGAGCCTTTCTTTTCTAGAGCACATTATAAGCATAAGCTACCACCTGAGATGTGTAACCTCCACAGGAGCCTCCATTGTGACTCGCAGGTCGTCTGGAAGCCATGTAAAGCAAAGCCAGGCTGGCCAACAATGAGGCACTTCTGCCTGGAAATGCCTCCTCAATGTTCCAAATGCAAGAGCCTCACTGAATTCAACATTTCCTGGCTCTGTTTCCCCCACTGCTTCAGTATCAGATAATAGCACTCCCGGCCCCCACCTGAGGCTCTGCTATCTAGCTCTATCTCACATCCTAAGGAAGGTGCTCAGACCCCTCTCAATGTGAAGGCTCTTACATGTACACAGTTTGACACAGTTCCTTCTCAAGGGACACTAATGCTTAGGCATGCAGGTCGGACTCTAACCTCTTTCATTCGCTCTCCATCCTCCCCACGTCTAACCCAAGGGACAGAAAGGACAGAAAGGAAATGATTTTGTTGTTGTTTTGAAAGTAACACAAGTGAGCTTTCATTGATTCAGAGAGTAAACCCTTGTGCTACAGGTCACTGATACATGTCGTGTCCCTCAAGATGCACTCAGCCTGCAGATCTTCCTGGTTTCCCTTCCTTAACCTGATTAGTCTTTTTCAAGCTTTCCACAGCCCCTTCCACAGGCTGAATGGAAGAACTGCACGCCCTCTGTGTAGTTCTCACAGGCAGTCCCCAGTTACAAACGTCGTACTAACGTGCAATCTATAGTTACAAACCAATCCCCGTAAAGCATATTTATTTTAAAAATTTGAGGTATATACAATGGTTCATAATAATAAACTGGCACTACTTCAGGAAGCACGTTAAAACACTGTTATTATTACTGTATTATCATGTTAGAGATACTTTAGTGTAGCTGGAAATGATTCTTTATGTATAGAAAAGGAACACTACATGCTGAGAGAAACATTTGATTAACTGACATTAGATACAACCCGTGCCTAACTGTTCCGACTTATGTACAAATTCAGCTCAAAGACAGATTTAGGAACAGAACTCATTCGTAATCCACGGATGCCCTGCTTGACAAAAATGACATTTTTTTTTTCTTTAGACCTAAAAGCATATACTTTTTGTAGTTATACCACCTCTCTCAACCTTCAGAATTCCTTCCCCCAGCATCACTAATACCAATTTAAAAATTTTAGGCAAAATTTTAAGTTATTCCCGATAATCAGCTTTGTGTTCCAAACTATTAGCCGACAACCTATATTTCACTTCACTAGGGACAGCTCTTATGTTCCCAGCAAGCTTGGGCTTCGCAGCAACTTCCTTTACTTTCATTCACCTCAGAATTCTCACCTCCCTAACAAATGTAGGTGCTCCCTCTTCAATTTTTTTTTAACTTGCCAAGCTAATTGATTTCCCATCAAGTATAGACATTTTGCCACGATGCAGGGGCAGATTAATCAGTAAGCAAGGTACTCACGGGATTACAGTAAGCAAGGTGTGCAACAGGCTTAATTGTGTTCACTTCCTAATCAGTAGTGTACAATTTCACGGGGGGTTTTATCACATCTTTGATGTGGTGAAAACCAGGCAGAGTTTTGACTATAAACTAGTACGTGGGCACAAGTAAACCCATGTGTACCTTGCTCATTGGATAATCCATCTCTGGAGTATGTCTTACTTGTCTGAAAATCGTACTATTTCCTAAAGAAACAAATCTGTAGGGAGAAGAGGAAAAAAAGGGCTTTGAAGAGGTATCAGGATGTCTCCAAGGAATCAGGTAAATAAAGATCTTTGTCAATCTTATGCCAGAATAAGTTCTAAGTGGATTACACTGAAACTCCAGAATACAGGAAAATTAATACCAGTTAACCACTGGAAAGCTGAAGGGACTTCTGATGTTTCACTATAAGGATGCTATTGCAGGTCTGGGGAAATGGAGGAGAGAGGTAGGGGATACCTTGCAGTTTTAATCTCCTCTTAAACTCCTGTACACACCTCCCCTTTTCAAACCATGGTTTACAAGAGATATTCCCTCCCACACATCCCTCTTCTGTCAGCCAAATGGTCTTCTTCAAACACACACTTTTCAAAGAACTGAAGAAGTCTGAAGAGGCTTAATTTAGACGCTGCCTTCCTCTCACTACAGCCTAGTAACATGCAGAAAAGAACTAATTTCCCTCTTGAACAGCCCCAGAAAAGCCTCAGTTTACAGCAACTCCCCACCCACTCCCCCCCAACAACAAAAAAATCTGTTTTCTTGAACAAGAATCTCAGTGTGCTCATCTGGTCTGCGGTTCACTGCACGCATTTCCTTCCTCACAATTTACCAGTCATCAGTTAAGAGTCTCATTTAGACCTGCCCCGCCAGTGCCCAACTGCTTAGAACAGTTTTTGCCCTTTAACCAATCTCTGGGTTCCTTCAGCCCACTCAGAGCGCCCAGCTGTGGTGAATCTGGGCTGAGGACTCACCTGCAGGTCCAGCGGGCAGAGAAGCTTCTCTGGGCAGCACTTGGGCTCAGTCCCCCGGTCACGCCGCCCCCACCCCGCCTGCACCGGGGCAGAGAGCACTTCTGCACAGCTGCGCTTGCAATTCAGCTTCACTCACAGCCACGGGATTAGTGCGCATCCCAAGGCTTCAGAGGTTCGAGTCCCAAGGCCTTGGCTACTTTAATGTGACCCTGCATTTTTTTCCTTCATTTTCTCGCTGTATTAAAACTACTTGCTGATGGGCCGCAGCCCAGATCTAGCATCTAGATCGCCCCCACCTCACCACTAGCACTCTTTACCT
Organism: Loxodonta africana; assembly: GCF_030014295.1. Taxonomy (NCBI): domain Eukaryota; kingdom Metazoa; phylum Chordata; class Mammalia; order Proboscidea; family Elephantidae; genus Loxodonta; species Loxodonta africana. The sequence goes on from NC_087368.1 coordinate 6,761,627, forward strand.
GCCACCATCCCTCTGGGTGGGAAACAAAGGCAGAGGCAAGGCTGCCAGATGGGCAACTCCCTCCAGGGGCCCCATCTCCACGGTGGGGAGGATGTAGAGGTGTGTAAGAAGTTACAAGAGGGAAACCAAGGCACCAAGAGGTGTAGCTGAGCCTGGGTCTGCGACTACCTCAGAAGCAGGGCTCCCTGGCGGGGGTGAACCCCAGACTACCCCCATCCCGCCCCTCCCCGCCTATCCTGCTCACCCCAAACAGGTGAAGGTGGGATAGGAGGACCTGGTGCTCTATAGTGCTTTGATGTTTAGCAGGAGCAGGATCGGTATCAGCAAATGGTCTGGGGAGCCATTTCTGGAGGTGGCCCAGGATTGAAATCTACCCCTCCAGCTCCCTGTCCATCTGATGTTGGTGACGGAACACATGGTGCACTATGGAGCTCCAGTGTTAGTGCAGGGGTGGGATCGATATCAGCAGGTGGTCCAGGAGCTGGTTCTGAAAACGACTCATGTGGTCCCTGTCCCCAGGAGACATGAAGATCGATAAAAGAATGGAAACAAATACATGCAAAGAAAAGAGTATATTTTATAAAGAAGATAATGTAGGGTGCTGTGAGATAAGACTGGGGCATGCTCCAAAAGGCCTCATTCCGGTGACATTTTTGTGTGACCAGAATGACAGGAGGGACCAGCCCTGCTCTTGTGTGTCAGGGAGACGACACAGCTGGTACAGAGACTGGGAGGCAGACGTGAGTTTTTCCAAAGAGGGAGTTGAAATGCAGCCACTATACCTAGAGGGAACTGAGGAGGAGAGGAGGCAGGGAGGAGGAGAACAGGTCCAGGACCCATGACCTGGTAGGCTGGAGGAGTTATCTCCTGCTCTGTGATAAAAAACACCCCCAAAACTAATGACTCACGACACAACACAGCACACAGTCTCTGTGGGCCAGAAATGCAGGCATGGCTTACCTGGTGACTGCCCCAAGTTCTCAGGACCCTGTGGTTGTGGGCTCAACTGAGTCTTGACCGGGGAGGATCTGCTCCCTACTTACTTCCATGTTATGAGCAGGACTCTGGAAGCTGTTGGTCTGGGGGGCCTCACTTCCTCTCTGTCTGTTGATCAAGACCCTCCAATCAGGTCTTTGTCACATGAGTCTCTCCATGGGCAGGTCATACGTCACAGCTCCTTCCTGGGGGGAGAGAGAGAAATAAATGACACAGAGATGACTGAGAAACAGAGAATAAAAGAGGGCCAAGAAACATTGCCTCAAATGGGGTCATTATAACTTGAAATCGACTCAGTGGCACCTAACAACAACACTCTTGAGAAACAAGTCCCTGAGTCCAATCCAAAGTGAGGGGACGTGGTCACACAGGATGTGGAGACCAGGAGTTAGGATTGTTGGGAGCTGCTGTACAGGTTGCCCACCCCCTAGTCTGAGATGAAACACTGGGTCAGATTGTATATAATGGGAGTTACTGGAAGGTTTTACGCAGAGGGTGATGATATCTGACATTCATTTAATTCCAACCTCATCCTAGTGCAGACTGGGAAATGAGACCGAGAGTGGAAGTGACTTTCCCAAGTTCACAGCACCTGAGCCCAGCCCTGTTTGGAGATGTACTCCCTGGTGCTTCCCGCCCCTGCTTGAAATTCTTCCAACTCTGAGTTTGTTCATTAGCTACATGGACAGATTACCCAATAGGCAACATAAGCACGGTGAACACCACATCTCTGATGTAGCAAAACCCACGTGAAATTATTCACTACAGGTTAGTAAGTAAGCACAAGTAGACCTGTGTTTACCTTGCTTTCACGGTCACCTGCCCCCCATCAGAGAATGTATACTTGAAAAGAGGCTTTGATTCTGTAGGAAGGTGCTCTGGGGTTGGGAGAGATAGATGCCAGCCACATCTAGATGCAGAGTACTAGATGTGGTGAAAAAATATGAAAAGGTGAAAATGTTCACTACAGATGATCTGGTGATCTGGTAAGCAGGTAAGCCCTATGCTTACCTTGCCTATTAGATAATCCACCCCTGGTTACCTTCAGGTAATGGCAGCCCACGGGTTCTATAGGTGTTATCTCACATACACCTGATGAGGTGTCTAGGAAGAAGACACTAGAATGTTCCCTACTGTCTGGGTAGGAGGACTGGGGAGGCTCTGAGAAGCACAAAGACTTGTCCAGGGTCACAAACTGATTGAGAGGGATGAGCTTTGTCTGAACCCAGCTCTGTATGCTCAGAGCTGGGGTCCTGGCTACACCCAAGCCTTCCACAAGCTCTGGGGGTGGGGGGAGGGCTGTGTTGGTGTCACTGTGTACAGTTATGGAGATGGCATGGGGACAGGCGAGCATTCTGCAGTGCAGAGGGGATTTGGGGGAAGTCTTAACTGACATCAGGCTCAAGTCAGGAGTCCAGGACATGACCTCACTTCCTTGATGACAGAGTACACAGAACTTGGAACCCTGGTAACCAGCCCCCTACCCAGCTCACTTGAGTGGAGACACTCAAGCTAGGAACATGTTTTCTTGTTGTCTCCCATCTTCCCTTGTATCAAAGCTTGAGAGACGCAGGAGTTCGACACTTTCACCAAGGCTGAGACATGGTCTCATACCCCCTCAACGGAAGTTCAAGCCATTCACCAAAAACAATCCAAAGGTAACACAAGGTGGCCCAGGGCTGCCAATCCAGGCCAGACCACCACTGCGATCCCACCTGGGCAGCCCCACACCCCTACCCAAGGTCATATCATCCCCCTGGCCATGCCCGCCCTTGTCCTCATGGGGTCCCTGGAGGAAATGTGGACAGAACTGATGAGGCAGAAAATTCTTGGATGGGGCAGGGTCCATTTGGGACAGGGGTCGGTAGGAGTCAGGGAAGGAGGCGCAATGTGATCTGGGGAGGTTTTGGGGGTGGAGGGGTGATAATGAGGAATGTGAAAATGGTGCTGCTGCTTCAGGACTAGCACACATTGAGGGCAAGGTGAAGCTCCACCCCCACGGCCTCTCACTATACTGGGTTCATGGGGCTGAGTCTGACCATGGCTTGGTCTAGTCCATCAGCTTGGGTGCCTTGGAGACCAGAGGCTGGGGTGGCAAATGTGGAGGCCTCTTTCACTTCCCTGCCCTGACTCCCCTGATCACACAGAACGCTGGGATTTAAGTTTACCCGGGGTTCCAGCTGAAACCAGGTCTTAGGGAGGGATTGTCAGGATCACAGGCTGAGTCAGCACTCTCACTTGGGCCTTCTCTGAGATCCAGCTCACCCTGAGTGGGGCAGTCAACGTGCAGCCCTAGCTGCTGGCATTGCCTGGGCCACTGCTGACCCTGTGCCAGCCCAGCTTCTGCCAGATCCTGCTGCAATAGGCAGAGGTTGATTTTTCTATCCGCGGACTTGGTCAGGGCTGGATGGTGCTGCTCACAGTCCAACCCACCCAGCATGGGGGAACTGGGAGCTCCTCGGAACCACAAGGGCTTGAGGGGCAGAGAGGGAAGGAGGTGGCTCGGAGGGGCTCTTGATGCCTCCCTGGCCGCTGCCGGCACTGTCTCTGCAGAACTGTCCGCAGGAGATCCCCAAGGAGAAGGAGAATGGCATCGTCTACTCGGTCTACCCCAAGGATGGGGCCAGGAAGGGCTGGCACAGGCGCTGGGTGAGTGCAGTGGGAAGGGATTGCCGCTCCCAGTCAGGAATCCGAGATGACCAGAGGGGGCAAAGGGCCCAAACACCACCCTGTAGACCTCAAGTCCCTCTCAGGACTTTTCCTCTCAAGGGTCCCAGTCCCCTCCCTAAGGAATCAACCCCCCCCCCCCACTGCCCTCCCTGCCCTGGCCAGCTAAAAAGTCACTCTTCCCATATTTGTAGGAATATGAGAAACGAGCTTTTCACACAGTCTTCACTTCACGTAAGCCCGTACATCTTTGCGTGTTGCTGCTGTTTTAGTGTTTAACTTTCAACCCCAGGGCCCCAACAGCAGCTGGCTGGACTGTCCTTCTACACCTTCTCCCAGCTTCATACATCATCACACTTAACAGGCTTCTTTTACCCTAAAGGGTGGGGATCAGTGTATGACTCACCTTTTTCTATAACCTCCAATCTTGGGGAAATACATCACGTGACCCCTTCAGGTCAGGGGCTGTATCCTGACTCCATACAGAATGTTCCAGAAGGGAGGCCTGTCCCCACAGTGACTGAGCCTCTCGTTGCTGCTGGCCCTGGACTCATTCCTTCTGCTGCCCTTTCAGCAAAGCTGCAGGAACGCTTACATGTGTTCTCATACTCTGTCCCACCCAGGACAGATTCCCAGGAGTGGCATGCTGGGGGGAAGGATGTACACGTTTCAAGTTAGGATCATTAGAGCCAGACTCCTGCCCAAAATAGCAGTCACAGTCCCGGGGCCCAGCAGTTTGTGATGCTGGCTACGTCTCTGCAGTGAGCCTGGTCCAGATGTGAAGGCTCTTTTCCGTTTTGCCAATCTGCTGTCAGGGTGGCCAACAGAGCTGCTGGGTGGCTCTCAGGCACCTGTTGGCCCTGAGAAGCTGAGCCACCTCTCAGGCCTTTACCAACCATTCACATTTGTCCTCCCTGAGCCATCTGGTAAGGTCCTCGGTTCTGTAGGGGTCTTTCTCCCACCCCAGGATCTCCAGGCTCTCACACTTGGCTGGATCTGGGTGCTCCACAGCTTCAGGTTCTCAAAATCCCCTTTAATGTGCGGAAAGAAAAATCTGTGTCTTCCTTATCTCATGGGTGTGTCTGCTCTGTGCACTGTCTTCAGCCGGGAGGAAGTGAGCTTGCACCAGACCTTCCCCTCTGAGTCAGAACAGAGCAGGCCTCACCTAGCACAGAGGGAACATCACGGAGCCCTAGTATCAGACAGTTCTGGGCTCTGACCAGGTGACTTCAAGCAGACAACAGATATCACCAAGCCTCTGTTTTCACATCTCTGGAATGGGGTGTTTTGTGAGGACTCCCTGGGATACTGCTCTTCCTTCAGGGAGATAGCATGGTTACTTCGTTAACGAAATCACTTCAGGTCCCTAATGTTTGTAATCAGCCCCCACCTCCAATCCTGCTTGGAAAGCCAAGTCCTGTTTCCTACTCAAGGCACTCGTGTCCCACCTTCTACCACAGGTCACTGAGGGAGATGGAGTACCTGGTCTGAGCTCCGGGCCTCCAACCCTCCTGGTGGTTCACGTGGCTGACTCTGACAGTATGTCCCTCCTCTGTCCCACTCCAGTGTGTCTGTGGTTCTGAGGAGGACCTGGAGGAGGCCTGGGTGATGAAAACCTTCAAGGCAGGCTCACTGGATAAGCTGGTGGAGCTCCTGGTGCCCGCCTACCTAAAGGGTGACATCTCCTACATCAAAATCTTTCTGGGAGCCTACAGAACCTACGCCACCACCCAGCAAGTCCTAGACCAGCTGCTCCAAAGGTGAGCCCTTCACAGCCTAATGGGGATTCTACCCCCTACCAGTTCTGCATCTGGAGAATGTCGCATCACCACAAAGAGCCTCAGTTTTCTCCCCTGAAAAGTAGGGTGGTAAAGGTCCAATCAGCTAGAATTACTGTCAGGACCACATGGGATAAGCCACAGGAAGTACGTACCTGGAGCAGAGCTCTATGGCAAACGGTGTTGGAGGGGCTGGGATGTTCACATTTATTATTTTCCTCTCGCCCATGAAGCAGCTGTCTTCCTCAACCCTCACTGACTACGTGACCTTGAGCAAACCTACTTCCCATTTGTAAAGGGAAGCTGGAGATTCCATTTAGTGGGTCCTTGTCCTTGGTATACTCAGAACAGGGGTACCTGGAGGCTGGTAGAGGGGCCCCAGGACTCTCAGATGCCTGGGAAGGTGCTGGTTGGGTTCACTCATTCAACAATCATCCATGAAGCAAGCCCCTACTCTTGCAGACACTGTTCTAGGTATTTAGCATTGTTCAGTGAACAAAGCAGATAGGAGGCCCTGCCCTCCTACGACTCTGTTCTGTTCTGACAGTCAGACAGGAACACTAGACATCTTAAGCAAGTGGTGTCCACAGTTCATTACATGTGACACCCTCGTACCACCTCTAGGTATGGATGTAACCACCCCTATTCTGCTGAGTACGGTGAACCCCAGGAGCAGCTGAAAGGGTGAGTGGACTTTGTGTGGAGAAGGAGGGCCTCCTATCTCTACAAAACGGTGGAGGTTTTAGGGAGCCTGTGTCTGGATTGGGGTTGGCAGACCCTGGGCCCCACACATCTAGACTCCACTAGAGGGATGAGTTTAGGCGCATCCCTGCAGGATGTAAGCAGTCACAGAGAGCTGGGAGTGGATCCTTGGTGTCATGGGGAGTAGAGGGGAGGCTAGGGGCTCAGAGAGGGTCCTGAGAGAATCCATCCTCCCACAATTCCCTCATATCACTGCTTCCTCCCTCCTCTATTTGGGGCCCAAAACAGGAGGTGGCGGGGGAGCGGTGCGGGAATGGAGAAAATTGCTCCTAAATCCCAATCCCCGGTTGCGGGTACTCAGCTGCATGTGGGGCCCCTGTCCCAGGGGAGAACAGTGTCCATGGAAGAAGAGATGCTCACACACGTGCAGAAAACCAGACAGCAAGCTGGTTCACACGCTCCAGAGGAGGGGCCCTATGGCCTGGGCACCTGGGTCAGGGGATGGACTCTGTGTGTCGCCCAGCATCAGATAATCCTGGAGCACTACTGTCTGCCAGGCTGTGAGGTGAACATGCAGACACGCATCCCTGTGCCCTTAGAGGATTACTGTTCAGTGGGGAGAGCGCCAGGGACAGAAAAGGATGTAATTCAGACTCCCTAGGAGGGAGAGTTCATCAGACCACTGATGGGAGCTCCTTCGGACAAGCCTCTGTGCTAGCCTCCTGTCAGTGACCAGGCCTGCCACTGTCAGGGCAGCCGCAGGGCCTGTGCAGGGTGATGCTGACCTTTGGAAGGTCAGGGACAGAAACAGGGACTGGCCCCTTGCAGGGGTTTCCTGGGAAAGCAGTGTGGCGGGAAAAGCCAGGCCTCTGACCCTGCTCTTCACCACCCACCCCCCAGAGCCATCTCTTATATCCTGGACACATGGCTGAAGGAATACGCGGAGGATTTCAATCAGCCCCCGGACTTCCCCTGTCTAAAGCTCGTGGTGGAGTATGTGCAGGTGAACATGCCAGGCTCACATCTGGAGCGCGGGGCCCAACTTCTCTTGGCACACCTGGATCAAATGGAGGTCACTGAGGCAGAGCCAGAGGGTGAGGAACACTGGGGATGGCTGCATGTGAGCTTGTGAGGAGGATATGGGAAGACCCCCAGAGTTTGGGTTTGAGCCAGAGCTCAGAGTAACTTCAGGACCTCCTCTGGTGGACTACAGTCTGGGAAGACTTCCTGGGGTGGAAATCTTGGGAATGGGCTTCTCTTCGTGGCAGTGGGTGTTTTCCATCATTGGCAAGGCATGAGGAAAGGCAGCCATGTTGGTGAACCTTTCTCCTCTTGCAGCTCCAGAGCCGGGGCCAGCGCCAATTGTCAAAGGGGCTCGAGAGCTAACTTTGCCCCAAGAACCAGCTCCTGGACAATCTCCTGGGGTACATTTTGCTCCTGTAGCAGCACCAAAGAGCCGTAGTGCACCACCCATTATGTCATCGGCTCCAGCACTGGCACCACATGGAGAGCTGGCAGGAGGGGCGGACCCCTCTCCTGGGCCACCTCCAGAACTGGCTCCTGGACCACCGGCTGATGTCAGTTCTGATCCTGTTGGTGCTCCAACACCGGAGCTGCAGAGAGCCCCAGCTATTCCATCACCAGCTCCTTCACTTCCACCACACCCAGAGCTGCCTGAAGGGTGGGATTCTCATCCTGGGCTACCTCCAGAACCGGCCCCTGTACCACCTGGTGAGGTTGATCCTGCTCCTGCACCAAAACCAGAGCTCCACAGAGCACCACTGATTCCATCACCAGCTCCTGCAGTGGACCCTGACGAAGAGCCAGCTGGAGGCTCAGATTCGTATCCTGGGCCACCTCTAGAACCGGTTCCTGGACCACCGGCTATCGTCCATCCTGCTCCCGCTCCTCTTCCAACACTGGAGCTTGACGTAGCCCAGGTCTTTCCACAGCTGCATCACCAGCATCAGGTGGAGAGTCAGATGGAGAGGTGCATACCCATTCTGAGCCACCTCCAGAACCGGATTCTGGACCACCAGCTGACGGCGATCCAGCTCCTGCTCCAACACAGGATGTCGACAGAGCAACAGCTATTCTGTCATGAGCTTCAGCTCTGGCAGCACATGGATAGGCCGCTGGAGATTCTGATTCTTAACCGGGGCCACCGCATGAGCCGGGTCCTGGACCATGTGGTGAGGTCGATCTTGATCCTATACCAACACCGAAGCTCAATAGAGCACCACCTATCCCATCACCAGATGGACAGCACGCAGCAGAGCTGGATTTTTACCGTGGGCAACTTCCAGAACACACTCAAGGACTACTTCTTGAGTCAGATCCCACTCTTGCAGGAACACTGGAGCTGGGTACGACAACAGGTCCTCTGTCACCAAGTTCAGCACTGGCACCTGATAGAGAACCTGCTGAAAGAACGGATTCTCTCCCTGGGTCAAGACCATAAGGAGCTCCTGGACCACCTGGTGAGGTCCATCATGCACCTGGGCTAACACTGGAGCTCCACAGAGCACCATCACCAGCTCCAAGACTGGCAGAAAATGGAGAGCCAGCTGGGAGATCAGATTCTTATCCTGGGCTACATCCAGAGCTGGCTCCTGGACCACTGGCTCATGTCAATCCTACTCCTGTTCCTCTACCAACACCAGAGCTCACTGTACCCCAAAGCCCTCCATCTCGATCTCTGGCCCGGGCACCAGGAGAAGAGCCTGATGGAGGGCTCGATTCCCATCCTGGGCCACCTACAGAAATGGTTCCTCAACCACCTGCTCCTACACCAACACTGGAAGTCCTTAGAGCACCAGGTATTTCATCACCAGGTCCAGCGATGGCACTAGACAAAGAGTCAGCTGGAGGGGTAGATTTCCATCCTGGGCCACCTCCAACTGGCTCACGGACAAACAGCTGATATCGATCCTCCTGCTACTCCTTCAACACTGGAGCCCCACGGGCTAGTAAATCCTTCACCTCTAGCTCTGCCTCGGGCACCAGAGGCGGAGCCAGTTGCCCTACCTTCTCCACTGCAGCTCCTCATTCACAGCCAGGGAACATCAGCCTCAGAACCAGACATTTTCTTCTTCTCACCTCAGTGGGTACTTTTTTTGCTTTTGTTCTAGTATTTTTCCAGCTCAATTTATACTTTATAGTTTATACTATATTAATTGGTAGAGTTCTTCTTAAATAAAATTTTGTTTCGATATCTTTAAAATGTGCCATATACTGCTTTACCTAGTTTCATAATCCTATTCAACCATCACCAGCATCTACTTCAGAACACTTTCATCACCACTATGATGGTTCATGTTATGTGTCAACTTGTGTAGGCCATTACTCTCAGGGATATGGCAGAAGTTATGTAATCATCCTGCATTTTGTGATCTGATGTGAGCAGCCAATGAGTTGGAAGAGAATTTTCCTTGGGGATGTGGCCTGAAAATTAATATATCTTCTGGGGTATGCATCTGGCCAATGCCTTTTTCTCTCTCCCTGTTTTAAAGGGCCACCAGAAGCAGTTTGCCTTCAGCTGGTAAGGCCAGCAATACACCTTCACTAGTTTTTCTCGGGGCAATATCAACTCTCAAGCCCTATGTGATAATTCAGTCCACAGGGAACTTGATCACTTTTCCCTTCCGAAAGACGTCATACTGGTCCATTACATTAATGGCATTATGCTGACAACCTAGTAAGAAAGAACTATCAATACTCTAAACTTATTGATAAGACCTTTGCATGCTAGAGGGTGGAAAATTATTGCGACAAAAATTCAGGTGCCTACATCTTAGTGAAATTTCTAGGGCTCCAGTGGAGTGGGGCATGTTGAGATACTCCTTGTGAAGTGGAAGGTAAGCTGATATATCTTGCCCTTCCGACAACCAAAAAAGAGGCACAACATTTGTTCGGCCTCTTTGGATTCTGAAGGCATCAGATCCCTCATTTGGGTGTGCTATTCCAGCCTACTTATCACATGACTTGAAAAGCTGCTAGTTTTGAGCAGGGCCCACAACAAGAGAAAGCTTTGGAACAGGTTCAGGCTGATGTCCAAGCTGCTCTGCCACGTGGGCCACATGATCTGGCAGAACCAACAGTTCTGGAAGTGTCAGTGGCAGATAGAGATGCTCTTTGGAGTCTCTGGCATGCCCCTATTGGTGCATCACAGTGCAGATCCTTAGGATTTTGGAGCAAAGCCCTGCCATCCTCCGTGTTTAATTACTCTCCTTTTGAGAAACAGGTTTTGGCTTGTTACAGAGCCTTAGTAGAGACTGAACACTTAACCGTGGGACACCAAGTCACCATGCGCCTTAGCTGCCCATCATGAACTGCATGTTGTCTGACATACAGAGCCATAAACCTGGATGTGCTCAGCAGCACTCCATCATTAAATGCAAGTGGTATCTATCATATCACGCCTGAGCAGGACCTGAAGGCTCAAGTAAGTCGCATGAGGAAACGTCCCAAATGCCCATGGTCTCCACTCCTGTTACATTACCTGCCCTTTCCTAGTCTTCATCTATAGCCTCATGATCAGTTGACTGAGGAAGAGAAAACTGGTGTCTGGTTTACTGATGTTTTTCTGCATGATATGCAGGCACCATCTGAACGTGGAAAGTGGCAGCAAAGCACTACAG